>NC_067435.1:14838153-15153986 GCF_009764475.1 Pristis pectinata | reverse complement strand
ATGAAAGGCAATTTACAAAAATAAAAGACCTTGTTAAAAGCAGGTTAACAACTGTGAAAACTTTGTAAAGACAAATGGAAGGGAACAAGTGCCCAACATTGCTGGAAAGAATTAACCAGAAAGATAAAGCCAGCCCAGAATTCAGCCTCCAGCCAGCCTGGTATTAATTATATACACCAATACACTTCAATGAGATATTTCATATTTCAGCTTATTTTGACTTGTGTTTCTCATATTCACAAACCACTACGATGTTTACACCTTCTGTTATTCTATTTCATTTATTTTATTACATCCATTCGAAATTTTGTTTTCTTTATCTCTATCACTCAAATAACATTAATTTCTTTGCTAACCACTATTCCTTTTATTTAAGCATCACTTAGAAACCAACTTTATGGTGAGAAGTTCTTTATTGCAATGTATAATCCTCTCCCTAGCAAATATATTGTCAAACATGCCATGAGCAATGCAAAACAGGTAAACAAAATGTAAAAGCTAGATGCTTACATTATACTGTAACAAGGGGAATGAACAGAGAGCAGAAGAGGCAGGAGAGAGAGGGAGGGAGACAGAGAGAGACAAAGAGAAAGACAGAGGGACAGACGCAGAGGAACAGAGACACAAACAAAGCAAGAGACAAATAAACAGTGAGATAGAGACAGAGGCAGACAGAGACACATAGAGACACAAAAACAGAGAGACACAGAGACACAACACAGCAAGACATAAATAGACAGCGAGATAGAGATAGATAAATAGAGACAGAAACACAGAGAGAGAGAGAGAGAGAGAGTGAGGTCAGGGCAGAGGAAGAGAAACAGAGATAGAGAGAAACAGAGGCTACAAGAGCAGGGCGGAGACTGAGATTTTATTAATCTTTATTAAGAGACTGAGACTGAGACTGAGACTATGATTTTACCGGTATTGCAAAGAGGAAGTTAAGGTCTAACATTGGCGCTGAAGTGAAATCAGTTTACAAGGGCGGGGTATTTAGGCAATGGTGTTCAGATTTAATTAAATCCCCATTTAAAGTAAATCATGTTGTCATTATTTTCATAAAATATCTGTATTTAACAACGTTATGTACAGATAAACAACAACACTAGCACAAATTTGAGAAGCTGATCTGGTTTGAATGAATTTTGATGCAGTGGCTTGAAAAATTATAACAAAGGTGTTCTAACGCCACCATTGAGAGGAGGGTCTGACTGCAGTTGGTTATGTTTACATAAACCATTCCCATTATAATTTTGGACAGGAAAGTATAATGGGAAAGTTTAATTTAAAAGTACAAGAATAACATGTAAGCAGTTTTTTTGCAGGCATAAGGTTTATTTTCATTTGCATATTCTATTGCAATTGCAAAGAGCAGATTTAATGGGCTGAATGCCCTACAAACTGTTCGAAAATAAAAGGTCTGGTAATATAATAAGAATCAGTGAACAATAAAAATGCACCTCAGCATCCAGAACAAGGACCAAACTATTGTGGTATTGTCACCTTTTTACAAATTTCCCGGGCAGAGCATTTGGAGTGGGACTGATAATTCACTGCTGATGTAACAGTTCTGTCGTACCAATTGAAGTAAACACAGAAAACACTGGGACACTCAGCAGGTCAGGCAGCATCTGTGGAGAGAGAAACAGCTAACAGTTCAAGCTGAAGACCCTTCATTGGAACTGTGAAAGGGTGAAAACAAGTTAATTTTCAGTTGCAGAGAGGGTGAGGGAAGGATGGATGGGACAAAGGGGATATCTCTGATAGGATGAGGCCAGGGTTGCCATGGTGATGCACTGTTAATGAAGGGGAGGGAGAGAGGGAAGAGAGACAGATAGACAGAGAGGGAGTGAGTGAGAGAGAGAGAGACAGACAGAGACACAGAGACAGAGGGAAAGGGAGAGAGAAAAGACAATCAAAGGAGAACATAAAATCTCTGAATTGCAGATCAGAGTTGTTGCAGAGAACTGAAACCAAACAGAGAATCATTGAAAATGCCTAGCAGATCAGGCAGCACCAATGGAGAGAGCAAAACTGAGTTAATATTACAGATGGATAACCTGTGGCAGAACTGACAGCATTGACTGAAGTGTGTGATTTCACTTTGCTATATTTACACGGGTCAGTTCCATTCTCACTTTGGTCAGCAAAGCACAATAGAAATATTTATGACATTGACTCCGTTTCCCTCTCCACAGATACTGCCTGACCTGCTGAGTGTTCCCAGAACTTTTATTTCAGTTTGCCAACGTCTGCAGATTTTTTGGTTTTCAGAAACTGTCTACTTACTTGTCTTGAAGTGTACGCCTGTTGGCTTGTCCAGTCCACTGAACCTCTAAATCGTGATCTGTCTGTGTGCTCCAAGATGTGATTAGTTTGATTAGACTTCCAAAATGTTGCAAAGTTTTGGAATTCATATAGGCTCTCAAATTTAATAAAGGATTAATAATTAATACTAACATTTGGATTGGTGATACAGGCTGTGACATTGAGAAAAGCAATCTCCGTTGTAAAATTGTAAGTTGCTGGTACAGGGAAGAGATCAGAATCAGGCGGTTACATTATGCTTGGTGTAGGATCTAGTTTTGAAATGTTAGTGGGAGCTGGCATTTCCATTCATTTGGGGAGTTTGGGTTGGGGGCAGAGTCTAAAGGAGTTCAGGAATATTTGGCGGAAATATGAAACTTTCTTCTCTAAATATCAGTTGATGCCAGATTGGTTGTTAATTTGATAGACTGATGGGTTTTAATTGAACAGATATTAATAGATATGGGCAAACGTGGAGTAAGGTTATAGATTAACCACAATATCGTTGAGTGGCAGAATATTCACTGTATTAACTTTTTGTCCCCATGAATTACACACCGCTCTACTTATTTTATTTTACCCCTCTATTTTCACCTCACACTTTCTCAATTGGCTTTGAGTCTTGTGAGACTGCTCTAAAGGGGTAATTATTTTCCGTGTTAGTCAGTGAGAGTTAGTGGGCTAATCTGGAAAACCAGTGGGGGCATGGGGAAGAAACATTGTAGTCGGGGTGGGTCCTACAGCTGTCCAAACTTCTCAGCACAAGAGCTGGAGGAGGTGGGCAGACGATCAGACAGGCTGCTCTCCCCTCGCAACTGCTTATATCACCACCTCAGCAATCAGCCATTTGCACAGACCGGAGATGAGACGAGAACCTCCTGCTCCCATGGATCAGTTACACTGAAGTGTTACTAGTAGAAACACTGGGGGAGTGAGCTTGTTCATTGTAAAAGAGATTGTAACTCAGTGTATTATGGCAATAAGATGACTCAATTAAAAATGTTCCTGTATCTAAATTGAGAATTTAAATAGCATTCTCAAAGGCATTATTTAAATATGAAAACACTGGCACAGCTACCAGCAATGCTATCTGACGGTACAGTGTGTAAGAGACTCTGGTTATATGTCAGTACTTACTGAAGCCATGCAGGATAATTTGCAGAAAGCTATGGCTTCTCAAATCCCCATTAGTCATGAGCACTGAGCCATTTATTCTGCTCAGCTAAATATATTGGTGAATAAATAGTTTAAAGGGCCAGTCACTGCCTTTATTTAAACAGCACAAGAGATTATTTGAGAAATGTCTGGGAGTGTTAGAGTAAGTGTGGAGACTATCAGCAGAGGTGGTCACAGTGTGAGTAAGGGGAGGCTTGGAAAGGACAGTGATCAGGGAGTGTCACAGTGAGGGGTGTGGGGTGTATCAGGGAGCGTCACAGTGAGGGGTGTGGGATGTATCAGGGAGCGTCACAGTGAGGGGTGTGGGGTGTATCAGGGAGCGTCACAGTGAGGGGTGTGGGGTGTATCAGGAAGTGTCACAGTGAGGGGGTGTGAGGTGCATCAGGGGGTGTTACAGTGATGGGTGTGATGTGTATCGGTTAGTTATAGTGAAGTTGTGTATGTTTTCTGGCTGCTTAGATATAAATTAGATGCTGTTTTATCAAGATTATTCTACAAAATCTTTGTAAAAATCTTTGCTCCTTGTTGTAGTTAAAATATCAATGTATAAATTAGAACTAAACACTTTTGGGTTTCAAATAATTTATTCAGCGAGAGGAATTAAAAAAGCGACTTTCGATCAGTGGGACCGGGATGATGCAGAGGGCTCCATCTCACTGAACACTTCTCCAGTAATGAGTCCGACTGAACCCTCTCCTGTCACTGTTAATGATACCAGCTCGTGTAAAATGGTTTTGTGATGAGTCCCCACGGTCTCAAAAGGAGAAAACCGAGAGCTTAGAAAACAATAGCAGATGTAACTCTGAGTGTCGGACCTGAGTGAAGCTGTTACATCCTACAACTGAAGGAATGATCCTCACCATCTGTTCTGACATTACAAACTGCCCATTCCAGCAGCGCACCATGATAACTGAGGAACAGGGGAAGATGCCCAGCCCCTTGCGTCTGATCAAAGAGATTGGACCTGATCTGTGTCTTAATCACTTCTGCCCACCTCGGTTTTATAACTCTGAATATGCCTGTCCCTCAGATGGTTCATATTTCATTTTTTTCCATCAGCTGACTAGCAATGCCAGAGCAATTCAATCAATCCCCTTCTCCCACTTATTCCACTCTCTTACATTTCCATTAACAGCCTCCAGGTCGCACCACCCACCTACACACCAGGGGCAATTTACAGTGGGCCATTAACCCACCAACCCGCACGTCTTTGGGATGTGGGAGGAAACCGGAGCAGCCGGGAGAAGCTCATGGGGAGGACGTGCAAACTCCACGCAAAGAGGGCTGGAGGTCAGGATTGAACCTGGCTCCCTGCAGCTGGGAGGCAGTGGCTCTACTGACTGTGCCACTGTGCCACCCTGAATAAGACGTCCAACATTAATGCACTTTTCAGTTGAACTCCTAGCTTTGGAGGGAGAAGCCCTTAGTTTCCGTGACTCTGTGTATGGATGTGTTTCCTGACATTGACTCTGCTGTAAGGTTCACCCTGAGGAGTGACATCAAGCAGGATTTGCACAGTGTTCGTGAAATTCAGCTCTCGACTACCTGTGGTCTGGTGGTCTCTCTCCACAGATGCTGCCTGACCTGCTGAGTTTTCCTAGCAGTCTCTGTTTTCCTCAGCTGGGTTTCAAAGCAAGGTTCCAACCTGATACGTTGACAATTCCCTGCCCCCCCCACAGATGCTGCTAACCACTCTGCCTTCCTCCAGCAGATTGAACGTTGTCGTCAAAACAAACCCTAACTTACATATTGTGTATATGTGTATCCATAATGAGGAAACCTTTCTCCTGGACATTTTTGCATTCCGATAGGTACCTTCCTGTTGCCTGTTTACTGCATGTCCAGAGATATTTTTGACATAAGACTCCAAGTCTCCAAGGGTAGGTATTTGGAGCTCAGAATCTGTGGTATTTATGGTTACAAGTGGATGAAGTTTTAATCAGCCGTCCATGCAAGATCCATCTTCACCCCCGTCCACAACAACCCTCTTCCTCCTGAGGTAACACTACTCTCGATCAGCAGTCTCTGAATGGAACCTCTCCCTGGCTCAAGAAGAGATGGGGACAAAACTCTGTGATTCTGTGGAGATGTCCATGAAGATGAGAGAGAGCCAACGGTATAAAACATGGCGTCGTCAGAGAGAGGACAGCAGGCAGGAGTGGTGAGAATATGAAGACCAGGAGGTCATGTTTACGAGAAAGCAATAGCCTTTAATCTATCAAGAGAACAAGGTGTATTGACTGAGGTCAAAGGGGAGTAGGAGGTAGCAAGCAGATCAATGATGATACAAGAAGTCCACAGTGTACATTAAGGGAAAGGGCACAGTTTCATTCTGTCTGCTAGTTTGTTTTTTGTGACATATTTACATCAAAGTCTTATTTCCCTAACAAAATCACACCAGCCCAGATATTCCAAAGCATTCTGGTGGATCTGAGGCACAGGATTGGAAGTCACATTACAGTTCACATACTGAGTCTGGGTCCAAGGGGGGAGAGGCCAAAGGTTGTGGGGCTGGTCACTGCCGGTGGTTGAGTTGGCATGGTGATCAGGATCAGGGACAGGGCCATGTTTGGGAGCTGAGGCCAGGGTGGTGGGATGGGGTGATGCCGAGGAAGAGGTTAGTGGTTGGTTCAGTACCCCCTGGGTGGGGTGGGGCTTATAGCAAATCTTCAGGAATCAGGGAATAGAGGAATGATTGTTGAATGGGTGGGCAGGTGTTGGTCAGGGGAGAATGGGGGGGCAAGAGTGGGTCCCAGGTGGTGGGAGGTGGATAAGGGGCAACACTGGCTGGGGGTCCCAAAGGGTGAAAAGCAAGTATAATCCACCTGCCGAGACACTACAAGGACCTGATTGTCCCAGTATTCAACGATGGTCGCTCTGCAGACAGAGTGGTAAACTTTCCTCCACACCATGCTCCCCCCACCCCCCCCCCCCAAGTTAATGCTGCAGCCTTACCACTCCAGTGACCCGGGTTCGATCCTGACCTGGGTGGAGTTTGCACTCTCTCCCTGTGACGGTGTGGGTTTCTCCCTGGTTCTCCGATTTCCTCCCGCATCCCAAAGATGGGCTGATGGGTGAATTTGCCGCTGTAAATTGCTCCCTAGTGTAGGTAAGTGGCAAAAATAAATCAAAGGAGAGTTGATGGAGATGTGTGAGAGGGAATAAACTGCAGGGCTGCAGGGAAGTAAGGAGAGGGAGAATGGCAATCATCTGTTGGGAGCTATCATGGAACTGATGGGCTGAATAGCTTCCTTTGGGCCATAATAACCAGCGTTGCTTGGGGAATGATCTGCTTGGATGCACATTTGACAGGGAAATGTTTCAGAACTGTGCCCAATGGGAAGGGTTGGGTTGGATCAGGTTAGGCTGTGTTGAATTGGATTGGGTTGGGTCAGACTGGGTTGGATCACGTTGAACTGGGTTTTACTGGGTTAAACTGGGTTGGATTGGGTTGGGTTGGGTTGGGTTGGACTGGGTTGGGTTGGGTTGGACTAGGCTAGACTGGGTTGAGTTTGGTTGGATTGGGTTGGATCAGCTTGGGCTGGTTTGGATCAGGTAGGACTGGGTTGGGCTGGTTTGGACTGGGTTGGATCAGGTTGGGCTGGTTTGGATCAAGCTGGACTGGGTTGAACTGGGTTGGACTGGGTTGGATCAGGTTGGGCTGCTTTGGACTGGATTGGATTGGGTTGGATCAGTTTGGGCTGGTTTGGATCAAGTTGGACTGGGTTGGACTGGATTGGATTGTGTTGGATCAGGTTGGACTGGGTTGGATCAGGTTGGGCTGGTTTGGATCAAGTTGGACTGGGTTGGACTGGGTTGGATTGGGTTGGATTCAGTTGGATCAGGTTGCACTGGGTTGGATCAGGTTTAATCGGGTTGGACCAGCTTGGATCAGGTTGAGTTAGGTTGGACTGAGCTGAAGAAAGGCCCCAGTTCTCCCTGACACCTCACTGAAGCAGAGAGGTGAACAGAACAGACAAATACAATCAGCAGTCAAGACAGGAATTATTTGTTCTCTTGGCCACAAATAAAACGACAACTAATTTGTGCTGCTGTAATCTCACTGTGCAATTACCAGAGGAATCAGGGTTTGAAAGATAACTCACTTGGAATTACAGCAGCCTTAAGGAACTGTTACAACCTGACAGATGATTGGCACACATCGACACTTTGCTGAGCAATCAGAAATGAGTAGTTGGGGATGGAGGTCCAGACACAGAAATTTTCCATCCCATCGGAAGTGTTTTGTTGCCCTGTGTTTTCACTCTCCCCTCCATAAAGCCACATCTGCATGTATTGTGGAGGGTCGCGGCTGTCACATGACAGCACTGTCCCCTACCTAGTCGGAAGACACACCACTGCCAATCAAGGTTTGGCCGTGCCCCACCCATCAGCGCACACCTGACCATTGGCCTTTGTAATCGATTAGTCCTTGCTGGCACCAGGCCATTGGCCTTTGTAAATTACCTGGGCTGGAAGCCCCAGCACTCCAGCACTATAAAGAGTGCCACATGTGCTCAGCTCTCCCTTTTTTGTCTTCGGGGGACCACCATGCTTCACTCCAGGCCAAGGACCGTAGAACACCGTTGGAGAAATCACTGATGAGGTGTGCACTGAAAAGTGTTGGGAGCGTTCTTAGTTAGTGTCCCTAGTAACATAGAGCTGTGCCTACTCTGAGTCAAAGGGTGGCGGGTATCGCATTGCTTTTCCTTGATTGTATGTACCTGGTCTGTTGTGTGTGTGTGTGTGTGTGTGTGTGTGTGTGTGTGTGTGTGTGTGTGTGTGTGTGTGTGTGTGTGTGTGTGTGCGCGCGCGTGCATGCGCACACGTGCATGCGTGTATGCATCTTACCCCTGTTGTGATTTCCCATGCTCACTATAAACGATGCGCGCATGTGTGTGTGTTATTCCCGTCACCATTTTCCCCGCTTGTCTTTTGTAAATAAATCATTTACTGCCAGACTGTGTTCAGAGTCCTTACCTTCTGAGACCCCGAATCTGTTTCACAACACTGCATCACCAATGCCTCTCAGGGGAAGAAACCTGCCGAGCTTACTCAGTCTGGTCTACACATGATTCCAGACCCACCAAGGTGGTTAATCCTTAACTCTCTCCTCAATTCGGGCCAAACAGGGATGGGGGCACATTGTGTAGCAGCAGAGGAACAGACAGAAGTGGACAGAAGACAAGAACCAAAGGCATCCACATGGGTGATTAGTTGGTCAAAAAGGGATCCTGTGAAAGAATAAAGGCTCCTTCTCCCACCCCTTGCTCACAAGATCATCTTCTTCAATTGCGTATGGTCCCATTCTGAGTATCCTCTCCACATACACTCTGTGAAGACCCCTCAGGATTTTTTTTTGTTTCAGTCAAGTTCTACTCAACTTCCAATGGGCTTGTTGAGCATACACTTGGTGTCAAATTTGGACCATAACTCAGTCACTGTGTCACATTTGTTGATCTGTAACTTTCCTAAAAACCTTATACTTTTTTTCAAAAATATAACTTGTTTTCCATCATTGTGAAGCAAAAAGTCCTCTTAAAAACAACACATTTATAATAAAGACGACATGTTAGACAGCTCAAGATGATTGACACTTCTGGGGAGTGTTTCCGGAGTACTCTATCAAAACTTCAACCAGATTATTTTAATTTATGGATCTGGGGTGTGACTTTCCTACAGTTGTGATATATCTGCTGGGTGACAGGGTGTAGAGTGGGTGTCTCCCTCTGTCTATCCGTGCTTCCATGGCCCAAGAGCTGAATAGCCTCGGTTGGGTAGAAGTATTAACTCAGGATTTTAATGAATAACAAAAGAACTAGAATTCCTTATTCTGTAACGAAATGCAGCTTGAGGTTGAAAGACGACAATGTAACTCAAGATTAATGTAACTATCTTATCTTTACCTTGCTCTCTATCCTTTGTACTCTAAGCTGATTCTCAGACAATCCTGGGGATCAATCTTCTGATGATCTGATAAGGTTTGATAGGCACCCCATCCACAACCGTTCACTCACTCCACCACCGAGGCACTCTGACAGCAGTCTGTACCGTCTACAGGAGGCACTGCAGCAACTCACCAAGGTTCCTTAGACAGCACCTTCCAAACCCACCACCTCTACCAGCTAGAAGGACAAGGGCAGCAAAAGCCCGGGGACACCACCCCCTGGGAGTTGCCTCCAGTCCGCACACCATCCTGACATAGAAATATATCGCCGTTCCTTCACCGTCACTGGGTCAAAATCCTGGAACTCTCTCCTCAACGCCATTGTGAATACACCCACATCTCAGGGACTGCAGTGGTTCAAGAAGGCAGCTCACCACCGCCTTCTCAAGGGCAACTAGACGTGGGCAATTAAATGCTGGTTCAGCCTGCGAAGCCCACATCCCTGGAATGAATAATGAAAAAAAGACATTGCAAGATGACGCAGCAGGCCACCTTTCCCTGACCTTGTATCCTTGTGGTTGAAAGGTAAAATCCCACGAAACAACTTTAACTGTAGCTTCCCCTTTGATCTACAATGAAGTTTAACTCAAACCTTCTTCCTCCACCTGGTTTGAGCAAGCAGGACTTAGTTCTTGCTCCCTCTCCTGTCTCCTAACTGTGTCAGCTGTTAAAGGTTTCAATATGTTACAACATCATAATTCTGAATTACATTCCAGGTGGTCAAACAATTGTTTTATTTTTCAATTCAATGGAGTTTTTGGTGGGAAGAAAATTTCAGTATTCACAATGGGGTTACATTTTATGTTGGAAAATACAAACCTTCAAACTTTTCTACCTGTCTGTTTATTGGAGCCAGCTAAACTCACACTGACATGAAATGCGGTGTGTAAATCAATAAGTTTATCAGGCACTCAGTGAGGGTTCCAGTGCGGTACCTCGTGTTTACTTACTCAGCTGAAGCACTCTTTCTGGTTGTTTTTTTCTCAATAGATCCCGTCTGTGTTAGCATATTGACAGGCTGAACAGAACCTATCATGGTGATCATTTAAACCTTGTGGACAGTCAGAAACTGCAGGGATTTGGATCGTTGAAGAAGGAAACTCCACGTGCCTTTTCCCCGCCCCATATCCCAGGACCTTTGGTGCTTTGGTCAATTTCTTGATCCGTGGACCACAAACTGCCCCAAACATGAAGCTGCCCCGGCCCTGCTGATGTAAGTGTAGTGAACACTCATTCTAAAGATTTTGCCTCTAAGTGTGACAGTCACTGGTGTAATCTGTAAGCACGTGTGCGCGTGCACATACACACACACTCACACACATGCATGAACACATGCACACGCATACACATATGCACACACGCAGGCATACATGTGCATACAGGTGTGCATACAGGCACACACACATGCACACACACACACACACACACACACACAAACAAACACACAGAAGTCTTGTCCACACCCAAAGCGGAAGATGTGGTTGGTGGTGGGATCCTGTTGTAGCTGGCTAAAGTTGCGAAGAATAACATGTTAGATGCATAGGCTGGTGTGGTGATAGGTAAGGACCAGGGGAACTATCCCTGTTCCTTCTGGGGGGGGGGGGGGGGGGGGGGGGGGTGGGTAGGATGGAGTAAGAACAGAAGTGTGGGAAATACAGGAGATGGGGGTGAGGGCTGGTCAATAACAGTGGAGAGAGAAGCCCCGTTTTCTGAGAAAGGACATCTCAGGGGGATCTTGATCAGCTCGGTAAGATTGACAAATGGCTTTCAATTCAGATAAGTGCAAAGTGTTGCATTTTGGGAAGTCAAACCAAGGTAGGACTTAAACAGTGAACGGATGGACCCTGGGAAGTGTTGTGGGACCGAGGAGTACAAGTACCTAATTCGCTGAAAGTGACATCACAGGTAGACAGGATGGTGAAGATGGCATTTGGCACGCCGGCCTTCATCAGTCAGGACACTGAGAATAGAAGGTGGGAAGTTATGTTGCAGTTGTACAAGTCGTACAAGTTGTACAAGATCACACTTGGAGTACTGTGTACAGTTTTGGTTGCCCTGTTATAAGAAAAACATCATGAAACTGGAAAGAGTGCAGAGGAGATTTACATAGATGGTGTCAGGACTCAAGGGCCTGAGTTATAGGGCAAGGTTAGGCAGGCTAAGACTTAATTCCTTGAAACATAGGAGACTGACCTTATAGAGATGTATAAACTCTTGAGGGGTATAGATAGTGTGAATGTACACAGTCTTTTTCCCAGGGTAAAGGAACTAAAATCTAGAGGACATAGGTTTAAGGTGAGAGGGGAGAGATTTAAAAGGGACCTAAGGGGCAACTTCTTCATGCAGAGGGTGGTGCGTATATGGAGGTCGCCCACCTCTTTACGGGCTGTGGGTTTGCGAGGAGGGTGTGGCGAAAGATGCAAGGGTCCTTGTCACGTTTCGTCCCCAGCAGCTGCATAACCGAGGATTATCTGATCTACTGGCTGTTCCCGGGGACACACACAGAGACGGACATCAACTGCTGCTGGAAGGTCATCAACTCGGTGAAAGACATTCTTTGGTCTGCCCGAAACTTGTTGGTCTCCCAGCACTGTGAGATGTCCATAGAGGAATGCTGCCGACTGGCAAATTCCAGGCTGCAGGGGTACGTGCTGAGGGACGCACTGAAGCTGGGTGCAGCCAACGCAAGGGCTCGGTGGGGAAGGACGACAGTTTAGGGTTCTTCTGCCACAGGAGAGGGAGGGGCGGGGTCAGGCGAGGAAGCCCCTTAAATATTGTAAATATGGGATTGGGGTAGCCCCCAGGGAGCCACATGAGTGGCATCGGTACTGTGGGTTTTTATAAAAAGGTAAGACTAATGATTGATCGGTACACAAATCTAAAGGTTTGCACTGTTTTATTGTTGTATATAGTTTGTTTTTATGATGAATAAAGTTTATTTTGGAATAATAAAAAAACAAGATCATGAAGTAGAGGGAAAATGAATACGAGTGTGTGTGTGTGTGTGTGTGTGTGTGTGTGTGTGTGTGTGTGTGTGTTGCCCCCCCCCCCTTGACTCCTGCGTCCTGCTGCAATTGGCCCCACATCACAGTGAGGGTGACCAACGATCGGTGCATAGTTCTGATGTACACGGAATAAAAAGGCTGCAATCCATGATAGGGCATCTGGTGATGATAGTTCTGCTGTTCTGAGCATTGAAAATTGGGTCTGTGAGGAAAGCATCTTTGTCCCAGTATAGACTAGAGAGAGAAGAACAGGCTGATAATCTTTCCTTAGAACTGGCCACTTTTGATTATTATGAGCCAGGTTGCTACTTGGCGAATGTCCCTTTTAGGCACCTGGACAGTAGACTAGTGGTGTGTGGGTGTTATCTACAAGACGGCAAGACTATAGTTGGAGCTGGACTGGCTGTTTGTACAGAGAGAGAGAGAGAGAGAGAGAGAGAGACTGACTGACTGACTGACTGACGGTCTCTGTACCTATGGATGAGGAACGATAGCTGTGTCTGTCTGTTGCTGCAATCCACGTATGGATTTTTGGAGCAATCAAATGGAGTCCACTTTGTCGTTAACCTGTGCTGGAAAGCAGGTATTTCTGTGGGCGGCCACGTATCGAATGCCTTCGGGGTGGCAGATACTTCGAAACAAAGCAGAGGAGATCATCGGAGATTGAGGTGTCGTATGGGTTCCATAGTGGAACATGTGGATTTCATAAATTCTCTCTACATTCTCTCTACATTTTCTCTTCAGTCAATGGTGGTTTTGCAAAAGCCTTTGCTCACATTCTACCTTATGACTTGCTGAACTGAACTTTGAGAACTATTCCTGGACTTGGGGTTGGGGAATTTGCCACACACACACTTTGAGTTTAGTTTTGGGGTTAATGTTTAATTTCTAATGTTTTTACTTTTCTTATTATTACAAGTAGTTATTAATAAAATAGTTTCTAACAGTTATACATGGCTCGTTGTGTTCCTATTGTTGCTGGTACATAACATGATATAAACTGGGATGGCTGGTTATCTGAAACTGTTGAATTCAGTGTTGGGTCCTGAGGGCTGAAATATGGAAGATGAGATCCTTTTCCTTAACTTTATGCTGGGTTTTGTTGGAATAGTGTAAGAGGCCAAAGAGCTCAGAGATCGAGTGCAAAGATGGGTTAAAGTATCAGGCACCTGGGTTGCCTGTCTAGGTTGAATGGAGGCATTCAGCAATCTGGCCACCCTTTGGTTTCTCCAATATAAAGGAGACCACATCTTCAGCACCGTGCAGTACACTAACCTGGAACAAGCATGAGTGAATCGTTGAAGATGCCACTTCACAAGTGACAAACTGCCAAGACTTTTTTAACAACATCTCGCAAACTCTTGAAGAATGATCAAGATGGTGGATGTAAATCACATCAACGTTCCCTTCCAAGTCACACACCATTCTGACAAGGAAATATAACACTGTTCCTTCTTTAGCACTGGGTCCAAACACTGCATCTTTCTCTCCAACAGCCTTGAGGGAAGCATCCTCTCCACATGGATAGCAACGGTTCAAGAAGGCAGTTCACCTTTACCCTTCCAATACCGATGGACAATAAGTACTGGCCTTGCTGGCAATGTCCATACATCATTAAGCAAAGGTGCCAAAAAACAAAATTGTGACTGATTTTCCGATCAAGCAAAACTCTTTTCTCAAAGGCACAAGAAAAAAGAGAGTGCAAAGTTCAGTGATGTGTGGATGTCGAACAGGCACTTTACTTGTCAGTATCTGAAGGTGGTAGCTTACATGAAACAGAGTGCTTGATTCAAGTTGCTTGGCTCAGCTGTTTGCCAACTGAAGCCTGCTTCAAAAGGCCTAATTATGTGTTTTGTTGAGACTGACTTGTCTCTTCCATAGCACTGATTGATAAGGCGCTTGTCAGTGTCTCAGTAACATGTTTCATTTTTTATTTATTAGATATATTCTTGTCATTTTGCACACTCCTGGCTTACACCTGCAATACCTTAGTCTGGCTTTCCCAGTGCAGTAGTGAATATGTGCCACATTGTTGGACATGCTGTCTTTTTGTTGAGATGTTAAGTAGGAGCCTTGAAGGCCATCCAGGGAAGAAATGAAAGGTCCCACACCAATCTCAGAAGAAGAAGGGGAATTTCTTTCACCAAGTATGCTGTCCAATATTTCTCGCTCAACCAATATCACTAAAACAAGACTCAAGTCTTATTGGAGCATGACATTGAACACACATTTCCCTTCTACTTGGCGCAGTAGGTCACCAACGCTGGGACCCAGGGTCTGGAGTCTTGGGCTTGAACCTTTTGCAAATAACCTGGTCCACCTTGGATCATTTGGGAATGGGACAGAGAAGGTCTGGACACCTGCTACAAGAATGAGATAGAACCCCAAAGTTTCCGCCAATGAAGAGAGAGGTAGTCTTGCGTCAGAAGAGCATTGACTGCTTGTCAATCACGTTGCGGTGTTTGTCAGGAAATCTTGTTCAAAGTTATCCTTTAGAAGAAGAAAAGCATCCATTCAACCTGAACATAAGAACAAAAGGAATGGGAGCAAGAGTTGGCCATTCAGCCCCTCTAGTCTGCTCCACCATTCATCCAGATCATGGCCGATTCATTACTACAGCACCATTTTTTGGCACTATCCCCATATCCATTGATTCCTTTAATATCCAGAAATCTATCAAGATTTGTTTTCAATACACCCACTGACTGTGAATCTCCACAGCCCAATGATTCACCAACCTCTGAGGAACGAAAATTCTCCTCAACTCAACCCACATTCTAAGACTGCTTCCCACTGACTTTGCATGTAGCCTATTGAACCCAATAAGAATTTTGTAAGTTTCAAAGAAAGCTTATTCTTCTTCCAGAAATCAGAAGCTACCGAGCTGACCCAGAGCAACCAACATTCTGCTGGAGGAACTGAGTGGTTTGAGCAGCATCTGTTGGGGGGGAAAGGAATTGTCGACATTTCAGTTTGAAACCCCGCATCGGGACTGAGAGTGGAGAGGAGAGATGGCCAGTATAACGAGGAGAGGGGGAGGGGTCTGAGAGGGGTCAGAGGTGATTGGCGGACCGAGGGAGTGGATGAAGGATGATGGGCAGGGCACGCCAGGTAGGGGAAGGGGAGGGGTGGAGTTGGGAGTCAGAGGCAGGCGGAGTTGATCCATAGCCTGACATACTTGAAACTGTTGCTGGAATAGACTTATACTGGAAGACAAGATCGTACATGGGCAGTGGGTCCAAAAAGGAGAGCCCCTGAGATCCAGAGTGAGTTGGAAAATTGGACCCAACATTAACATGGGGATGAGACACAGGGTTGCCTTTGTGATTGGCAGCCCGTGATTAGTGGCGTACCACAGGGATTGGTATTGGGACCTTTGCTATTTGTTCCATATATTAACAATCTGGATATGAATGTCAAAGTCGCGTTTATTGTCATCTGCACAAGTCCATGTGTGCACAGGTGCAATGAAAAACTTACTTGCAGCAGCATCACAGGCACAGAGCATCAGATAAGCGGCATTCACAAGAGAAACATAAATTAACCACAAAATATACATAATTTTTACAAGAAAGAACACAGTTAGAACCAAAAAAAAATCCATTGTAGTATAAAGTGGTCATAGTGTTGCTATACTGAGGTAGTGATTAGGATGGTGCAGGTTGGTTCAAGAACAGAATGGTTGAAGGGAAGTAGCTGTTCTTGAACCTGGTGGTGTGGGACTTCAGGCTCCTGTACCTCCTGTCCAGTGGTTGCTACCATCGGGCAGAATGTAGAAAGTCTGATTGGCAAGTCTGCAGATGACAGAAGGAGTAGTGGCAATGACAGAGTGGAGTAGTCTTTGCCTACTTAACAATGTTGACAAGTTGGTAAAATGGACAGAACAACGGCAGATGAAATTTAATCCTGAAAAAATGTGAGGGGTCTCATTTTTTGGAGGACTAAGGCAAGGATAGACACAATGAATGGTAGGGCCCCAGGAAGTACTGAGGGATGGAGGGACCTCAGAGTATGTGTCCAAGGATTCCCAAAGGCAGCAGCACAAGTAAGTAAGTTACTTAAGAAGATATGCAGGATACTTGCCTTCATTAGTGAGGACACAGAATATTAGAGCAGGGGAAATTACTGTCCATCTATATTAAACGTTAGTTAGGCCACATCTGGAATATTGTGTGTGGTTCTGGTTGTTACACAATGGGAAGGATGTGATTGCGTTATAGAGGATGCAGAGGAGATTCACCAGGGTGTTGCCTGGGATGGAGTGTTTCAGTTGTGAGGAGGGATTGGATAGGCTAGGTTGGTTTCCTTTGGAGTGGAGGAGGCTGAATGGGCTCCTGATAGAGTTGTACCAAATTATGAGGGACATAGATTCAGTGGATAGTAAGAAACATTTCTCCCGTAACAGATGTGTCTGAGACCAGAGGGCACAGGTTTTAAGGTAAGGTGAAGAAGATTTAGAGGAATTTTGAGAAAGAATTTTCCTCGCCCAGAAGTTGGTTGAAATCTGAAATACACTGCCTGAGTGAAAGGGGGAGACAGAGACCCTCATGGCACGCAGGTGAGCACATGAAATGCCAAGTCATGGAAGGCTATGGGTTGTGTGCTGGGAAACGGGATTGGTACATAGAATGTAGGACAGCACAGCAGAGGAACAGGCCCTTCGGCCCACCATATCTGTGCCGACCATAATTCCAGTTTATACTGCACATCTGCCTGCACATGGTCTATATCCCTCCACTGCCTGCCTGTTCATGTGTCTGTCTAAATGCCCCTTAGACAGTGCTATCATATCGTACAGATAAGCAGCAGGGACAAAATGGGCTGAAGTGCCTGTTTCCATGCTGTATCACTCCCTGACTCCAAGACGAAGCAGAAGGTGAGTGAAACGGATTGCCTGGACATTTATTTAATTGGCTTTTACAGAATTTTGCTCTGCTTAAAAGCAGCTGCATTCCATACTCTGCAGCAGTGGCCAACATACAAAAGTACAACATTGACGATGGAGGGTCCTGATGTTACGAAAGGTGCTAGAGCGATGCATGGACATCTGAAAAGCGCAGATGCAGGAAACCTGAAATAAAACAGAAAGTGCTGGAAACACCCAGCAGGTCAGGCAGCATCTGTGGAGTGAGAAACAGAGCTAACAATTTAGATCAATGACTTTTCATGAGTTCAACATGAAATCCAGCATAGAATGAAAGTAAGCAGCAAAGGGCCAAACGTGACGTGAGGAACTACTTTTCTATACTGCTGGTGGTCTGGATATGGAATGGGTAGGAGCAGAGGCAGATTCAGTTGTGGTGTTCAACAGGAAGCTGGGTAAGGATCTGAAAGGGAAGAATTGCAGGGTTATGGAGAGAGGGCGGGGGAGTGGGGTTGGCTGGGTTTCTCTTGCGGAGAGCTAGTATGGACTCTATGGGTTGAAGTGCCTCCTTCTAATCTGTAACCATTCTGTGATGCAACGAGAACCACAGTTCAGGTCAAAGATCCTTCTACGGTTTTGATAAAAGGTCTTGGACATAAAACTTTAGCTCTGTTTCTCTTCCTACAGATGCTGCCTGACCTGTTGAGTGTTTCCAGCATTGTCATGGCAATATACAATACGGAAACAGGCCCTTTAGCCCACCTAGTCTGTGCCGACTATCAACCACCCATTTAATCAGATATTAAACCTACTTTTTTATTCTTCCCCACATTCCCATCAATTCCCATCAATACCACTCAGCTACATGCCAGGGGAAATTTATGCAGCCAATTAACCTACCAACCCGCACGCCTTTGGGATGTGGGAGGAAACCGGAGCACCCGGAGGAAACCCACACGGTTACAGCGAGAGCATGCAGACTCCACACTAAGGAAGCCAGGATCGAACCCAGATCACTGGCACTTTGAGTCAGTGGTCCTTCTAGCTGTGCCACTGTCTCACCCCTGATTTTTTTGTGTGTTTTTACTACTGTAGCAATGCATGAATCTCTTCTGTTAAATGGGATTTGGGTGAGGATTAAACTTCCAAACACAAAACAAAAAAACAGGGAGAAAAATACTTGAAGATGGCTGCTTGATTGCCCATCAAGTGTCATTCAAATTGGCATTAGAGGGTCTAGTATTCTTCAATTGGTCCAGGAACCCCCCCCCCCCCCCCCCCCCCCGTCCTCTGACACCACTGGCCGTCTGAACTGTCCATCCTCACGCAACACTATGACGAAAGACAGTCAGGCAACCAGTGGTCAGCATTTCGGGGTGGGAGGATTGGAGATAGGAAGTCACGTTGTGAAACCTCTTGGTGTGTTGTCAGACATTGCTGTGTGAGGTCTTGTTTGCCTTGATACTCTGCTTGATTTGGCACCTCACTAATACTGACAGTGAGTATTAAAAGTAGGGAAACATTTCGGCATTCTCCATCCTGTTAAGCTGTGAATTTGGAAAAGGTGCCAGTTTTAAAAAAAAACATGAATCTCCATAAGTTTCTTTGGATTGAACGTGCAGAAGTATTTATTTCCCTGTAAGTTTGGGAAGAGAAACAGCCAACTCCATTCATATTATGCAACTGTTCTCTAAAACAATTACAGACAGTCTGAAGTATTCTAGATGCTGTTTGGTCGCCTCCTGTCTCCCGCTGAACTCACCGACAGAGCCTCCATAGCCTTCCAGGGTAAAGTTCCAATGATTTGCCATCCTGAGTGAAGAAGTTTTTCCTCGTCTCAGCCTAAATGTCTACACTTATTCAGAGACTGTAACCCTTGGTTCTGGACTTGTCAGCAAGGGGAAACATCCTCCCAGCATCCAGTCTAATGAGCCCTATAAATTTCAGAATACAAGGCTAATCTACTCAATCTCACCTCATACTGCAAACCCACCGTCCCCAGCACCAGTCTGGTGGGTCTTCACTCCACTCCCTCTATGCCAAGTACATCATTTCGTAGGTTGAGTGACCGAAACTGCACACAGTACTCAAGCTGTAGTATCACCATGACCCTGAATAATTGTAGTAAGGCTACTTGTGCTCAAATACTCTCAAATAAAGGACAACATATCACGTACTTTCCTACTTTGTTGCTACATCTGTATATTAGCTTTCAGTGACAAGGCCCAACAGGATAGAATGGATTGTTACATCAATGATTTTTGTGCTTACCTGAACTTTGGGATTTGACACAGTTGATGTAAGAATGGTCAATTGGCCTTCTCTGCTCACTGGGCTACCTACTCAGCTCCCTCAGCTCCTGGGCTGGAACAAGGTCTGTTTCCATGGTCATTGAAGTCTCATCCCCTCCACATCCCACATCCCAGAGCCAAGAGTGCAGTGGTGGTGAAAGAGCTTCCTTGGAGTGTTTTCTGATTCACTCACCAGGGGCTCTGAATCTAGCAGTCCCAGCTCAAGACACGGTAGTGTAGCGGTTAGTGTAACGCTATTACAGCACCAGCGACCCAGGTTCAATTCCGGCCGCTGTCTGTAAGGAGTTTGCACATTCTCTCCGTGTCTGCGTGGGTTTCCTCCGGGTGCTCCGGTTTCCTCCCACATTCCAAAGATGTACAGGTTAGGAAGTTGCGGACATGCTATGTTGGCGCCAAAAGCGTGGCGACACTTGCGGGCTGCCCGCAGAACACTCTATGCAAAAGATGTATTTCACCGTGTTTCAATGTACATGTGACTAATAAAGAAATCTTATCTTATCTTATCTTATCTTATCTTATCTTATCTTATCTTATCTTAACAAGGGTGGGCTTGCATTCCTACAGTGCCTTTCACATCTTCCAAACACACTTCAAAGCTAAAGAGTGGTATTTCTGAAATGTGCAGAAGGGAACGTGGCAACCACTTCTCATAACAACCAAAGAATCTGTGTTTGGTGATCTCATCCCACTTCACAAGAAGAATCATATTTCAGTGATGTTAGAAATGGGACCTGATTGAAACGGGAACAGCGGTATGTTCTGATACGGGAGCATAGAGCTGCTGCCTCCCAGCTTCCAGCGGCCTGAGTTCGATCCTGACCTCGGGTGCTGACTGTGTGGAGTTTGCACGTTCTCCCTGTGGCCGTATATGAGTTTCCCCCTGGGTGCTCCGGTTTCCTCCCACATCCCAAAGACGTTCTGGTTGGGTAATTTGCTGCTGTGTTACTCTTAATTGCACGTTAATAGCAAAACTATCAAAAAGAAATTGATGATGGTATATGAGAGAGAATAGGTGGCAGGAGTGCAGGAATATCAGGAGAGGGAGAGCCAGCATGGACCTGATTGACGATATGGCCCCCTTCTATGTCACTATAAAATAATGCTCTGAGATTAAATCTTTTCTGTCCACAGGAAAGGAAGGACCTTGACTTTGGGGTCACCATAGAAAGAGGGCACTCTTTTAGTACTGCACTGGACTACCACAGGATCAGGTAGGTTTGGGCACATCTACACCCACAACCTTGTGATTGGGGGGGGGGGGGGAGGCAGGGGGCAAAAGTGCCACCAGCTGGGTACAGCAAGCCAATTCCAGGAATGCAGATTAAACCCCACTCAACATTGCCCTCGCTGTCACAGTGGCGCAGCTGCTGGAGGTTCTGCTGCCACCTCACAGCCTGAGTGACCCTGGTTCAGTCCTGACTGGCGCTGTCTGTGTGGAGTTTGAACGTTCTTTCTGGGACTGTGTGGGTTTCCACCCAGTGCTGCAATCTCCTCCCACATGTCAAAGACATGCGGCTTGGTAGGTTAATTGGACGCTGTAAATTGCCCCCTAGTGTGTAGGTGAGGGGTAGTTGATGGGAATGTGGGGAAAATAAAATGAGATTCACGTAAATGGGTGTTTGATGATCAGTGCAGACTCAGTGGGCCTAAGGGTCTGTTTCCTTGTTGTGTGATTCTACAATGTTGCAACCTCCTAATCTTGCCATATCTTTCAGCTTCCTATGTTATGATTTACAGGGAGATTATCGGCTTTACGGCAAATATCGGGCCGTTTTCTGCTCTAAGTTTCATGCCAGCTCACAACTTGCCCACACACCACGTCAAGGTGGACACAAAAGGAGGTTGCTAACCCATCAGGCTTGTCTCCACAGACAAAAAGCCAAACGTAGCAAAGCCTACACTGCAGGCTTTTCCTTGTCCCCATGAGGGTGTCTTTGAAACGCAGTGAGAACATCGTCAAAACGCAGATCTACAATCAGGATCTTAATGTCTGACTGTCACTTCTTCCTTGGTCTCCAGAGACACTTGACTGATCTGTAAAATACAATGGCAGAGAATGTCTGAGAATGTGTCACTGGTTTGATGCAGAAGTTGCACATAATCTCATTCTTCATGTTTCATCTGTGACAGTTCAAAGGAGGCCACTCACAAAGGGAGACACAGGAAACCGCATTCAATTGGCTTTTGACAGGGTTTTGATATCTGGTAAGTAGCCCCAGACAGGTTTCTTTTTAACATCTTTCCAAAGAGCGTTCTGCAGATCTGAGCAATCAGACAAAGGAGCCAGGCAAACTTTTATGGGGAGGTGGTTGTACCCTCCAGTTTTCTTTTCTGTGCCTTGAGGTGTTGTTGGATAGGGAACAGGGAGAGCAGATTGTCCCGCTGGCAAGATTTAAGCTCAATGCGCTGGCGCCCAGCAAGCACCCTGAGCTTGTGGTGGTCTTGGGCTTTCTGATGGAGGTCCCATCCAATGAAGGTCCCCCAGCGCAATGCAGGGTCTTTCTGATTGCAGTTGGGTACCTCCAGCCCTGAAGCCCTTTGACTGCCGGTGAGGCCCTGCCCCCAGGATTACCGGCTGTCAAAGCCATTCAGGTTAAATTAATTTATGATGGAACTGCAAAGGAAGTTCTTGCATTTACACAACACCTTTCTCCTCTGACCGAGTTTTACAACCACTAAGTGTAGTCACTGTTGTAATGGAAAAGTAAGGGCAGACCATTGACACACTCAAGGTCCCACAATCAGCAGTGTGATAATCATGAAGGGCACAGATAGGGTGAATGCACTCTGTCTTTTTCCCCAGGGTTGGGGAATCAAGAACAAGAGGGCATAGCTTTAAGGTGAGCAGGGAGAGATTTAATAGGATCCTGAGGGGCAACTCGATGGAACGAGCTGCCAGAGGAAGTAGTTGAGGCAGGTACATTAGCAACATTTAGAAGACGGTTGGACAG
Organism: Pristis pectinata; assembly: GCF_009764475.1. Classification (NCBI taxonomy): domain Eukaryota; kingdom Metazoa; phylum Chordata; class Chondrichthyes; order Rhinopristiformes; family Pristidae; genus Pristis; species Pristis pectinata. The sequence continues at coordinate 15,131,424 of NC_067435.1, read as the reverse complement.
GTACACGGACAGCAAAGGTTTGGAAGGATATGGTCCAAACACAGGCAAATGGGACTAGCTTGGATGGGGCATCTTGGCTGGCATGGACCAGTTGGGCCGCAGGGCCTGCTTCCGTGCTGTTTGACTCTGTGACTCTATAATGAGCTTCAGTGACACATACTGTACAAGACCTGGGAGACTCCCCTCCTGCACTTTGGAATGCTGTTGTACTCCCCAGCTGCCAGTCCAAATGTAGATTTGATGTAATTCAATTTAATTTGTAAACATTTCCGGAAGACTTCCCTTTCTTCTCGATTACTTCTCAATCAGAGACTTTAACTGGCCCACGTTAATCTTGAATGACCTCGGCTCAGGCATGTAAAGGACAGCTTTGGCAGCTGGTGAACGCGGGGACAGGGCCTCAGCGGCTGTCAGAGCCAATCAGGGCTTTGACATCATGGGAAAGCCCCTCATCGTGGTGGTTTCCCTCATCAGCCGGGAACCAGGAGGACATCACACCGCTCTGAGGGCAGGCAAGCGGCCAGCTCAGTGTACTTGCTGGTCAACCAGGAGATGGCATCCTTCATACCCAACCATGAGAGCGGACAGCAGCTTGGTTAACACCTCATCGAAGAGGCAACACCTCCAGCAGTGCGGCGCCCTCTCATCGCTGCCGCGTGAAGTTTTGTTCTCGAGTCACGGGAGAAAGTTTGTCTTCTCTGGAATGGCGAGGACTGAGGGGGTGACCTGATAGATGAGCGGAATAGATATGGTAGACAGCGAGATTCCTTTTCTCATGTTGTAGGTGTCTAAGACCAGAGAGCATTGGCTTAAGATAAGTTAAAATAAGATTTATTTATTAGTCACGTGTATATCGAAACACACAGTGAAATGCACCTTTTGCGTAGTGTGTTCTGGGGGCAGCCCGCAAGTGTCACCACGCTTTTGGCGCCAACATAGCACGCCCACAACTTCGTAACCCGTACGTCTTTGGAATGTGGGAGGAAACCGGAGCACCCAGTGGAAACCCACGCTGACACATGGGGAGAACGTACAAACTCCTTACAGACAGCGGCCGGAATTGAACCCGGGTCACTAGCACGGTAATAACGTTACGCTAACAGGTAAGAGGTGGCCACTTTAGAAGGGATCCCAGGGGGAATTTTTTAACACAGAGAGTGAATGGGATCTGGAACTCACTGTCCGATGAGGTGATGGAGGCAGAGACCCTCACAACATTTAGGAAGCATCAAGAGAAGCACTTGAATCACCAAGGCTATACTAAATGGGATTAGCATGGACTTGGTGGGCTGAAGGGCCTGTTTCTGTGCTGTACAACTCTATGACTAGGAAGTATTGGACGCACACTCCATGGGCTCAAAGGTGAGAACCTGGCCCAGAAAGTTACAGCTGAAGCAAAAACAATGACTGACGTGAAGCTCTCAGCAGGTCAAGCAGCATCCGGGGGGGGGGGGGGGGGGGGAGGAAATTGTCAATTATTTGGGTCAGGGGCTGGAATCACTCTACTCTCTCTTTCACACCCCCTCCTGAATTCTGCATTGCCATGTGAAACTCTCACGATAGATCCATGCATCATTCACTGCAGTCTCTTATAATGTACGACTATATGTCAGGAGCTGCTGAGGAGCATCAGGAGTTAGTAATTAATTGTATTTGCATATGCAAATTGACTTAGATTAGCATAATTGTGATCCTCTTATCTGGAATAGTGAAGTGACAGAGCTCTTCAGGCTTGTTAAAAGATAAATTTTGAGGCATAAGCGAAAGCTATTTTACAGCAACTATAATTTGCGTAAGAACGGGTCTCATTAATAGAACTAATTTAATGAAGAGTCATCACTGTTCTCCATGTCCCAGTGCAGTTGCAAATCAGTGCAGTCACAGTGAAGCATGCTCAGGGGTACGAGGGAGGGAGGAACCAGCCCAGCTCTGGAGTTGGGGCTTCACGTACGTGTTTGGTGTGTTTGGAGATTCTGGTTAGATCATTAGGATACAAGACTCAACCACAGGATCCAACCCCTCGAGCCTGCTCTGTCAGTCATCAGGATCAAGACTGATAACCCACCTCAGCTCCATTTTCCTGACCTTTCCCTACATCTCTCGATATCCTTAATATCCAGAAATCTATCGATCTTACTTCGAATGATCTCAATGTTTGAGGTCCACAATCCTTCGAGGTAGAGAGTTCCAAAGGTTCAAAACTTAAAGTCAAAAGTGAGTTTATTGTCACACGCACAGGTACATGTGTGCATAGGTGCAATGAAAAACTTACTTGCAGCACCATCACAGGGACAGAGCATCAGATACACAACATTCACAAGAAAAACATACATTAAACATAAATTATACAGAATTATACAAAAAAGAACACAATTAGAACCAAAAAAACCAAGTCCATTGCAGTGCAAAATGGTCCAAGTGGTCGGATTGTTGCTATACTGAGGCAGTGATTAGGGTTGTTCAGGTTGGTTCAAGAACCAAGTGGTTGAAGGGAAGTAGCTGTTCTTGTACCTGGTGGTGTGGGACTTCAGGCTTCTGTGCCTCCTGCCCGATGGTAGCAGTGAGAAGATGGCATGACCTGGAAGGCAGGGATCTTTGATGATAGATGCTGTCTTCTTGAGGCAGCACCTCCTGTAGATACTACCGATGGTGGGAAGGGATGTGTCCGTGATGTATTGGGCTGAGTCCACTACTCCCTGCAGCTTCTTACGTTCCTGCGCATTCAGATTGCTGTACCAGACGATGCTGCAACCAGTCAAGGTACTTTCAACAGTTTGTCAGAGTGTTGAGTGACTGGCCAAACCTCCTTAACCTTCTAAGAAAGTGAAGACACTGACGCACTTTCCTTGTGATTGCATTTACATGCTGGGCCCAGGACAGGTCATCCGATATGTTACGACCCAGGAATTTAATACTGCTGACCCTCTCCACCGCCGATCCCCCAATGTAGACTGGCATATGTTCGCCCTCCTTCCCCTTCCCAAAGTCAACAATCAGTTCTTTAGTTTTACTGATGCTGAACGAGAGGTTGTTATTGTAGCACCACTCAGCCAGGTGTCCTACCTCGCTCCGGTAAGCTGACTCATCGCCGCCTATGACTCACCCAACAACAGTAGTGTTGTCGGCAAATTTGTAAATGGCCTTGGAGCTGTGCTTAGCCACACAGTCATGTGTGTATAGGGAGTAGAGCAGGGGGCTAAGCATGCAGCCTTGAGGTGCATCACCCCCTTTTGAGTGAAGATGTTTCATCCCACCTTAGTTCTAAGCAGTTTGCCCCTGATCCTAGGACGTTGAACACCAGTGATCCAGGGGACCTACTGAGGTCTGGAAGAATTTTGTAGGTTTCAGTAAGGTTTCTTCTCTTTCTTCGGAAGTCTAACAGGCCTAGTCTGCTCAACATCAGCCCCACCATCTCAGGAACAAGTCTGGTGAATCTTCACTGCACTCTCTCAGTGACAAGTATATCCTGCTTTAGGTAAGGTGAACACAGCTGTATTCCAGGTGCAGTCTCACTGAGACACTTTACAATTTCAGTCAGACATCCTTACTCCAATACTTGAATTAAAGTCAAAGTCGAGTTTATTGTCATCTGCACAAGTACATGTGTGCACAGGTGCACCGGAAAACTTACTTGCGGCAGCATCACAGGTATAGAGCATCAGATAAGCAGCATTCACAGAATCATAGAACAGTACAGTACAGCACAAAACAGGCCCTTCGACCCACAATGTTGTGCCAACCTTTAAAACCTCGCCTAAGACTATCTAACCCCTTCCTCCCACATATCCCTCTATTTTAAATTCCTCCATATGCTTATCTAGCAATCTCTTGAACTTGACCAATGTACCTGCCTCCACCACTACCTCAGGCAGCACATTCCATGCACCAACCACTCTCTGGGCAAAAAGCCTTCCTCTGATATCTCCCTTGAACTTCCCTCCAATTACCTTAAAGCCATGCCCTCTTGTATTGAGCATTGGTGCCCTGAGAAAGAGGTGCTGGCTGTCTACTCTATCTATTCCTCTTAATATTTTGTATACCTCTATCATATCTCCCCTCATCCTCTCCAAAGAGAAAAGCCCTAGCTCCCTTAGTCTTTCCTCATAATGCATACTATCTAAACCAGGCAGCATCCTGGTAAACCTCCTCTGCACCCTCTCCAACGCTTTCACTTCCTTCCTATAATGAGGCGACCAGAACTGGACACAGTACTCTAAGTGTGGTCTAACCAGAGTTTTGTAGAGCTGCATCATTACCTTGTGGCTCTTAAACTTGATCCAACAACTTATGAAAGCTAACATCCCATAAGTTTTCTTAACTACCCTATCCACCTGAGAGGCAACTTTCAGGGATCTGTGGATATGAACCCCCAGATTCCTCTGTTCCTCCACACTACCTAGAATCCTGCCATTGACTTTGTACTGCACTGGGGAGTTTGTCCTTCCAAAGTGTACCACCTCACACTTCTCCAGATTGAACTCCATCTGCCACTTCTCAGCCCAGCTCTGCATCCTATCAATGTCCCTCTGCAATCTTCAACAATTCTCCACACTATCCACAACACCACCGACCTTTGTGTCATCTACAAACTTGCCAAGCCACCCTTCTACCTCCTCGTCCAAATCATTAATAAAAATCACGAAAAGCAGAGGTCCTAGGACCGATCCTTGTGGGACAACGCTAATCACAGCCCTCCAATCTGAATGCACTCCCTCCACCACAACCCTCTGCTTTCTACAGGCAAGCCAATTCCGAATCCATACGGCCAAGCCTCCCTGGATCCCATGCCCTCTGACCTTCTGAAGAAGCCTACCATGTGGAACCTTTTTAAATGCCTTACTAAAATCCATGTAGACCACACCTACTGCACTATCCTCATCTATCTGTCTGGTCACCTCCTCAAAGAACCCAGCATTCACAAGAAAAGCATAAATTAAACATAAATGAAACACAATTTTTACAAGAAAGAACACAATTAGAACAAAAAAAAGTTTATTTTAGTGCAAAGTGCTCAAAGTGGTCACAGTGTTGCTGGACTCCAGTGATTAGGGTTGTGCAGGTTGGTTCAAGAAGCGAATGGTTGAAGGGAAGTAACTGTTCTTGAGCCTAGTGGTGTGGGACTTCAGGCTTCTGTACCTCCAGCCCTCTCGTAATAAAAGGCCATTGCACCATGGGCTTTCTCAATCACCTCCTGCGCAAACAAGCTTTAATCAAAAACAAGGCAGATAATGAAAACCACAGCATTTCACCTCTTAGGGTGCAAAATGTCATAGAGTCATAGAGTTGTACAGAAAAAAGCCCGTTGGTCACCATGTCAATGCCAACCATCAAGCACCTGTCCGTATTAATCCTATTTACCAGGCATTAGTCCTTTGCTTTGTCTGCCTCAGTTAGTGTCTCAGTGGAGATTGACTTAAAGGAAAGAACTTGGATTCACACACCACCTTTCACAAAATTTGGACACTTCAAGATGCCAACAAATTGTTGTTGAGAAAGTAACATTCCATTTAGCACACACACCACTAACAACACTGACAATGGCATGAAAGAGACAAAAGGTCACAGGTAAATAGGTGGAGGAATGGAATTGGTGGGATTGCTCTGAGAGCTGGCATAGAATCGATGGACTGAATGGCTTCCTTCTAAGTCATTAGAAAATATAGGAATTGTCACTGAAGTAAGAAGCAAAAGGATGTTCACACCCGCTCCAGGGAACGCAACAAAAAATGATGCTATACTGGGGGAGTGCAGCACTGCCAGAAGTATCCCCTTTCGAATGTGTCATTGAACTCAAGCCCAGAGAGTTAACAGAAGGAAGGCCAGGAGAGTTCTCTCTGGTGTCCTGGCCCACTGTATATCTTAACCAACATCGCTGAAAATTCAGAGCATCTGGTCATTGTCACATCGTGTGTGGGTTCCCGCTGTGGGCTCCTACATTAAAAAATCAGTGACGCTTCAAGAAGTGTTTCATTGGCTGTAAAGCACTTTCAGAATCCTGAAGTCCTGAAAGGTAATACATTAAAGTGAGCTCGTCCTTGCTTATCCTAATTTCCACAGTGCCATACTCGGGCTGATTTTACACTAAATAAGAATGAAAGTGAAAGGCATGTAATTAAAAATAAATTCTAAATCCACCGGGCCCGCTGAAGACCCCACCTGTCAATGTGGGGGCAAAGTCCCCACAGAATGTATACTCCTCGGGGACCAATTGTTATGAGAAGCCAGCGCATGCTGTCTAAATGAGAGACATCATTAGTTTGTCAGCAACGATTAACAAGGACTTTTATTTGCCAGTTAGTTCCTCTGCTTGCCAATCTTGCACTGATTGTACGCCCTTTGTGGAAGGGAATCATCGGTGACTTCCACCTCCTCATAACATTCAAAACGACTGCCAAGAGGAAATTCTCTGTTAAAGCCTGCTCGGATTTTTAATGCTTAAATAACACCTGCTTTCTGTTTAGCTCATTTGGTTTCCCAGTCAATTGGATGTGTTACTCCAGTAACCACAATAACAGTTAAAGGCTAATGACTTCCCAAAGATGGAGCAGCCTCAGAGTTGGTGCTGTGGTTAGTCCCACGATGTCCTTTCTGTGAGAACGATGGCAATGCCTGCTTGATGCTGCCAACAAATGGCACTGGTGTGTGATACCAGTGTGACACAATGGGCAGAGATGCCAGCCTCTTTGCGTCACACTCTCTCTGCTGACTGCTGCAGCCTCTGATATCTCTTCAAAATTTTTGCACAGCGAAGCGTAAAGCCATAAAGAGTAACATGCCGGTCCGCTGACTGTTTATAATGAGGCCGGATGGTTTCCTCTTACAATCTGTCATGATGTATCTGAAAAAGTATATTTAGAACTGCTTGTTAAAGCTGCAGCATCCTTAGAAATTGAGTCTTTTTTCTCCTTCCAGCTGAAGTCCCTGTGGATTGTTCTGTTTTGTATATCTTCTATTTTGTGATCAACAGGACTGGGGGGCTTCAGTGGTGGGAGGTGGCACCATTCATCCTGACACACACGGCTTGGTCTTTGGAAAGCAGCCAAGGTAGGGGTTATGGATCCACCCCAGAACTGGGACAACATAGATTAGTGTAAAGACCTCTCCATACTGTCCCATAAACCACCTCTAGGACTGGGACACCCCACAGGTTAGACACAGAGCAAAACTCCCTCAACAATGTCCCATTAAAGAACCCCTGGGCTGGGACACCATGGGTTAGACACAGAGTAAAATTCCCTTGACCAAATACTCATGGGATGGGTACAGCCATGGGTTAGATACAAGAACCCAAGAAAATAGGAGCAGGAGTAGGCCACTCGGTCCCTCAAGTCTGCCCCACCATTCGATATGATCATGGCTGATCTATGCTGGCCTCAACTCCTCATCTCTCTCATTTCTCCGTAGCCCTCAATTCCCCAATCTTTTGAAAATTTATTTACATCCAACTTGAATATTTCTGATGATTCAGCATCCACAATCCTCCAGGGTAGAGAATTCCAGGGATTCACCACCATTTGTGAGAAGATGTTTCTACACACCTCAGTTTTAAATGACCTGCCCTTTATCATGTAACTATGTCCCCTCGTTCGAGACTCTCCCACAAGTGAAGGCATCTCTACCCTGACGAGCCCTCTAACATGTTCCAATAAGATTATTCCTCATTCTTCTAAACTCCAAAGAATACAGATCCAAACTGTTTAGTAACCCTCTTATCCCAGGGAGGACCACTCCCAGTGCTACGATATCCTTTTTCAGGTAAGGGGACCAGAAAAGGCGAAGCTCCTCTATACTGTCCCATCAAACGCTCCTAGGACAGGTACAGCTCAGATTAGATAAAGTCAAAAGTCAAAGTCGAGTTTATTGTCATCTGCACAAGTAAGTGTGTGCACAGGTGCAATGAAAAAGTTACTTGCAGCAGCATCACAGGCACACAGCATCATATGAGCAGCATTCACAAGAAATTTTTTCGATTTTTTCAATTTTTTCAAGAAAGAACACAATTAGGACAAAAAAGCTCGAAGCCCATTTTAGTGCAAAGTGATCAAAGTGGTCATAGTGTTGCTAAGCTGTAGTGATTAAGGTTGTGCTGGTTGGTTCAAGAACCAAATGGTTGAAGGGAAGTAGCTGTTCTTGAACCTGGTGGTGTGGGACTTCTGTGCCTCCTGTCCAATAGTAGCTGTGAGAAGATGGCATGGCCTGGATGGTGGGGATCTCTGATCATACATGTTGTCCTCATGAGGCAGTGCCTTGTAGATACTACCGATGTACAGAGTAAAGTTCCTTTTTTTTTACAAAACATTTATTCGTTAAAAGCACTACAAAAAACAACCAACATCAAATACAGTACATCTAATACAGAAGGAAACAACTAGGCAAAACTAATATCCGCGCAACACTACGCCCGCCACTGCAACACACAACATTTCATATCAAAATCACATCGGAACCATCCACAACGCACTCAATCCCCTGAGGGACCCACCGAGCATGGAACTCAGCCAGGGTGCCCGAGGAGACAGCGTGCTCCTGTTCCAAAGACACCCGCCCGCGCACGGAAGACGGGCAGGCAAGCCGACTTGCCGGACCCCTCGGCCGCCCATCGCCCCGTCCCATGGATGGCCAGCTTGGCCAGGCCCAGCAGAAGACCCACCAGGAGATCCTCCGCGTGCCCCTCCCCGTGCCACACCGGGTACCCGTAAACCAACAGCGTCGGGCTGAAGTGCAGCCAGAACTTAAGCAGCAGCCCCACAGATACAGAGTGAAGTTCCTTCTATACCATCCCAACAAAACACTCCCCGGGTAGCGGATGTGTGGGTTCAATACAGAATGAAGCTCCCTCTATACTATCCCATTCAACTTCAGGTTAACATTTCATCCGAAAGGCAACACTGTTAGAGCGATCAACTCTCCTATTACCGTACTGGATTGTCAGCCTAAAGAGTTACCCTCAAATCTCTGCAGGGGGACCCACAACCTAAAGTTGAGTGTTGGTGTTAATGTTGAATAGAGACATTCACCATAACCTGTTTGCTTCCGTTACATCAATGGATGTTCACAGTTTGCTTGCTGGAGTCTAACCAGAGTTTGAACTAGATAGAAAATATAACTCCTTCTACACTGCCCATCAGATATTCCCAGGACAGGTACAAACTGGGATAGATATTGAGTAAAGCTCTCTCTAATACCATTCCATTGATATTGCTAAAGCAAGCATAGAGCAAAATACATAGAAAATAAAGTTCCTTCTACATTGAATCATTGACTCCCACCAATTTTTACAGATGCACCATAGAAAGCATCCCATCTGGATGCATCACAGCTTGGTAAAGTAACTGCTCTGCCCAGGACTGCAAGTGAACACAGCCCAGTCCATCTCCAAAACCAGCCTCCCCTCCACTGACTCCGTCTACACTTCCTGCTGCCTCCAGAAAGCAGCCGACATAATCAAGGACCCCTCCCATCCTGGTCATTCTCTCTTCTCCCCCCTCCCATCGGGAAGCAGATACAAAAGTCTGAGAGCATGTAACACCAGGCTCAAGGACAGCTTCTATCCCACTGTTATCAGACCTTTGAACGATCCTCTCGCACTCTAAAGATGAACTCTTGATCTCCCAATGTACCTCGTTGAGTCCCTTGCACTTTATTTGTCTACCTGCGCTGCACTTTCTCTGTAGCTGCTACACTATATTCTGCAGACACAAGAGATTCTGCAGATGCTGGACTCTGAAGCGACACACACAAAATGTTGGAGGAACTCAGCAGGTCAGGCAGCATCTGTGGAGGGAAATAAACAGTCGACGTTTCAGGTCGAAACTCCACATCGACATCCTGATGAAGGGTCTCGACCCGCGGCATTGACTGTCCATTTCCCTCCATAGATGCTGCCTCACCTGCTGAGTTCCTCCAACATTTTGTGTGTTATATTATATCTTGCATTCTGTTTTCTTTTTACTACCTCGATGTACTTATAATATGGTGTGATCTGTCGGATGTCATGCAAACAAAAGCCTTTCACTGTATCTCAGGACACATGTGTTGTGAGAAAGGTTCTTTTGGTATCTTAAAGATAAAGGTCTGGACACACAGTCTTTGTAATTTAAAAATGGTTTATTAACAAAGACAAACGTGGGGACAGAATGAATGGGAACAGATGCACACTCACACACTCTCAAGCAGGAGATCAGGAATGTGGAGGGAAATCGCAACAGGGGGTGAGGAGCACACACACACACACACACACACACACACACACACACACACACACACACACACACACACACACATACACACACACACACACACACAATAACAGGGTACAAATGATCAAGGAATAAACTATACAATGTTTGGACACCCTGATTCTGGACAAACATTGGCTCTTTGGTCTCGGGAATCCTTAACTAACTGCCCTGAAGTAGTACACAGCTCACCTCAACATCCTCGGACACAGAAAAAAAAGAGAAAGAAAAAGCAAACATGCAGCACTTTTATGCTGCTGGGGGGCTGGGTAGCCCAGCAAGGACAAAGGTGTTTTAAACAGGCCAATCCGAGTGGTCCAGCAAGACAAAGGTGTTTACCTAATGGGGCAGAGCCGGACCCCTGATTGACAGTGGTATAGCTTCCGACCTGATAGGCAATGCTATCATCCGAACATGGGGGTCAGTAGTGTTGTCACTGTCATCTGACCCCCGGCCTTTCATACTACAACATGACAATAATAAACCAATGTTAACTTCCCCAGGGCAGGTACAGCACTGGTCAGATACAGAGTAAAGCTCCCTCAACCCTGTCACAGTGAACACTCCCAAGGCAAGTACAGCACTGGTCAGCTACAGAGTAATGCCCTCTCTAATATCTAGTCCTGATGCAGAGTGTTGACCTGAAATGTTGACAATTCCTTTCCCCCCACAGATGCTGCTCGACCCGCTGAGTTCCTCCAGCAGATTATCTGTTGCTCCAGGATCCAGCATCTGCAGAATCCTGTGTCTTCTCTTTAATCCCATCCCATTAAAGACAGGGCTAAGAAGCCTAGCACAGGAAAAACAGAATTGGTCTAATTAGGTGGGACACATTACCATGTGGCTGCATTTTATATTCTATTACTTTGACCACAGCTGTAATCCACAAGATATTTAAATAGTATTCCAATATACCCCGATAAACATTCTCCCTCAGATAGATCCAACATTTGCTGTTCCCATCATTTGGGCTGTTGTGCCTGACTTCTCCTGTGCTGGTGATGTCCTTGGCATGAGGTTTGTACATCAGCCCTTTGCCCACTTGTGGAGCTGTTTAAAACTCTACAGCGAATGTGGTGGGCATCAATCTCCTAACCACCTAGATGAAATTGAACTCAGATAAACATAACCTCCTCTAATCTTTCCGTGATTCTCTCTTTAGTGAGCAGAAATCTGCTTGCAAACTCTCTCCTTATGCAATTACAATGATGTCCCTGTGATTAAACTTGTTAGCACTGCTGCATACTGGTAATCTTCCTTTTATTAATATTGAACTGCTAATTGTAGACAGCAACTGTTTATTGGCTCTGTTAATGCCTGACACAGTTAATAAAGGCATTGATTAGCTTGCAAGGTATAACACCACTGCCTTGTGGCTTGTGCTAACCCCGGGAGATGCGAGCTGGTCCGATTGGGGAACAGCAGGGCTCACAGTCACTTTGCTTCAACCCTGGTGAGAATCCCAGAATTTTGGGAGCCGAGAGCCAAGGGGAAAGTGAGCAAGCTGTCGGACGTTACTCTTCCTTACGATTGGTAAATGCAGGAAGATAAGATGGCTCCTTCATAGGACTGTCCGAAAGATGTGGAGGGGAGGTGACGAGTGCAGACTGTGTCCAACGGGACTTTACAGCTAGAATGATAAGGTGGAAATGATGGAAAGATTTGAAACAACAAAGGCTACAGACCGAGGACTGGACAAGGGGTGAGTAAGGCTTCTGTTGTGAAGCAGACCTCAGTGGAATGGCAATAGGAATGACCTACTGTCTCACATCTCCAATGACCAGGGTTCAATCCTGATCTCCGATGTGGAGCTTGCACCTTCTCCCTGTCGCCGCATGGGTTTCCCCCGGGTGCTCTGGTTTCCTCCTACATCCCGAAGACATGCAATAAGTTGTCCATGGTGTAGGTGGGTGGGGAGTTACTGAGCATGTGAGAGAGAGGAGGAGAGTGTAAGAGACTGAGAGGTGATCTTATAGAGGTGTATAAAATCATGACGGGCATAGACAGGGTGAATGCACACAGTCTTTCTCCCAGATTGGGGAATCAAGAACTAGGGGGCATAGATTTAAGGTGACAGGGGAAAGATATATTAGGAACTTGAGGGGCAACTTCTTCACGCACAGGGGGGGTGGGTATATGGAATGAGCTGCCAGAGGAAGTGGTTGAGGCGAGTACAATGACAACTTTCACAAGACAGTTGGACAGGTACATGCATAGGAAAGGTTTAGAAGGTTACAGGCCAAATGCTGGCAAATGGGACTAGCTTGGATGGGCATCTTGGTCGGCATGGACCAGTTGGGCTGAAGGGTCTGTTTCCATGTTGGATGACTCTATGAGAATAGATTATGAGAATATAATAGAACATGAATTATAGAATAGAATCTATGAGAATAGCGAGATAAGTGGCATTGCTCTGAGAGCCAGCATGGAAGTGATGGACCAAATGGCCTCCTCTGAAATTGTAAGGAGATATGTGGTGGTGTGGATTAAAGATTCACCAGCAGTATAGCGCACAGATCAGGTATAACATATTTTAATGGGTTGATTATAAGAACAGAACAGGAAAAACAGATATTACAGACTAGCCTGCACTGTGATTGGCTGCACAGGGATCGTGAGTGTAGCAACAACTGTTTGGAACCCACAACTTCAACCAGCAATTGGAGATGAGTCAACTTCAATGGTTAAGGACGAGTTACATAGAAATCAGTGAGAGAATGAGTTCCTTCCCCATTCAAATAATCAGTGAGGGGAAGGGAGGGGAGGGGAGGGGATAGAGAGCGGGGGTGAGAGAGAGAGAGAGAGGGGGAGAGGGAGGGTGAGGGAAAGAGAGAGGGAGAGAGAGGGAGAGGGAGCAAGAGGGGGAGAGAAAGAGGGACAGAGAAAGAGAGAGGGGGGGAGGGGGAGGGAGAGGGAGGGAGGGAGAGAGAGGGGGAGACAGAGAGGGGGAGACAGAGAGGGGGAGACAGAGAGAGAGAGAGGTCCGGTCTCTCCATTGGAAATAGATCACTGAGAAACAGTGCCCTCTCCACCATCTCCCCCATCCAAATCCCAGGGGTGAGAATATTCCCTTCCCCACTGCAATCATCTGAGTGAGGGGGAGTAACTCCTTTCCGTGTGCTTCACCCGCAAGCAGCCTTACCTCGGCACGAGATGGTTGCTGACATCTGGTGGAGTTCCAGTAAATTACCTCTCAGATGGGCACAAAGATCCCACACAGAGATCCCACAGATATCCCACACAGATATCCCACACAGACATCCCACACAGACATCCCACACAGAGATCTCACACAGATATCCCATGCAGACATCCCACACAGAGATCCCACACACAGATCCCACACAGACATCCCACACAGACATGCCACACACAGATATCCCACACACAGATCCCACACACAGATCCCACACACAGATCCCACACACAAATATCCCACACACAGATCCCACACAGACATCCCACAATATTTCAAGAAGGTGTCAGTTATCACCAGCAATCTGACCAACCTTTGTCCTCCGACTGACACCAGTCAACAGATTAGTCTTTATCTTATAGCCCTGTGTGGGATCTTGCTGTGTGCTGCTCAGCTGTTATCCTTCATTCTACAGTGACTGTACATCAAAATCTTTCATTGGATGCAAAGCAGTTTTAAATTTACTGAGTTCCTGACACCTATGGAATCATTGGTGGTACACTGACTCCTTCCTTCTGGCAGTGGGTCATTAAGGCATCCCTCATGACCTTTATCGTCTTGTCGCTCACAGAAGAGCAGGGAGTGCAGGAAACTCTCCGCTGAGTGTAGTGAAGATCAATCAAAAGAATGGGTGTAAACATTTCAGGTGAAGGGATAGGAACCAAATGATCAATGAGAATCTTTGGACCAATCAGGGAACTCCAACAGAGCTCCTGGCTGTACCAAGCTGGCACAGCACAGAGTTGCTCTGTCCACTCTCCCCTGCACTTCTCATCAGTGCCAATGCCACTGGGAGCACTCTGGTGTCCCTCTGCGGTGATGCATGTCACACATGAGGCAAAGAGCCTGCATCCATCTGACTGGGTAAAGTCCAGGGAATGCAAGGAGGGATTAGATTCAGCAAAATGAAGCATAATTAATCTCAGGGGGACAGCACAATGATCTATCATAGACAGAGCAAAACACTAACTTATAGCTAACCTTACAGATAACCGGATTTACGTTATTGTGAGCATTAAGGATTGACTGTGTGTGTAACAGGGACTGTGTCCCAGCGCTGTGTGTGTGTAACAGGGAATGTGTCCCAGCGCTGTGTGTGTGTAACAGGGACTGTGTCCCAGCGCTGTGTGTGTGTGTAACAGGGACTGTGTCCCAGTGCTGTGTGTGTAAAACAGGGACTGTGTCCCAGCCCTGTGTATGTGTAACAGGGACTGTGTCCCAGTGCTGTGTGTGTAAAACAGGGACTGTGTCCCAGTGCTTTGTGTGTGTAACAGGGACTGTGTCCCAGCGCTGTGTGTGTGTAACAGGGACTGTGTCCCAGTGCTGTGTGTGTAAAACAGGGACTGTGTCCCAGTGCTGTGTGTGTAACAAGGCTGAACATCCCATTTTCTAGATTGAATTCCTGCTCTTTATTCCTGTCTTTTGGTTCTCTTTCTGAGTATAGGAATGAGACATAGGAACAGGACAGGGCAGGTAGCCCTCAATGATGGCCTCACACTCAATTCTATCGATGGCCCTGACCTCCATCACGTTCCTCCCAAATCCATATCCACTAGTTGTGTTGAATTTGCAATGTCTGTCGATGATGAATATTCTGGGTGTTTACTGCCCCAGGGGTTTGGAGAATTCCAAACTGTGCAACTCTGCAAGTGAAGAAATGTCTCCATGTTTCAGTTTAAGTGGCCAAACTTCTGAGAATATTCTCACAGATCCATACCTGATTGGTCTTAGAGTAGTAAATGTAGCCTGAGATCTTCTGCACTCCTCGGATTCTGCCTGAGTCTCTCAGTAATTACAACAACAAAATCCTAACTTCAATGTGTCAGGCCAATTATTGAGCTAAATTCTGTGAGAGTCTTGGAGAAGAACTTGCAGAATCCCCAGTGGTGACCTCTGGATGATTTATTACCACAAGGGAGAAGAGAAAACATTAATACATTCACTGGTCTGAAACATTAATGTTGTTTCTCTCTCCGTGAATGCTGCCTGACCTGCTGGGTATTGTCTATGTTTCCTGTTTGTATATTAATATATTTTTACCTACCAGCTATTCCATCTCCTTCCCCCTGCCCCAATCCCTCCCTCAGACCCAGCCCCATTCTTCCCTCCCTCTCCTGCCCACCCCATCCTTCTGCTCCTTTCCCCACCCCTTCTCCAGTTCGCTCCCCACCCCTTCCCCCTCACCTCCCCTCACTCCCTTCCCCTTCCCTCCATTCTTTCATCCTCTCTTCCCCTTCCCCATTCCATCCAACACCCTCCCCCACTCCTCTCCTCTTTTCCCTCCTTCCTCCCTCCCCTCAGTGCTCTAGGGGCACCCCTCCGTTGTGCGAGAGCGCCTTGCTCCTCCAGTCATTGCCTCCAGGCCCCTCCCAGGTTCCGCCACATCTCTGGGGCTGGGGCGGGGCAGAATCTTTGACGGAACTCCCCAACCCCTCCCCAGCCGACCTCTGAAACCCACCTACCCAATGACATCTCCTTCACCAAACGGACTGGGATTGGACAACGAACTCAGAAAAATGGCGGGACACGACCCCAATGGGACAGGGCCATGCCCAAGACCGGAGGGGAGTAACAGTAGACCAGCCTGCCATCTCCACAGCAGGCAACTCCTGTGGACATTAAGCTTCAACAATTTTTTCTGGGATTGGAAATCTACTTATAAGATAAGATATCTTTACTAGTTACATGTACATCGAAACACACAGTGAAATGCATCTTTTGCGTAGAGTGTTCTGGGGGCAGCCCACAAGTGTCGCCACGCTTCCAGTGCCAACGTAGCATGCCCACAACTTCCTAACCAGTACGTCTTTGGAATGTGGGAGGAAACTGGAGCACCCGGAGGAAACCCACGCAGACACGGATGGCGGCCGGAATTGAACCCGGGTCGCCGGTGCTGTAATAGTGTTACGCTAACCGCTACACTACCATGCCTGACCGACTGAAGAGGTGTGATCAGCTGTCTTGCCTGAAGGAATTCAGTGCACCGCCAGGGTTTCAACTCGCTGTGTGGCAGCTCTCGAAATCCCAAAATACATTGCATTTATGTTCAGGTACGAGCTGATCACCAACCATCATTTATCCGTCGTAGCCACACAGTGGATGGTTGCTCCTGGCCGCAGAGAGATTGCAGCTGCTACATTGGAAGGAATCTGGGCCCACTGAATGGTTTATTATGCATCTGACTCACTGCAGTTAACCTGGGAGGGAGCTGGATCACAAACTATAAAATGTGCCTCTGTGTGAACTGGAGTTGCTAACGACAAGCATCAGAGAATAAATTCTGCCTCCTGGGAAAGACTGGAAATTTAGTCTTCATTGCTACATTCAGGCAGAGTCTCAGCTGCACTTTAAGCTCATTTTGAATGAGTTCCTTCACTGACATTCCCTCTGCAACATTTGGGAAGGTTTCAGGCAGATAACTTGGAGTTGTTCTCCCCCACCCGAGACCACGGTGGTGGTCTGGATTTGCCATGTTCACAACCACATTACAAGCTGGTCAGAGAGCACATTGCAGTGACCATTGTACTGAGGCTGAAGTTGCTCACTGGTGTTAATCTGAACCAATCAGAGCATCACCTGCATTAGAATTCATCGTGCCACAACACACGAGCTCCAGGGGTATGCACCCAATCCTCGGCAGTAAAGTGCTTTGGGATTTAAAGAAACTTTGGACAGTCACTTTCACTTTCACTTATCTGGGAGCTTTTTGTTTTAATTTCTTCTTTCATACGATGTGGTTTACTCCAGCAAGGTCAGGTGTGACCCACCTCCTGACACCCCAAGAACTTTCCACCGTCTACAAGGCACATCAGGGGGGTGATGGAACCTCCACTTGCCTGGATGAGGGCAGTTCCAACAACTCTCGAGAAAGTTTGGCACCATCCAGGACAACACAGTCCGCTGAATTGGCAGCTCAGCAACCACCCGAAATATTCCCTCCCTCCGTCACAGAGACTGCTGTGAGCACCACCTACAGATGCATCTACTGGGCCAGGCTAATCCAACGCACACTCCAAACCCACCACCTCTACCACCAAGTAGATCGAGAGTAGCAGACACATAATATCACCACCACCTACAGGTTCCCCTCCAAGTCATGCATTATCCTAACTTGGAAATATATCACCAGTCGTTCATCATCACTTGGTCTAAATCCTGGAATTCCCTGACCAACAGCACTGTGGGAGCACCTTCACTGGGAATACAGTGGTTTAAGAAGGTGGCTCACCACCAATTTCTCTTGACCAGTAAATGTGGGCCATGCAAGTGAAACCCAGATCCCAATAATGAACATACAAAATACATTGCCCTTCCTTAATTGTCCTTGGGAAAGTGATGGTGATCCGCCTTCTTGCAACTCGTGTGGAAAAGTGACCCCATGGTGTTATTAGGAATGAATTTTGAGTCAAGTACGATGAAGCAATGACAATATACTGCCAAGTCAGGATGAGGTGCAACTTGGAGTTGGTGGCTTTTCCCATGTGTCTGCAGCCCTTCTTCCAGCCACCGGGTTGGGAGAAGCTGACTTGGCTGCTGTGCGTTTTGCAGTTGATGCCCATTGTAAACATGGTGAGCCAATGGTCGCTGGGAATGGACATTGAAGAAGATGGTTTGAGAGGACCACATTGGCACGGAGACTCTCAAACTTTAAGTGGAAACAACTTCTTGCTCCTGAAGCAGGTGGAAACCTCAGCGAGAGATCAAAGCCTTAAAATATGAGCAATGATAAGGGAAAGAATTGTTGCTAACAACAACACTTGTAAAGTTCTTAACCTAATTATCAATGCAATGTCTAAAAAAAGGCGGCAGTCGAAGTGAAACTGAACTACAATATAGAAAGGAAGATGAATGCTGGTGCAGCAGCACAGTGTAGCTGGTAGGGCTGCTGCCTCACAGCTCCAGTGACCCAGGTTCAATCCTGACCTTGGGTGCAGCCTGTGTGGAGTTTGCACATTCTCCCTGTGACCAAGTGGGTTTCCCCTGGCCGCTCCGGTTTCCTCCCGCATCCCAAAGTCGTGCAGGTTGGTAGGTCAATTGGCCCTTGTAAGTTGGCCCTAGTGGGTAGTTGAGGGGTAGAACCTGGGGGGGGAGTTGATGGGGACGTGAACAGAATAAAATGGGATTAGTACAGGATTTGTGTAAATGGGTGAATGATATTTGGCATGGATTTGATGGGCTGAAGGGCCTGTGATCATGCTGTAGGACTCTACGATGATAGTGTTTGGAGTACTCTCTGGATGAAGAAGGGACAATGCTGACAACATATTAGTGCACTGTTGAGAACAGCAGGTTGAATTCTTTCTGCGAGTCACAGAAGATTGGTATTCCTGTGGCCAGTTATTGGTGCCGAGAGGCTAGACCTTGGTACTGATGACATTAAGAGTGTCTTGGATGAGTCTCACTGGTTTTGGTTCTAACCTGGTGGATTTTGGGCAAGGTGCTCTGAGCAAAAAAAAGAAATAAGCTGCGTTTGGCCTGCAGAATGTGGGACTGTTGCAAATCAGCAGCAAAGCCAATGGACCAAGTAGAATTTCTATTGCAATGAAGGGAGATAGGGTAGATCACCGAGTCATAAAGTTATACAGCACGGAAACAGGCCCAACTTGTCCATGCTGAGCAGGTTGCCTAACGGAACTAGTCCCATTTGCCTGCATTTGGCCCATATCCTTCTGAACCTTTCCTATCCATCTACCTGTCCAAATGTCTTTTAAGTGTTGTAATTGTACCCGCCTCTCCCACCTCCTCTGGCAGCTCGTTCCACATACCCACCACCCCCTGTGTGAAACAATTGCCCCTCACTTCCCCTTTAAATCTTTCCCCTCTCACACTAAACCTATGCTCTCTAGTTTTAGACTCCCCTACCCTGGGGAAAAGACTGTGATATTCCACCCAGCCACATCAATGGCTATCTTAGTGGGAGAAATGTTGGCCAGAGAAATAAAAGCCTGCTGTTTTCCTCCAATGATACTTGAGAGAACAGGAACAGAATATTACGTACTTCCTAATAGTAAAGCCTTCTCTGAAGGAAAGTACATCAACAACAGCCCAGGTTATCTCTCCAATTATCCCACAGCTTCAGAGACAAGGTTGCATCCACCTTTGGGAGGAGATAAAAACAGGAAATGCTGCAATCATTGAGGAAGTCAGCCAGCATCTGTGGAGAGAGAAGCAGACCCTTCAAACCGTTAAGTCTGTTCCTTTCTGCATAGACGCTGCCTGACCAACACTTTCTGTCTTTATTTCAGATTTCCAGCATCCATGTTAAAGAGGAAGGCGCTCTTCCAAAGGATTGTACACAGCATTTGTATGACAATTTAGAAGGCGAGTTCATTGCCATGTGGACAAGTATGGTGAGGTACAGGTACAATGAAAAACTTGCTTGCAGCAGCATCACAGGCACGTAGGTACAGACAACACACAGAATATTAATTATGCATAAATTATACAAAACAGTGAAAAAAACTGTGCAAAACAAGACATTAGTACAAAACAACACAATCAGAGATAAGTCCATGGTGGTCTGTGGTGTTCCATTGCTGAGGTAGGGTTAGGGTTGTGCAGGTCAGTTCAAGAACCTGATGTTTGTAGGAAAGTAGCTGTTCCTGAACCTGGTGGTGTGGGACTTCAGACTTCTGTACCTCCTGCCCGACGGTAGCAGCGAGAAGATGGCATGACCCGGATGGTGGGGATCTTTGATGATGGATGTTGCCTTCTTTGAGGCAGCGCCTCCTGTAGATGTTTTCAATGGTGGTGAGGGCTGTGCCCGTGATGGAACGGACTGTGCCCACTAGTCCCTACAGCCCCTTGCGTTCCTGTGTGTTGGAATTGGCGTACCAGGCCACAATGCAACCAGCATAACTGATCAGAATGGATTCTAAGTTCGCGTCCCTCTCTCCACCCCTAGCTCCTCTTTCCAAACCTGATGCAAGGAGGCTCCAAAAAAATCAGAAGAAAAAACTGCAGTTGCTGGAAATCTGAAATAAAAACAGAAAATTCTGGAAACACTCAGCACGTCAGGCAGCATCTGTGCAGAGAGAAACCGAGCTAACGCTCGTCAGAACCTCCCTCAGTCCTGCACAACAGCTGGTGAACCTTGACCTGTTGAGTCAGAGTTGGCTGCAGCGTCCAACCTTTAACCTCTATGCATCCAGCCAATGGGTTGGCGTAACAGCACAGGATTAGTGCAACAACAACCTCACCCTGAGGCACACCGGCATTGCCGTATGATGGAGACAGACCCAAAGCCCCCTGAGTGCTGTCATGCTAACAGGAGCCCCCCGACAAAATGAGTCAGGTCTATAATTTGAATTTACATTCTGATAACTCATTAACTGTAATAATATTTAGGTATGATAATGATTGAGTAAAATCTACATTTAATATCCTAATTAGGGATTATGGATAATCTACTCGTTTGGCGTGTAATGTGAGTTGCTTTCATTTTCCCCTGTCAGTTAATTACTGATAGCTCTCACTATAATTCTGGCACTTTATCTACACTGCAGAAGGACTAGAGGAACAGCTTAAAGAGACAGCGTACCTCAGGGCAGTCTAACAGCAACATCAAGCGTTAATGTGAGAATCTGCTGGTGATGATTAGACATTTAGATTTTCCAGCTACATCTGTGGTACATTTTTTTTTTAATCAGTTTCCAGTTCCTCCTCTTCTGCCTTTAAGGCAGTGAGGACAACTGTGGCTGGACCTTGAGTAAAAGAGTGATTGGGAGTGAACGATAGGAACCCTTCACACTCTCTCCCCAGTATCCTGGAACTCCCCACCTAACTGCTCTGTGAGCCTGCTTCCATCAACAGAGCTTTGTAACTGCTTCCTCAGTAGTGGGGAGTGAATGTTGGCCTTGGCAGTCGTGTCCAAAGCCAGGAGTTATCATTAAAGACTACTGACTTCAGCGGAAATGAGAGAGACCTAAGACAGATGGACAAGACACCGTTGCATGATTTTGCTCCATCAGAAATGTGCAGCTCATGGAGACACTGCCTCACAGCTCCAGAGACCCGGGTTCAATCCCGACCTCCGGTGCTGTCTGTGTGCAGTTTGCACGTTCTCCCTGCTTCCCCCAGGTGCTCCAGTTTCCTCCTACACCCCAAGGACATGCCGGTGAGTTAATTGGCCGCTGTAAGTTGTCCCTGTTGTAGGTGAGTAGTAGTATCTGGGGGGAGTTGATGGACCAGAAAGAGAGAGTAGGTGACAGGGAAATAAGTGGGGGAATGGGATTGATGGGATTACTCTGAAAGCCGGCACAGACTTGAAGGGCCGACTGGCCTCCTTTGTGTTGTAAAGAGAAATAGGAAGCATCAACCCAAGACCCCCAGCTGGGAACCTATGAGATTAGTCCAATCCTTCCTCACAAAGAGCCCTGACAGTGATTTTCAGCTGATTTGGTAGAAGGAGCACATCACCTCACCAAATGCTCACCCCATCACCCACCTCCTGATTACCCACCCCCCCCCCCCCCCCCCCCATCTGTGGAAGAGTCTGCACTTCCCACTACGGCCTCATCAAGCACCTGAGAACCCACGGAACTGGAGTGGGAGCAAGTCATCCTCGATCTCGTGGGACTGCCTCAGAAGGAGAAAAAGAAATGTTGATTTCTACGAAGAAGAGCCGTCCGGGACACGCGTGAGGTTGTACTTGGGTTCGCAGAAAGTTACAGCTCACAGTGAGGATGACAAATGCAGTCTGAGTGTTGGCTCTTTACGAAGCACAGATGTAGGGGAAACAGGCAGGATATTCAAACTCTGAACCACCCTCTAGATGAAAACATTCTTCCTCTGATCCCCTCCAAGTGTCTTCCCCCTCAACCTATATCCTCCAATTTTTGACAATCTCCATTATGGGCAAAAATGTTTCTTACAATCTACCCTCTCTATGCCCCTCATAACTTTGTACATCTTAGTCAGGTCCCCTCCCCGGTCTCCTCCACTCACTGGAAAACAAGCCCAGCCTATCCTGTCTCTCCTCAGAACTGAAGCTCTCACGTGAAGAGGGGATTCCTGAAACCGGGCGGTGTGTGGAAAGAGACCCATTGGCCACAAGAGCTGGCACTCACGTTATCTCTGCTCAGCCCGTGCACAAGGTCAGTGGAGTTCATCTCAGCTGCATTGCCTTGCCAACTTCTGGATCTCATTTGAATCGACATTCTGGAAACTCATTAACACTAATAACACTAAGCATGGTTACCGATTGAGCAAAATCTGCATTTAATAATATGATTAAGGGGTATGGGTAATGCTCTCATGCTGTGGCGGTATGAATAGCTTTTGTTCTGTGCTGCTGGTTAATTATGTACTCCTCGTGCTGAAATTGTGACATTTATCTGCAGTTTGGAGATAACAGGGTTGAGCTAAGTGCTGATGATCCTGAGAGGATGCTAATAGTAAACAGCTGCATCTCCAGTGGTACAGCTTCACGTTATTTGTGAAGTCACAGCATCCGAAGGGAAGGAACTGCCTCATCCCAGAGGGCTTGGGGTTGCTCTGGAAGGGGTTAATGGGACATAAGTAACTTACACAACAGAAAGCCTCAGGTTCCATCCTCTGGCTTGAAGTTGTACAGGGCAGATACCCCCAACGCGTGCAAGAGATAAAGAAACACAAGCTGATTAAGCCTGTTGCAAAATATGTGGAGGGAATTTCACATTTTACAGCACCTTTATAGTCTATTCTGCTTAAAGCCAAGGAGGTATAGATATTATTAACAAAGGAAGTATAAGCCTTCTTAGAAGGTATTGATATTAATAATATTGGAGGTACAAATATTATTAATACAGATGTAAATGTTGTAAATATAGAACATATGGATTTAACTAATTCTGCTCCTATGTCTCATGGTCTAATGGTCTTAATATTGACCATTAGACCATAAGACACAGGAGAAGCGTTAGGCCACTTGGCCCATGGAGTCTGCTCCGCCATTCAATTCTGGCTGATATTCTTTCAACCCCAATCTCCTGCCTTCTCACTGTAACCCTCAACCCCCTTACCAATTGAGAATGTATCAACCTCTGGCTTAAATCCACCCAGTGACTTGGCCTCCGCTGCCCTCTGTGGCAACGAATCCCACAGATTCACCACCTTCCTCATCTCAGTTGTAAAGGGATGTCCCTTTATTCTGAGACTGTGCCCTCAGATCCTAGACTCCTATTAGTAATATTTATACCTCCTGCATTAATAAGATCTAGACCTCCTAGGTCAGTAATATCAATATCTCTTGACTTAATGTCGATATCTTCTATGTTAATGAGATCTACATATCCGACATTAAAAATGTCTGTACCTTCAATGATAATAATATCTAGACCTCCAGTATTGATAATATCTAGGCCTCCTGCTTTAGTTAAGTCCATATTTTCTATATTAATAACAATATAGTTAAGATATTAATGCTGGCAGTATGGATATTATTAAGCCAGGAGTTAGTTATTATTAACACAGATATTACCAATGTATAAGGTATAGGTATTATTAACTTAGAAAGTATAGGTTTTATTACTGCAGGAGGTTTTGAAATTACTGTTAGAAGTACAGAAATGATTAACACAGAGGTAACGGTATTACTAATGTTGGAAGTATAGATGCTACTGCCATGGAGGAAACCGATCAGGGGCACACGTTCCACAGGCAGGTTTGAGATAAGTGATCATTTCAGATTGTGGAGTAAAATATGGGATCAACTTCCTCCACTTTGAATCTGCTTTGTTTGATTTCCCACTCAAAACGTTCTCATCCTTCTGTTACAGAAGGATGCCTTTCAACCCATCAAGTTCGTACTAGCTCTGTGCAAGAGCATCCCAGTCAAACTTGTTGCCTGTCCTCTCTCTGTAGCCCTGCAATTCTTTCCTTTCAGATACCTACCTAGCTCCATGTTGAACGCCACAATTGAATCTGCCTCCTCTCCTGCACGGGCTGTGCATCCCAGACCCTGACCAGGAGCAGCATGTACAAGAATGCCATTCCTTGTGTCAGTTTGACCTTTTGGCCAGTCACATTCATTAGAAATCAATTTTAAAGCTGAACTGATGCAAAGTCTTTGCCCTGAAACATGTACTCTTTTCCCTTTTCATAGATGCTGACTGACCTCCTGAGTATTTCCAGCATTTTCTGCTTCTTATTTCGGATTTCCAGCACCTGCAGTTTTTTTTTTGACCTAACTGCATTGCTGTAGCGCCTTGCATAACCTCAGGACCCTCGAAAGCCAAATACACCTCCTGGACTTGTGATCACTGTTGCCATAAACAAAACACAACAGGCGGTTTTATGCACAAATCGCAGAGGGTGGTGAGTCTTCAGAATTCTACACCGGGAAGGGTCAATCATTCAAAACAGGCTCTGACCGATGTCTGGGCGTTAAGGGAATCAAGGGGAATTGAGACTGTGCTGGAAAATAGAGCTGAGGTAGAGGATCAGCCATGACCTTGATGAATGATGGAGCAGGTTCGAAGGACTAGATGGCCAACTCCTGCTCCTAATTCATACATCCTCCATGTCACAGCACAGAGCTGGGATTAGCTCAAACGTATTGCCTGAAATAGCCTTTGACAACCGTTTCTTTATCAAGTACCACACGGGAGTGAGCCTGGGGAGTGAACTTTCGCTCTTCTTTCACTGACTCAAGTGGATAGACTTTGGGGTTAAAAGGGGGCCAGTAGCAAAGCGTCTGTGGTTCCCACATCGGCCTCATCACTCACCTCAGAACCCACGACACCGGAGCAGAAGCAAGTCATCCTCGATCCCAAGGGACTGCTTAAGGAGAAGAGAAAGTGAGCAAAATTGAAGACTTACTCCAGCTCCTGAAGAAATGGTGGCAGGTATAACACCGAAGAGTCAGCATATCTGGAGCAGGTATCTGCAACTGGACAAAGTAAGTCAGAGGCTTGGTATCTGATGGCACTCAGATCCTTTTTCCCACCAAGTTCAAGTTTATTACTGTCATAGGCAAACTGTACATATACAGGGTATAAGTGCCATGAAAAGTGGCTTTTAGCAGCAGCAGCACAGTACGTTGCAAGGTGAGGACAAACATAAGTCAGCATACACCTAACTCAACATAAATTATATATCTATGAAGTGTGATGGAACACTCTCCACTTCCCTAGACAAGTACAGCTCCAAAGCACATAAAAGGCTCATCACTACCCTGGACAAAGTTTGTCATTTGATTGGCACCCCATCCATCAGCCCACGCAGTCAGTCTCTCCACCACCTGTGCATTGTGGCTACAACATTTGCCATGCACAAAATGCACTGTTGCCTCTGCCCTGGTCTGCTCTAGCAGCACCTCCCAAAACCCACCAGGGTAGTGGGCTAATGGGAGCACCATCACCGACAGGTTGCCCAGCACACACCATCCTGACCTACAAATCGCTCACCGTTCCTTCATTCTCAACAGGTCAAAGTACTCCTTAGCTAATGGCTCTCTGGGTGCACCCTCACTGCAAGGTCAGAGGCTCAGCATAACCTTCCGAGGAACAGTAAGGAGTGAGCACCATATGCAGATCTCGCCGAAGACACCCACAGCTTGGCAGAGAATAAGGAATGAGTCACGCTGTGTGTGAGCAGAATACTGCTGCTTTGACATTGATTACCTGGTCTAGAGGTTGTGCATGTTGCTTGTTATTGTTCTTATGCTTCTGTCAACTGTTTTAATGTTGTGCACGATACTAAATCGTTAAAGGGATCTTTGATGAACTCACTTACCAAGGGCAGTGTCCTTCTAGGGCAGGCTACAGTCCACATTCACAAGCCATTGGAACGTCTGCAGCCTTATGTGTTACCACTGCTCTGGCAGGCACAAAGTATGAGGCTCACCCCTTTCCCAGCCCCATTCTCCAGCCCTTAAGCAGACAGTGATTCACCTCTCCATCCTAACATGGCACTTGTACTAGTGCATAAAGTTATAGAGACAGTGATTGGAAAAATCATGCACAAAAATGCTTTACTATTAATCTCTCAACTCAGGGGCCAAGGTGTTGCTACTCTTTTATTGTCCTAATTTAGGAAGCTGCCACTATATTAATATGGGTGGGGACTTGATGGTCAGCATGGAGCCAAAAGGGCCTGTTTCTCTTCTCTATTACTCAAGACTTAAACACTTTCATTTTATATTTACCATGTGCTCTTTGCTATAAACGTGTTGGCCATAAACTATAGAACACTACAGCACAGTACAGGCCCTTCAGCCCACAATGTTATGACGACATTTTATCCTGCTCTAAGATCTATCTAACCCTCCCCTCCCACATAGCCCCCTATTTTTCTATCATTCATCTGTCTATCTAAGAGCCTCTTAAATGTCCCTAATGTATCTGCCCCCACAACCTCTGCTGGCAGTGTGTTCCACGCACCCACCACTCTCTGTGTAAAAACTTACCCCTGACATCCCCCTTATACCTTCCATCACCTTAAAATTATGTCCCCTCGTGTTAGTCATTGTCACCCTGGGAAAAAGTTTCTGACTGTCCACTCGATCTATGCCTCTTATCATCTTGTGCTTTTCTATCAAGTCCCCTCTCATCCTCCTTCTCTCCAAAGAGAAAAGCCTGAGCTCGCTCAATCTATCCTCATAAGACATGCTCTCCAAATAAAACAAAGTATTATTTATTATATACAGGTGATCCCCAGGTTACAAACACCCGACTTATGTACAGTCCATACAGATGAATGAGCATTTGGGAGACTGGCGGATGGATTTGCCGGCTGGGAACGTGCTTTGGAGCCACATTTCTGACTTGCGAACTGTCCGGGTTACAAACAGCTCTCAGGAACAGAACCCTGCTGTAGCCTGTGGAGGACCTGTACCAGAACATTGAGGTCAGAATTATGGAGCATTCTTGATTCCTGCTTGATTTATAAATTTTCTTTAACAGCAATATCAAATAAAAAACATCTGCACCCCCAAAATCCAAGGCCTTTGTGGAAATAAAGAACTGCCTTAGACTGATCTCACCATGAAATGTTACGTATACTCCTGGCTGACTCAGATGTGCCCAGTATAATTTCAAATAACACCACCAAGAACTGAAGGCAGAAAGATGCACGTGATACTCAGCAGGTCAGGCAGAAGCTGTGGAGAGTTGATGACCTTTCATCAGCACCAATGAAATGGCATTAAGTAAAACTCAGTCAGTATTCCTCTAACCTCTGGTGAGAAGATTGTGAATTGAAACTCTCTCCACCTCCAAAAAATCACAGTCAAAATCATACAACAGCATGTTCACACAGCTATAAGGGCGGAGGCGTCATCTGTTGAATGACACGTTAAACTGAGGCCCCGTCAGCTCTTTCAGGATCCTGTGACACTATTCATATCACAGAAGTACAGAGTGGTTACAGTACAGAAGTAGGCCATTCATCCCTTCAAGTCTGTCCTAGGCAGTCTCCCACTCGCCCCCTCCTTCCCCCAAAGCCCTACAATACTTTCCTTTCAGAAACATATCCAGCTCCCTTTGAACGCTACAATTGAATCTGTATCCACTGCTTCCCCCCGCAGTGAATTCCAGATCCCAACCACTCATTCCATTAAAACAAAGTTCTTCCTCCTGTCACTTGGTAAATTGGTTTATCATTGTCACATGTACTGAGGTACAGTGAGAAACTTAAGACCATAAGACCTAGGAGCAGAATTAGGCCATTCAGCCCATTGAGTCTGCTCCGCCATTCGACCATGGCTGATTTATTTTTCCCTCTCAGCCCCATTCTGCTGCCTTCTCCCCGTGACCTTTGACGCCCTCACTAATCAACCTCTGCTTTAAATACGCCCAATGACTTGGCCTCCACAGCCATCTGTGGCAATGAAATCCACAGATTCACCACCCTCTGGCTAAAGAAATTCTTCCACAGATGTGCACTGTCTGAGGGGGTGATGAAGGCAGAGACTGTCATAACACTTAGGAAGCATTTAGGTAAGCACTTAGTCACCAGGGCACAGAAGGTTGCAGTTCAAGCACTGGTAAATGGGCTTTGTGTAGAAGGGCACTTGATGGTTAGCACAGGCATGGTGGGCAAAAGGGCCTGTTTCGGTGCTGTGTGACTCTGACATTGAAGGCTCTGTGGCTTAATGCTATCTTCTGTTAAACAAAGAGTTTCATTGATATATGACTGATACGTAAAATGTCAGAACCTGACAAATCAGTGTATGAACTAACTGAAAGTGCTACGTATTGGTATGGTATTGATATTGGTATTGGTTTATTATTGTCGCTTGTACCAAGGTACAGTAAAAAGCTTGTCTTACAAACCAGTCGTACAGGTCAATTCATTACACAATGCAGTTACATTGAGTTAGGACAGAGTGCATTGATGTAGTACAGGTAAAAACAATAACAGTACAGAGTAAAGTGTCACAGCTACAGAGAAAGTGCAGTGCAATAAGGTGCAAGGTCACAACAAGGTAGATTGTGAGGTCATAGTCCATGTCATTGTATAAGGGAACCGTTCAATAGTCTTATCACAGTGGGGAAGAAGCTGTCCGTAAGTCTGGTGGTATGTGCCCTCAGGCTCCTGGATCTTCTATCCGATGGAAGAGGAGAGAAGAGAGGATGTCCTGGGTGGGTGGGGTCTTTGATTATGCTGGCTGCTTCACCAAGACAACGAGAGGTAAAGACAGAGTCCAAGGAGGGGAGGCTGGTGTCCGTGTCGCGCTGGGCTGTGTCCACAACTCTCTGCAGCTCCTTGCGGTCCTGGGCAGAGCAGTTGCCGTACCAAGCCGTGATACATCCAGATAGGATGCTTTCTATGGTGCATCGGTAAAAGTTGGTGAGAGTCAAAGGGGACAAACCAAATTTCTTTAGCCTCCTGAGGAATTAGAGGCACTGGTGAGCTTTCTTGGCCATGGCATCTACGTGATTTGACCAGGACGGGCTATTGGTGATGTTCACTCCCAGGAACTTGAAGTTCTCAACCCTCTCGACCTCAGCACCATTGATATAGACAGGTGCATGTACACCGCCCCCTTTCCTGAAGTCAATGACCAGCTCTTTAGTTTTGTTGACATTGAGGGAAAGGTTGTTGTCATGACACCATTCCACTAACCTCTCTGTCTCCTTCCTGTACTCCGACTTATCGTTGGTTGAGATACGGCCTACAATGGTGGTATCATCTGCACATTATTGTTCACCTTGATATTACTTTGCTGAAAGGTACATGGGGTTTATCTCGCTGTCCAGTGTTTTATCCAAAAATCGTCACCTCCAACTGTGCAGCATTCCCTCTGTAATGCACTGAAGCTTCTGCCTGGATTATCTGCCCAAGTATCTCAGGTCAGACTTGAAGCTGTGACTGATAAAAGGTGGAGATTTACTGCAAACCTCGATGAACTTGGAAAAGGCTTTGCAGCTTTGGTCTGGAGTAATTAAAAGTATAAAGTAAGGTATGTGTGATATATCGAGGTTCATTAAATATATGCAGCGAACAAATATCATTTAGCTCCTTCCGACCTGGAGGACATGTATACTTTGAGCAGAGTGTGTTGGGAATACTCAGTGGGTCAGGCAGCTCCTGTGGAGAGCGAAACAGAGCTAACATTCCAAAGAGATCTGAAGCATTATGTCTGTTTCTCTCTTTACAGATGCTACCCAACCTTTCCAGAACTTGCTGTTTTAATTTCAGGGTTCCAGCATCCATGGACTTTGCTTTCATATAATCTGGCCTGCCATGGGGATCCAAGTTTTGGGGCTGATCCCTTGACTGACATGCCCAAATATGATGGGCTTTCACTGGGCACAGTCACTGGGGAAATGCAGACTCAATCTCCAAGTGGTGGACAGTCTGGGCTCAAGGGTTTCATCCAACAGTTGGGTACACTGGGACTTTCCTCTCCAGAGTCCAGAAGAATGAGCGGTGATCTCATTGAAACCTATAAAACTCTGAGTGGACAAAACTCGGGAATGCTGGAAATGCTCAGCAAGTCAAGCAGCATCAGAAGTGAGGGCAACAGAGCTGAAGGTTCATTGTCAGGAATTCTGAGGGGGCTTGGCAGGGTACATGACGTGAGGATTTTTCCACTGTGAGGAAACTCCAGAAATAAGGAATATTGGAGTATTTGATTTATTTCTGTCACATGCACCAAGATAGAATGAAAAGCATTTGTTTGCGTCCCATCCAGTCAGATCACGCTATATATAAGTATGTCGAGGTATCAAAAAGAAAACAGAATGCAGAATATGGTGTTGTAACTACAAAGAAAGTGCAGTGCAGGTAGACAAATAAGGTGCAAGGGCCAGGGTGAGGTAGACTGGGAGATCAAGAGTTCACCGATAGCGTATGAGAGGTCCGTTCACGAGTCTGATAACAGCGGGAGAGAAGCTGTCCTTGATTCTGGTGGCTGACTCGAGGCAGCCTCAATGAGGCAAAGTCTCAACTTAGTCACTTAGGACTAAGATGAGATGGAGTTTCTTTCC
The DNA here is from genome assembly GCF_009764475.1 of Pristis pectinata. Lineage (NCBI taxonomy): Eukaryota > Metazoa > Chordata > Chondrichthyes > Rhinopristiformes > Pristidae > Pristis > Pristis pectinata. The sequence continues at coordinate 15,100,576 of NC_067435.1, read as the reverse complement.
TTAGATGGATGTAACTTCTCGGGATTTGCTATCACAGAGAGCCGCCATTGCTATTTAAGCTTGAAGTTAAATGGAATTTTTCTGTGGTGATTCAAGGATTCTGGGGATCAGGTGGGATACAATGTTCTCAGATCAGACACTACCTTACTGAACATGGGAGAAGGATCAGGGGTCCTGGTAGCTATCTCTTGCTTTTATTTCCCATGTTCTCAACCTTTGTTCCCTTACTCTTTTACCTCTGCAGGTGGAGGAAATAAAACCCTGAAGTGTCTCAAACATAATTGAGGAAAACTACTGCACATTAATCTAAATTACCAACTCCATTAGTCCACTCAGAGCAGCTGCACTTTACATTACCTTCTAGGTTCCCACAGTCACAACTGATGTGTCTCTTGTTGTATTCAGTGTCCATGCTTTTCCCGCTAACCTTCAGGTCTGTTTTGACTAGATACTCATCCAGCTGCTATCTATTATTTTTCTCTCTCATTGTCTCCCTCGTCTCCACTCCTCTGCTGACCACAGTTCCACGGGGAGCAGAGCCCTGATCCAGTGCCAAAGTCCTCTCCTTCAAAGGTGAGCTTGTGCAAGGGAAGTCACGGCATTTTTCACCCAGAATACACGCACGTACACTAGCTGGCAAGGAACCAGCATCAGCAATCCAGAGCAAGTCCCACTTACAGTGGCACTGAGGCCAACCGAAACATCGAACCTCGACCTTCAGCACATATAGGGAGGTGAGTGTGTGTTCAGTTGTTAGTGTGTCTGTGTGTGTACCTGCCTGTGTGTGTGTGTGTGTATCCAATTCTGTGTGTGTGTGTGTCTGTGTGTGTGTGTGTGTGTGTGTGTGTGTGTGTGTGTGTGTGTGTGTGTGTGTGTGTGTGTGTGAGTGTGTGTGTTGGGGTGTGAGTGTGTTGGGGTATGTTGGGGTGTGTGTGTGTGTGTGTGTGTGTGTGTGTGTGTGTGTGTGTGTGTGTGTGTGTGTGTAAGCTATGCATTGTTTTCCTCATTTTCAATTTATTCAATTATAGGCAGTGTGTGTCACCAGCTAAACCAACAAACATTGTCCTCCTGATTTGATGAGAAAGTGGCAGGGAGCCGTTTCCATGGACCATGACAATACGTACCATGTTATGGAAATTACACATTTCCTGACACCAAAGGAGGCCATTCAGCCCACTGAGTCCACGCTCTCAGGCCAATCCCATCAGCCCCATCCTCTATTCCTCAGTGACCCATTCTCTCTCACATGCCCATCAACTGCCCCAATCCTCCCGCCACCCACCTACACTTACAGCGGCCAATGAACCCACCAACACAGCTTTGGGATGTGGGATGAAACCAGAGCACCCCGGGGGGGGGGGGGAACCCACGCGGTCACAGGGAGAACGTGCAAGCTCCACACAGACAGCGCCCGAGGTCAGAATCAAACAATGGTCACTGGAGCTGTGCTGCCAATGAAGCCACAATGTATTTACTGGGTGGCACACCACACAGCCGAAACGTATCTGCAGTGGACGGGGTGAATCAGCTGGTGGACAGGGTGACAGTGAAACTAGCTCTGCCCCACTTGGTCTGTTGTCTGCTGATGGAGGCAAGCCCAGAGATCCACATTATGTTCCTGACCTCTGCTGTTCTACAGAGCTGCTAATTTTGGTATTGGTATTGGTTTATTATTGTCACTTGTACCGAGGTACAGCGAAAAACTTGTTTGCATACCGATCGTACAGATCAATTCATTACACAGTGCATTGAGGTAGTACGGGGTAAAAACAATAACAGGATACAGAGTAAAGTGTCAAAGCTACAGGGAAGTGCAGTGCAGGTAGACAATAAGGTGCAAGGTCATAATGAGATAGATTGTGAAGAGAAGAGTCCATCTCATACAAGGGAACCATTCAATAGTCTTATCACAGTGGGATAGAAGCTGTCCTTGAGCCTGGTGGTATGTGCCCTCAGGCTCTTGTATCTTCTGCCTGATGGGAGAGGAGAGAAGAGAGAATGACCTAGGTGGGTGGGGTCTTTGATTATGCTGACTGCTTCGCCAAGGCAGCGAGAGGTATGGACAGAGTCCATGGAGGGATGGCTGTGATGTGCTGGGCTGTGTCCACAACTCTCTGCAGTTTCTTGTGGTCATGGTTTCCAGTTTGGGAACACCCGTATTGTCCTCTTTGGTACACGATCCCCAACACACTTGCTGATAAGTCCGTGATGGTGGTGGCGTACTCATCTAGGCTGGGAGCTGAGTCTTTGAACATGAGCCAGTCCACTGACTCAAAGCAGTCGCGTAGAAGCTCAACTATTTCCTCAGACCAGCACTGCACGACTCTCTGTACCGGGTCCTCCCGTTTCAGTTTCTGTTTGTATGCAGGGAGGAGGAACACAGCCTGGTGGTCTGATTTCCCAAAGTGAGGGCAAGGGGTGGCTCAGAATCTTTGATGGTTTTATAGCAGTGGTCGAGGGCATTAGGGCCCCTGGTGGGACAGGAGACGTGCTGGTAGTACTTCGGTAACACATTCTTGATGTTGGCCTGATTGAAGTCACCTGCAATAATAAAGAGGGCCTCAGGGTACCTGTCTCAAGGTTGTTGACCACGGAGTATAGTTCAGTGAGTGCAGGCTTCAGGTCCGTCTGTGGTGGGATGTAGACTGCCATCAGGATAGCTGAAATGATCTCCCGTGGTAGGTAGTATGGTCGAAACCTCACCATGAGATATTCCAGGCTGGGTGAGCAGGAGGGATCGTTTTTATCTTCAAGCAAGTATTTGTCTTTTAACAAGTTAAATAATACAGCGCCAGGAAGGTTGCTGCTCCACATACCCACTAATCACATTTAATACTCTCTCACATTTTGTTTAAGGCTCGTTAATTTGTGCACTTGTCCTCCGTCTTCAAGTTGATTACTTGTACTCATCGTTTTTAAAGCTTGGATTATGTGTCCTCACATATTTTTCTTCCTCTGTTACAGCCTAAACTGTTCTCACACCCAGGAGATTTGAGTCCTTGATTATGATCTTTCAGCAATACACCAGCGTTCCTTTGAAGGAGCAGTGCAGAAAAATGTACATGGTGTCCTGAAAGTAGCCTTGATGGTTTCCACTGAGGTGAAGTAACCTCCTTTGGCTAAAATTCTGAATCAGTAGCCCTTGTTTCACTTGCCGCTGCAAATTTCTATCATCAGCAGAATCCCTTTCCTCATAAGTGTGTCAGCTGACAGGTGGGATGTGGGGTGGAGATTTTACTTTGCTCAAAGCCACCTGTAAACGGCACAGATAACTACATCAAATTTCACAGGCAAAAGTTCAGCTGAACATCTGGAGGAAACTACAGCAACTTCTTCCAATCCAACTGAAGTATTTTCTGCAAAAATGCAGTCAGTGGAAGATAGTTACACACTGAATTACATAGACTCAGTTCAATCTCAGCCACATACATCAATGGTGTCATCAAGCTTGAGTGACAGTGGAATTGTCCAATCACATCCACTCCGTTGTAAAAGCTGATAATTCAGCTCTTCATTGACTATAAGCAGCCTTCCTGAAACTCATTGAGCTTCTTTTTACCTTAATAAATGAAGATTCATTGAGTTAAATCTTCCACTTTTTGCCCTGTTTCGTTACTCCTTCAAACCAATATGATTGTAGTCAGAAAATGATGGAAATGCTCAGCAGGTCAGGCAGCATCTGTGGAGAAAAGATTGTCTCTCTGACCTGACCTGCTGAATGTTCCCAGCATTTTCTGTTTATTTTTCATTTCAGATTTTCAGCATCTGCAGCTTTGTTTTATTTTGATTACTGTCTCTCTGCTACAATGTACCACCAAATATCCTCCAAACTTTCAATCAATTGCCCACAAACTTGTGCTGTGATGTATCTATCTATATATGATGTGACTTAGTCATGAGGTCAGATGGTATAGTGACTTCAAGGTGTACCTATTCATCAGCACCAGGAGATTCTTGCAGGTAGGGTTAGAATAAACATCCTTAATCAAAACTTTTGTGACCTGTAACAATTATTGTAAATAGAGTTTACCCCAGCAATATGCAAGTTCCTGAGGACACATTAGACATTCAAAATTACCTCTGCCATAGATTGTATTGTCAACACTGGAGTTTGGTCAGTCAATAGCAATTGGGAAGTCTGGCTGGTAAACACAGAACCCTTCCCAAGTTAACCACCGAGCAAGTTCTCTTTCAAATGCTTTCCTTTTGGCAAACTGTACGCTGTGAGGCTCTCTTCTATAACAGAGCCAAGGCCTTAAGCCTTAACCTTCTCTTCCTCTCTTCCTCGAGCTGACCTAAGTCCCCTGATCTATTGCAAAGGACCCTGCTGTGCATCACTTAAGATCTTCTGCTACATTAAAGAGGTTTTCATAAAGCACAAAAGCAGACCCTAGGGCTCACTGAGTCTGTGCCACCCACTTACACCAATCCTACACTAATTCCATTTTACTTTCCACACAGTCCCATCAGCCCCCCCCCCCCACCAGATTCTACCACTCACCAATACACAAAAAGGAATTAGCGGCAGCTAATTAAACTGCCAACTTGCACATCTTTGGGATGGGGGAGGAAACCGGAGCACCCGGGGGAAACCCACGTGGTCACAGGGAGAACGTGCAAACTCCACACATTCAACACCGGAGATCAGGATCGAACCCGGGTCACTGGAGCTGTGAGGCAGCAGTTCTACTACTTGTGCAACCGTACCGCCTCAGATAAATGCAGGCTGTTGTTACTTACGTTGTCCCTTCCCAAATCTCTAATCATTTTCTTCACCTCCTGAACCTCAACACATTACGGAGCTAGCTTGAGGTGGCAGATTTATCTCCACGCAGAGGAGTTACCCTAATTGAATACTTTAGAATCTGCTGAGAAAATGTCTGAGAAAGTCTGCCTCCCAGTCAACGCAAGTTGTTGACTGAGCAGAAACGAAAAAGGAAGTCTCACAGTGTAATTGTCAGGAATAAATCACTCCTGGCAGCACAAACAGCTCCTCGCAGACAATACGGCTTTCAAAGTGCAAAAACGATTTGGAAGAACTCGTGGAACGGAGGACCCAGCATTGTTTGAGACAAAGTTAAAAAGATTCAATTAAGACTGACAGGTCTAATGAGCAGTGATAGATGGGCTGGGATGTACAGAATGGAAATAATAGAACGCAGGCTTTAATTTGACTCCTACAATGTCATATAAACAATGAGATGTTCCTTATTGTCAGGTTCTGAGTAGTGTTATTAGATGAGGGGCTGTGTGCAATTTCAGGTTATCATTTAAGTGATAATATTACGGTATGTAAAGGTGAGCTGCTAGATTAGTTACTTAAAGTTCCAGCACATCGATGGTACAAACCCCGGAAATAAGATTTGAACACGTTGATGTGTTTTCTATGAAAATAGATCCCTGTGTGGGAAGAGAGGAGCAATGTACTAGCATCAGCAATTTTTTTATATCTCAATTTGACATTGTCTTGTGTCCTTAATGAGGCTGGTCTGCAAAACAGCAGATGTATTTTTAATATCAAAATGTCTCTGGCAATGCACAAGGGCTGTCCGGAATGTGAATGGGTCATATTTTGAATAGGTAATGTCCTGTTTTATATGGTGGTTTACCAGGAATATGTATTTCATCTGTAAATGAAAATCAGAAGAAAAACTACAAATGCTAGAAATCTGAAATAAGAAAAACGGAAAATGCTGAATAAACTCAGCATGTCAGGCATCACCTGTGGAGAGAGCCAGTTAATGTTTCAGGTCCGGGACCCTTCATCAGAACTGGGAAAGAGAGGAACGAGTTAGTCCAGGTCGGAGAGAAGGTGGGAGAGGGCAGTGGTGAAATAGAGGGAATGTCCTCGATAGGGTGAAATAATTAAGATAAGATTAAACTTCTTCATCTGTGTAGTGTGTTATAGTCAAACTATACAATATAACAGAAAAGTGAAAAAGGTTGGCAGGTAAATATGGCCATTTCTCATACAAACACAGAGAAAGATCGACTTTTAAACATTGCTATCATATCTGCTCCTACCACCTCCCCGGTAGCGAGCTCCAGGCACCTACCACTCTCTGTGTAAAAGAAAAATTGCTCATAATTCCCCTTTAAACTGTCCACCCCCCACGTCACAAATCTATGCCCTCTAGTACTTGACATTTCTGCCCTGGGCAAAACACCGATCTATGCCTCCCATGATTTTACATCCTTCTATCAGATCTCCGACACTCTAGAGAAAACAATCCTAGTTTATACAACCTCTCCTTGTAGCTAATACTCTCCATTCCAGGCAACATCCTGGAGAACCTTCTGCACCCTCTCCAAAGCCTCTCCGTTATCCAGGGTGACCGGAATTGCACACATGTCCCAATTGTACTGATAATATAATATAAATAGACTATACTTTTGAAATAAAACAAAAACAGCAGTGACTGCTGATTCTCCTCGGTATTTCCAGTGGGAAGGCAGGTGGTGCAGTGGAGTGGTTTTCCGGGCACCAAGATGGCCAGACTTTAGCTGCCTGCTCGCTGGTGACACTGCTCCTTCACTCTGGGCAAGAGGAACCTCCTGGTCTGAGTGCCAGTAACACGGGTGCCTGACCCTGGGGCGGAGAGGAAATCTCCCGGTCTGTACCCCGGTCACACCTGATCCCTCAACAAGGCACGGGAAAAGGAAATCCTGTCCTGGGCATCTGTGGACCGCTCCCAATATTCAGCAGTGTCTCAGTACAGTGAGGGGCCTCTGAGTGAGTGGAACCCACCCATCTCCCCATCTCTCTGGCTCCCTCTGGGCCCAGGGGTGGGTGGGGAGTGGGTTTGGCCGAGGACGTGAGGACAGGGAATTAAATGCTATCCCAAATACCCTTTCAAAATGTTTCAGACTCCTGCTTCTACCAAGGAGTGTGCTGAGGGAGGCGGACTCACTCAGTCCCATCCAGAATCCCAATGAATTCCGTGCAGTCCTTCATCATCACCGGGTCCGGATCATGGAACTGCCTGGGTGGAGTATCGGGGAATATCTCCACTTTGGGACTGCAGCTGGTAGAGCTGATGCCCCACAGCACCAGAGACCCCGGTTCGATCCTGACCACGGCGATGTCCATGCGGAGTTTGCACGTTCTCCTTGCGATCGCATGGGTTTCTCCCGGGTGCTCTGGTTTCCTTCCACGTCCCAAAGTTATGCAGGTTGGTCAGTTAATTAGCCACTGTACATTATCCCTGGTGGGTGTTGGGAGAATCAGAGGGGAGGTGGATGCGAGAGGGAAAATGGGATGAGTGTGGATTCGTGCTTACTGGTTGTCATGGACACAGTATCAGAGTCTGGTTCTCTGCTGTAGAACTCGAAGACTCGATGGAGTCTCACCACCACCTTCTGAAGGGCAACTGTAGACAAGCAGAGCTGTTGGCGATGTCACACAGCGAGAATGAATTTCAATATGAACTTAGAACAGCAGGACTGAGAACTGGGCTCAGTTGGCAGGTCAGAGACGGGACTGAGTGTTAAAATGCTGCGTCACCTTTCACTTTTTTTGAAGGAGTGGTGAATACAGGATGTATTTCTGGATATCCTGTAGGTTACTACCTGTAACCTACCGAATACTGAAAGGCCTGGATAGAGTGGACATGGAGAGGATGTTTCCAGTAGTGGGAGAGTCTAGGACTAGAGGGCACAGCCTCAGAATAGAAGGACGTCCCTTTATAACAGAGGTGAGGAGAAATTTCTTTAGCCAGAGGGTGGTGAATCTGTGGAATTCATTGCCATAGACGGCTGTGGAGGCCACGTCATTGGGAATATTTAAAGCGGAGGCTGACAGGTTCTTGATTAGTAAGGGCATCAAAGGTTACGGACAGAAGGCAGGAAAATGGGGATGAGAGGGAAAAATTAAATCAGCCATGATCGAAAGGCGATGCAGACTCGATGGGCCGAATGGCCTGATTCCGCTTCTATGTCTTATGTCATGGAGTCACACAGCACAGAAACAGGCCATTCAGCCCACCAAGTCACCCATTAATTCCCTCCCCCCTCTATTCTCCCCACATTCCCATCAGATTCTACCACTCACCTACACACTAGAGGCAATTCACAGCAGCCAATTAACCTACCTACTTGCACATTTTTGGGATGTGGGAAAAGAAACAGAGCACCTGAGGGAAACCCAGGCAGCCACAGGGAGAACGTGCAAACTCCATACAGACAGCACCCGGGGTTAGGATTGAACCTGCTTCTCCTGTACTATGAGGCAGCGGCTCTGTGTAAACCCCAGCCACCTACGTTGTGGAATACACAGCCTGGGGTAGCTGTGGTTTTCAGGAGGGTATTTTGTTTTAAAAGCCATGACTGGGGTACTGTGCAATGCCTTTAAGCTGAAAAAGCATGGAACTTTATAGTGCCGAAATTTTTCAAGTCTTAACAAAACGGAGTCAGGCTCTGACAAAATGCATGTGAGTGTCAATAAACTAAAAGGAGACACAAAATAGATAAAGAAAAGAGCTAAAAAAAAGCACACCAGAGGCCAAGAATACGCACGGGAACTATACTTAGATGTCCCAAAAATCACTAGACAGGGAAGGTCTGGTTCTGGAAACTGATTAACCGAGAGCAATGAATCTTCTCAAAACTGGGCCACATGAACGTGTATTCCTGCAGAGGTCCTGCACCTCTACACAATGCGGGAGGAGATAGCTGTGTGTCACTTGGGAATGCTAGCACCAGGATGGAGATACCCAGGGCTAAGGTGAAGCAGGCAGCCTCTTTACCACCAATCAACACTGCACATTCTCCCTGTGGTATGGAAGGGATAGAGGGTGATGGAGAACAGAACTGGCAACAGGTTAATGAAATTGCAAGCAACATGCAGTTTCATTACAGAGCTGCCTGGATACTCTACTAGTTTCAAGTTGGACAAGTCACTCATTCCAAACGTGTTCATATATAATGCAGTCCCATTGATTAATTGAACCAAATGTTAACTATAGCCAGTTTAAAGGAAGTGACTGAACTAAATACAAAAACCAGATCTCCCTGTATATTATGTGTTGTTTAGCAGGTGTAGTGCAGTTGTATTGTTGCTACATCCAGAGTTACGTTGTCTTTTAAGGACACTGTATTTCTTCTTTATGGATGTGGTCACAAACATAACCCCGCTATTTAAGGAAGGAGGGGGAGGGAAAACAGGGGACTAGATAAGGCGACATCATGATGAGGAAAATCATGGAATCTGTTATTCAGGATGAGGTAACAGAGCAGTAAGAAAATAAAAATAGGATTGGGCAGAGTCAACATGGATTTATGAAAGGAAAATCATGTTTGGCAAATCTGTTAAGAGTAGCGAGCAGAATAGATAAGGGTGGACCAGTAGATGTGGTATATTTAGACCTTCAGAAGGCTTTTGATAAGGTGCCATACAAGAAGTTATTGAACAAAATTGGAGCACAAGGGATTGGGGTAGTACCCTGGCTTAGCTGAGGAATGGTTAATCGACAGGAAACAGAAATTAGTAGAATATCCATCCAGCTCTTTAACTGTGACTCTGTAATGAAACTCCATGTTGCTTGCGGTTTCATCAGCCTGTTGCCAAATTTTTTAATAAATTTTTAAAAAAATTTTATTTACAGCGTGGTAACAGGCCCTTCCGGCCCAACAAGTCCGTGCCGTCCATTTTTTAAACCCAAATCAACCTACCCGTACGTCTTTGGAATGTGGGAGGAAACCGGAGCTCCCGGAGGAAACCCACGCAGACACGGGGAGAACGTACAAACTGCTTACAGACAGCAACGGGAATCGAACCCCGATCGCTGGCGCTGTAATAGCGTCGCGCTAACCGCTACGCTACTGCATTCTCCACCCTTTCCAGTTCACAGGAACTCAGACAGTAGGACGAAGCAGATCAATTTTTGGGTTGAGAGGCTGAGAGACGAGGTGCTCTTGGGACTGCTGCTACTCGCAATCTGTGCTATTGATCTGAACGAGGGCCGGTGTAATGGACCCAAGCTTGCCGATGATGTAAGTTTGTGTGGGTGTGCGAGTTATGAGAAGGACGTGATGAGGCTTCAAGGGGATGTAGTCAGGGTAAGTGGGCGAGGATGGAGGGATGGAATACATCATGGAAAAATGTGCCGCCATCCACTTTGGTGGAGAGGAAAGGAAAGGCAGCGATTGTTGAAATGGTGAGAGATTGAAAGGTATTGACAGCCAGAAGAAGCTGAGCAGACTTGTACACAAATTACTGTGCGTTAACATGCAGCCTAAAATTTAGAAACACACATCCATCATTATCATAGAGTCATACAGCACAGAAAAAGGCCCTTCAGCCCAACATGTCTATACTGACCATCAAGCACCTATTTATATCAACCTCACTTACCAACACTTTGCCTTCAATGACAGCTGAAGTTATTTTTGGTCTTTGTTCCAATAAAAATTCGGTTGAATTTTCACCCCGCAGGGGTGCTGAGAGAGGATTGTTTCTTCTCCGGCTTCCACTGTTTTATAGTTGAGAGGAGAGCAGTTGGTACCACTGATATTATTCTGTCAGTGTATTTCCTTTTTTTGAACACTTGCAAGATCTGACACCAGCTTTCCAATCAATCTAATTTAGTATCATCTCGTTGTCTTTAAGCACCTCCGGAGTGTTTAGATTTAACTGAAAATGCAGTGATCTGTTCAGCCCTGGAGGTGATCAGAGCAAAGTTCAGTGTGGTCATAGTCTCACCCACATCCATTGCTATCAGCTGTGGCACCCAAAGATGAACTGTACACTGCTTGGTACAGCAACTGCCCTGCCCAGGACCGCAAGAAACTGCAGAGAGTTGTGGACACAGCCCAGCGCATCACGGAAACCAGCCTCCCCTCCATGGACTCTGTCCATACCTCTCGCCTTGGTGAAGCAACCAGCATAATCAAAGACCCCACCCACCTGGGTCATTCTCTCTTCTCTCCTCTCCCATCAGGCAGAAGATACAGGAGCCTGACGGAACATACCACCAGGCTCAAGGACAGCTTCTAATCCACAGTGATAAGACTATTGAATGGTTCCCTTATATGATGAGATGGACTCTTGACTTCACAATCTATCTTGTTATGACCTTGCACCTTATCGTCTACCTGCACTGCACTTCCCTGTAGCTTTGACATTTTACTCTGTATTCCGTTATTGTTTTTACCCTGTACTACCTCAATGCACTGTGTAATGAATTGATCTGTATGAACAGTATGTAAGACAAGTTTTTCACTGTACCTCATTGCAAGTGACAATAATAAACCAATACCGATACCAATACACTCTGTATATTTTCTTAAAACAAAGATGTCATTTAACCCATTACGCCTCTGCCAGCTGTCAGATCATTCCCACCAACCCCATTCCCCCACTCATTTCCCCGTAACCCATTCTCCCTCACATACCCATCAACTGCCCCCTGGTTCACCCACCATCCACCCACACTAAAGGGCAATTTACAGTGGCCGATTAACCAGCCAGCATGTCTTTGGGACATCAGAGGAAACCGTAGTGCCTGAGGGAAACCCACACAGTCACAAGGAGAACGTGCAAACTCCTCACTGAAGATTGTTTGTCCTTGGTTGTCCTTGCCTTGGTTGTGTGAGGACAGCCGATTTGTATGCAAAAGGCTCCTACGTTTTGTATTATGACTTGCCCACATGGAAATTGCACACACTATCAGACCAGGTAGTTCAATCTTCCTGTGTTGGTGTTGCATCTCACAGGTATCTAATATCAGACAAACAAAATACAGGAAGCAAAGAATGATCTAACTCTGTAAAAGTAAAGTGTAATAAAGTAACATATAATTAGCTCTAAGAAATGTGTAGTAATTTGCACTATTTGTGCTTGAATGGTATGTCATTATCTTTTTTGCTTCGAGTGCATTGAGGGGAGTATTGCATAAAATGGAATTCAACGTTAGGAGCTGAGATTGTCTCCAACAGAACCTGACCTGGTTTTGTTTTCCCAGTGCAACACAACTCATCACGTGAAGGTCTTCCTTGGTCACACAGTGTGGCCAGGAGCAGCACAGTGACGCAGCGGGTAGAGCCGCTGCCTCACAGCTCCAGGGACCCAGGTTCAATCCTGACCTCCGGCGCTGTCTGTGTGGACTGTGACCGCGGGGGTATCCTCCGGGTGCTCCGGTCTCCTCCCACGTCCCAAAAATGTGCAGGTTGGGAGTTAACTGGTTGCTGTAACTTGCCCCTAGTGTGTAGGTGTGTGATAGAATTAGGGACAGTTGATGGGAATGTAGGGAGAATGGAAAGGGATTAATGTCTAGTGGTGCTTGCTGGTCAGTGCAGACTGGGTGAGCTATAGGACCTGTTTCTGTGTATGACTCTGTGGCTAACACTTGTGTGTTATATACTGTTTCCAAGATTCATTTCCTTTGATGGAAGTGAGCTGAGTTTCAGAAGCAGAGCATGCACATTTTACAATGCATGCTTAGTGTTTGCAACCAAAGATGAGTTTATACCCCGTCGCAGACTTCCCATCCTCCAGCGACGGTAGGTGAAGATCAGTGGGTCGGGATGCAGGTTGCAGGCGAGGAGAAATCTGAGGAACTCACTACCACAGAAGACTGTGGTGATTAGCTGCTCAGTATTTTTAGGAAGAAATACCTTAGGAAGAAAACAGGGGCCTCATGGTAGTTCAGCAGTCTGTGCCGCTACCTCACAGATCTAGTGACGCCGGTTCAGTTCTGACCTCGGGTGCCGTCTGTGTGGAATTTACACATTCTCTCTGTGACCGCATGGGTCCCCGCCCACATCCCAAAGACATGTCAGTGGGTTAATTGACCACTGCAGTTTAATGACAAAAGGGTCAAGGTAGAGTTGATGGGCACGTGCGTGAGGGAATAAGTTTCAAGAGTACAGAGAAATAAGGAGAAGGATATTGGAACTGATGGGACTGTGTTTCTGAGAGCCGGCATGGACTCAATGGACCAAGTGGCCTCCATCGGTGTCATTATAAGAAGATGATCATAAGCTAAATTTCTAGATACAAAAGGCATCAGGGAATGTGATATCGAGATAGAGGATTTGCCCTAACTCTACCGAACAGGGGAGCAGGCTCACAGGACTGAATGGCCTACTTCTGCTCATGGTATATATGTTTCTCTGAATTTCTTCACAAGATCAGGGGGCAGGAGAGAATAACGTTATGTTGAAAGACCGCAATTTTAAGTGGCTGAATAAATTAAATGTTGTTCAAGGTTAGTGACAACCATTCCATAATGTCTTAAGACACAGTAGATATAACCACCACCAAAAGACTAATTCTTGATTGGTCATTTAATTAGGAAATCTGCAAGGACTGGCTCTCTTCTCTTCATGAGAGTTTTCCCTTGTATCTCAGAGAGACCTAACCCAAAAGACAGCACCTCTGACAGTGTAGCACTCCCTCAGCTCTGCAGTGTAAGTGTCAGCCCAAGTCTCTGAACTGGAACCATGGCTTGCCTCTGGCTCAGAGCTGTGAGAGTTACACACTGAGCCATAACTGACACCGACCTCAACAGCGGAACAATACATTAAGTCATACCTGAGTCAGGAATCTGTTAATTCTCATTACCCGTTCACCTCCTGTGAAAGCCTAACACCTAAATATTTAATATTTCCCGCAGCTCACTGCAGAGAGAGATTTGCAGCTAACTGCTGTCTGCATAATTTATTTAATGGAAAAATTCTGATTTTCTCCAATTAATTTTTCAACGATTGTAATAAATAATCTTTCATGGTTTTTGGGAGCATTGGGGGATTGGGCTAAGCACACTTTTCCATAAACATTATTATACTATCTGCAGGCAAAGCACTTTCGTTCCACTCACCCCGGGAGGATGGTATCCATGGAAAAGTTAAGAAAAAACTCCTCAGTTTATTAAGTACCTTCATGATGTCAGGACTCCTCAATGCACTGTACAGCCAATGAAATACATTTGAAGGATATTCATTGGCAGTGATGCAAGGAAGATGGGACCCAATGAGTGCTTTGCAAGCTTGTTGATAAATATTGGCTGGAAACTCTTCTGCTCTGATGGCTTTTGTATAAGTCACATCTAAAAATTGGCTCCTCCAGCAACGTAGCACCTCCTCAGTACTGCACAGGAGTGCTAACCTAGATTAGAACATAAGAGGAGATTTACCAGGATGCTGCCTGGTTTAGAGGGCATGCATTATGAGGAGAGACTAAGGGAGCTACAGCTTTACTCTTTGGAGAGAAGAAAGATGAGAGGAGACATGATGGACGTGTACAAAATATTAAAAGGAATAGATAGAGTGGACAGTCAACGCCTCTTTCCCAGGGCACCAGTGCTCAATACAAGAGGGCAAGTTGGGAAGTTCAAGGGAGATATCAGAGGAGGTTTTTTTTTACCCAGAGAGTGGTTGGAGCATGGAATGTGCTGCCTGGGGTGGTGGTGGAGGCAGGTACATTGGTCAAATTCAAGAGATTGCTAGATAAGCATATGGAGGAATTTAAAATAGAGGGATATGTGGGAGGAAGGGGTTAGATAGTCTTAGGCGAGGTTTTACAGTCGGCACAAGATTGTGGGCTGAAGGGCCTGTATTGTGCTATACTGTTCTGTGATTCTATGATAAGAAATAGAAGCAGGGATGGGCCATTTCATTCCTTGCGCCTGCTCCACCATTCAGTAAGTTCGTGCCTGATCTGATCTCTGCCACTTTCTTGCAATAACCTCATATCCCCTGATTCCCCTAAGAACTAAAACTCTCTGGATATATTTTCACACTCTCCAGTGTGGGTTTGCTGAGATATTCAGGGAACGCTTTGGAAAACAAGGACATCTGTGGGTGGGGAGTGGAGAGATGGGGAGATGACATCACCTGAATGGTGCCTCTTTACGCTAGCTCCATTCTTACAGCTGGGCCATTCAGCCTGTTATACCCATTCTCGCACACTGAAGAATCTTTCCAATTAGTCAGAAATTAAGTAAAAATTGGTCTCAGTAATGGCAAAACCACTAGAGTGAGGTAGAAAGCAATCTTGTTTGCTAATATTTAATAGTCTTACAGCACAGACACAGGGTCATCAGCCCATCACATCCATGCTGATCACAGTAGTGTAGCGGTTAGCATAACGCTATTACAGCACCATCGACCCGGGTTCAATTCCCACCGTTGTCTGTAAGGAGTTTGTACGTTCTCCCCGTGTCTGTGTGGGTTTCCTCCTGGTGCTCCGGTTTCCTCCCACATTCCAAAGACATACGGGTTAGGAAGTTGTGGGCATGCTATGTTGGCGCCGGAAGCGTGGCGACACTTGCGGGCTGCCCCCAGAATACTCTACGCAAAGATGTATTTCACTGTGTGTTTTGATGTACATGTGACTAATAAAGATATCTTATCTTATCTTATCATTTTGCCTATTTGCCCACATTAGGATCATATCCTTCTAGGTCTCGCCTACTTAAGTGTCTGTCTAAATGCCTCTTAAACATAAAAATAGTATCTGCTTCCACCACCTCTTCTGGCAGCACGTTCAAGATATCAGTCACTTTCTGTATAAAACACTTACCTTTCAGCTCCCCCTTAATAGAAATTGAGTGTCCTTCCTTGGTTTGGCCCACAGCGATATATTCCACTCTTGGCTTCCCCCCTGACCTTGTAATCAAAGCCACCCCATTGTATGAAATTAGCTGCTAAAACCAGGAAAATTAAACTGGAATCAGGATTCCCACATCTCTCAATGTATTGGAATTTGATGTAACAAAGGACCACTTGGTCCAGTCACCTGCATGTGGAGATGTGGTAACGCCAGGACAGGGGAAGGGAGAGTCTGACATTGTCATCCTCAGACAATTAAACCAGCCCAGCCAACATCGCAGACTCCTCCGCCAGAATACCTGGATACTTCCCGTTCCAAAAACAGGACCAGAGGGAGGGAGCCAGGAAAGAGTGGGACTGGGAGTCCACAATATTGACTTCAGGACCCATGAAGTCTGAAGTCATCAGGTAAAATGTGGGCAAGAGAACTTCGTGCTGATTATCACAGTTCGGTGAAGCAGTTCTGCTCCATGTTGACCATCACTTGTGGTGGGAAAGGCACCGAATGGTGCCGGGGTATCTGCCGGCAGAGGTGGATGAACAGTGGCATACCTCACCATGTTGCCTGAGTCCCGAAGCACCATCAGCCTGATTGCAGACCGTGACTTTGTCCTCACCAATCCATCTGTCTCACACTGGTGTATCCAGTCGAGCTGCTGCCTCACAGCTCCAGCGACCCAGGTTCGATCCTGACCTCCTTTGCTGTCTGTGTGGAGTTTGCACATTCTCCCTGTATGTAGTTTGCATGTTTCCCTCAGGTGCTCCAGTTTTCTCCCACTTCCTGAAGACATGCAGGTCGGTAGAATAATGAACCACTGTTACTCGCCCCCAGTGCATAGGTGAGGGGTAGAATCTGGAGGGAGTTGATGGAAATGTGGGGAGAATAAAATGGGATTATTGTACATGGGTGGTTGATGGCAGGTGCAGACTGAAAGGCCTGTTTCTGTGTTGTATAACTCAATAACTCTGAGGTGAAACAATCCATGAGAATATTGGTCAGAGTACTATTGATAGGAGTGGCTACTCCCTCGAGGAGATAAAGCCCTGACTCCTCACTGAGGACACTCTCCACAGTGTGGACACCCTCCACAGAGGACTACCACCACCCACAGCTACAACAGTTGAGGTCCTGCAGGGACAGGGGTACGAGGGACAAAAGAGCTTGTATTGATTTTTCAAGGCACAAGGAAATTACCAAGGCAGGAAAAGGTGACGTAGCAAATAATCATTATATACTCATCCTTAAATAGAATCTTGCTCCCAATGTCCAGAATCAAGATAAATTAATGAGTTCAGATGAAAACTGAAGTTAGAAGTATTATGCTATTTAGAATATAGTGAGGGCAGTGACTGAATTCAGATATGATAATGTTGAATTCAATATGTGGTCATTGTGGACAAGAGCTCTTTAACAATGAAAGCCATTTCCTGCAGGAATAGAACTGTTTGCACTCATACAGGTACTTGTGCATATGATAATAAACTCGGCTCGACTTGACATTACAATATTTGTACTTTCTTTGTGCATTGTAACCATATCCCCAACATTTCAACAGAGAGCACCCTTCAAAAGCAATTAGCTGACAATACAACACTTGGCTGTCCAACCATGTTGCAAAATGCAAGACTTTCCTTATTTTCTTCCTCCTACATCATGAGCTTGGATCCTTAAAACCCTCATGAGTTACATTTGTGAAAAAGCTTGTTGTGGTTTAATTGTAGTTTGCCCAGGGTTGTTCACAACCCAAGAGCAAGTGAATAATAAAAAACCTTGTCAAAGTTCAGTGGAGAACCATTTGGTAACACCAAGTGACGGAAAGGTCTCAGCCACAATTTTTGGAACAAACAGGATATCTGAATGTTGTAAGACAAGTTCTTTAGGGTCTCAAAGGGCAAGGACTCTGGACACAGTCTTTGGAGTAAGAAAATGATTTATTCACAAACGCGGGACAGGATGAATAGGAACGGACGCACAATCACACACACACACAGGTGATCACAAACGTGGGGGAAATCGCAACGAGGGTGAGATGCACTTGCACTTGCACACGTACACACACACAACAAACTGGTTACAAATGATCAGGGAAAAAATCAATACAATGCCTGAATCCCCTGACTCTATGCTACTGGGTATCTACTTAGGATGCTCCTGACCCTTGTGGAAGTGCACACTCTTACCAATGATCTCTTCAGCGTTGTTTCACGATTCCTGGAGCATTCAAAAGAGAGAGAACCATGCACCTGTGACATTCTTTATAGTGCTGGAGGGCTGGGTGGTCCAGCTCAGGTAATTCAAACAATCCAATGATTCAAGGCCAGGTACCAAAGTGTGTACAAGAGCCAATGGTCAAGGGTGTGCACTAATGCGTGGGTGGAGCCAGACCTTGATTGACAGTGGTGTGGCTTTCGACCATGTGCTCAATGGTGTCACGTGACAGCCATGAACTTTCACAATACACCAACCCTCATGAAAATCTGTTTCTGTGAGACTCTAAACCGCACTTATTTGTGACAAACTTCCAGTAAATTCAGGGGCTTCCAGGAGCAGCAACCAAGTTCAGCACCTTTGAATATTGGGGTCCTTCGGCCATCGTAGCTCCCAAGCAACAAATGATCTGCTGGAGGAGCTCAGCGGGTCAGGCAGCATCTGTGGGGGGGAAATGGACAGTCGACATTTTGGGTCAAGGCCCTTCATCAGGACTGCCAGACCTGACCTCTGCCCTGGCCAGCTCCAGGCCGAGGTCCCCGGTGCCGCCCCTGGGTCCTACTGCTCCTCTTGCACCACCCATCACACCCTCACTCCCCATCCTCCCTGGTCACCCCGATCCCCTCGTCATCCCTTCGCTCCTCTGAGCCCTCCTCTTCCCACCACCCCACCTCCCCTGAGCTCCCTACACCACTGATCCCTCCCCTGATCCCTCGCTTGACACCAGCTCTAACCCCTGTTGTGTTTTCATCGTCACCGCCGACCTCCCCCCTCTCTGAGGCTGAGCAGTCTGCCCTCAGCACAGGCCTCACCTTCACCCCTTTTGTCTGCACCTCAATGGGTTCCACGCCCACCCCGATACCGAGATCTACTTCCCCAAGGATTTCCCACCCCACACTGATGACCCCCTCTCCCGTCTCAAGCCCTCCTCCTCTTGGACACACCCACCTCCCCCCACCCCCTCCCTTCTGCCCCCTCTGAATCTTTTCATCTCTAACATCAACTGTCCCGACTTCTCCACTTTCTTCACCCACTGCAACCTTAGCCCCTCTAAACGTACTTCCCTGAGATGTCTCCGTACCAATCCCAACCTCACCATCAAACCCGCACACGACAGTGCTGTTGTAGTCTGGCAGACTGACCTCCACCTTGCACGGGCCAGAGGGCAGCCCTCGGACACCTCCTGTTACCTACCCCTGGACCAGGACCCTACCAACAACCATCAGGCCACTGTCTCCTGCATTTAATAAAGCAGTCCAGGTGAAGGGTCTCGACCCTAAGCGTCAATTGTCCATTTCCCTTCACAGATGCTGCCCGACCCGCTGCGTTCCTCCAGCAGGTTGTTTATTGCTCCAAGTTCCAGCATCTGCAGTTTCTCTTGTGCTTCTAAGATAAGATAAGATAAGATTTCTTTATTAGTCACATGTATATCAAAACACACAGTGAAATACATCTTTTGCGTAGTGTTCCGGGTGTTGCCACGCTTCCAGTGCCAACATAGCATACCCACAACCTCCTAACTAGTACGTCTTTGGAGTGTGGGAGGAAACCGGAGCACCCAGAGGAAACCCATGTAGGCACATGGAGAGATGCCAGTATAAACAATGCTGTGGCTTCAGAATTGCCAGGTGGATATAGTCTGGTCCTGATGCCTGCAGTACACAAAGTTGAAAGGCACGTTGCGTGATGTGGAATTACGCTAATCTAAGCTCCATGAAGTTAAGGGCTGGGCATCACTGAGTCCTTCAGATCCAGCACCCATTTCCAGCTTCCACTGAGCCAGTTGGTTGGTGAGAGGAGCCAGGAGGGTATCGGCAGCGAGGACCTCGGCAGTACAGTGGCACAGCTGGTTGAGCCACTGCTTCACAGAACCAGAGGCCCGAGTTCAATCCTGACCTCCCGTGCTGTCTGTGTGGAGTTTGCACTTTCCCCCAGGTGCTCCGGTTTCCTCCCACATCCCAAAGACATGTGGATTAGTAGGTTAATTGGCCACTCTAAATAGCCCTAATGTGTGTGGGTGAGGGGTCGAATCTGGGGAAAGTTGATGGGAATGTGGGGAGAATAAAAAAAAGTGGATTAATGTAGGATTAATGCAAATGCATGGTTGATGGTCCTGACTCAATGGGCCGAAGGTCCTGTGTCCATGCTGTATCATTCTATGTCTCTATAGTACCAAGCAGGTTGGAAATGGTATTAGTGGTTAGAGAAAAAATAGCTAGTGTTACCATTCTTCAGAGATGGGCTTTGTAGGTAGAAGAGCAAAGAGCTCTGAAGGTGGCAGCACAGGTAGATAGACTGGTAAAGAAGGCCAATGGGATGCTTGCCTTCATTAGCTGCGGCATAGATTCAAAGAGCAGGAAAGTCTTGATATTGGTATTGGTTTATTATTGTCGCTTGCACCGAGGTACAGTGAAAAACTTGTCTTGCATACCGATCGTACAGGTCAATTCATTTTCAAACTCTGGTTAGTCCTCGGCTGGAGTACTCTGCGCAGTTCTGGTCACCACCCTATAGGAAGGACGTTACTGCACTGGAGAGGGTGCAGAGGAAGGATCACCGGGATGTTGCCTGGGATGGAGTGTTTCGGCCATGCGGAGAGACTGGATAGGTTGGGTCTGTTTTCCCTGGAGCAGAGGAGGCTGAGGCGGGACTTGATAGAGATGGATATTAAGAAACTTTTCTCCATGGCAGAGGTGCCTAAGACCAGAGCCTACGACTCCCTTTGGGGTTATTATGGACATAAAGAGTGCGGTATAAATGCATTTTCTTTGTTACAGTCTGTGCAATATGTGTCGAAGTTGTACATTGAGTGTTTGGGGCTCTTGTTTTACCCCTCCATCCTGTCTACCTCCTCTCCCTGTCAGGAGACACACATCTGATGCTAGACGTCATCATATGAAGGATGGGACATGGAATAAGTGGAAGGGTGATGCTGACTGAACGGTCAGAATCTGGAAGATGTAAAGGCGGGCACGGAGCATGGGCTGAGAGATACCATCTTGCAATTAAATATTGCAGTCAGATGCCTTCAGCAAGAATGCGTAATTCACGGTGAACCAGAATTGACTAAAATTCCTATCCCAAGCTGCAGGGAACGAAGTGGCAGCACTGAACTTTTCAAAAGGGATGTAGGCTGAAAGGAATTGCTGAAGTATTCGTTTATTCAAACACGAGCTTTTCTACAGGACCCCTGCTATATGACAATGTCAGCAAAAGTTACAAGTCATTGCATAAATAAAAAGGTGGCTCTGGTGTGACTGTGTCTGTAAACATTGCTGGAGTAAAACTCAGTAACAACCTCTTAGAATGATGATAAACTATACCCCCATCAAAGCGTCTTTGTTGTTCTTATGGTTGGACAGCAACCATTCACAGTCTTATAGCAGGCAAGCAGGAAGAAGGCAGTACAATCATAAGGGAAGGCTGCGTCACTCAAATGTTCAAAGATGCAATTCTTGGATTGTGAAGTGAGGAAGGTTTAGGTCAAACTTTACAGGTTGCAAGAAAGCTGAAAAATAGTTTTCTCCTTTGTAGGGTATTAAAGAGTGGGTAGTTTTCAAATTTAAAAATAGCTTGCAACAGAACTGTGGACAGAGTCAGTGGTAGGCGTATGTACACGTCATAGGCTACAGTTAAGGGTTAAAGCTATTTTTGGTACATATCGCATGATGACATATTATAGTATGATATTTTATAATATGTTACAGGCACAGTAGCGTAATGGTTAGTGTAACGCTACTACAACGCCAGCGACCCGGTTTCAATTCCGGCCGTTGTCTGTAAGGAGTTTGTACGTTCTCCCCGTGTCTGCATGGCTTTCCTCCGGGTGCTCCGGTTTCCTCCCACATTCCAAAGGCGTACAGGTTAGGAAGTTGTGGGCGTGCTATGTTGGCGTCGGAAGCGTGGTGACACTTGCGGGCTGCCCCCAGAACACTCTAAGCAAAAGATGCATTTCACTGTGTGTTTTGATGTACATGTGACTAATAAAGATAACTATCTTATCTTATCATATCTTTGGTAATTTCGGATAACTGCTAATGTCATATCTTTGTACTGTTTCTACTTTTCTGTGCTGTTTTCTCAGTTTTAATAAATTTTTGTATGTGTTCTGGTTAACACCACTCTGTGAGCCTTGAGTACTGTTCCCCACCCAGAGAAGTTCAGGTTGAACTCTGGATAACTGTAGGAGAAACTAGCTGCAGTATTAGGAGTTAGGAGCCAGATACCTGGAGAATGTAACATGTGGGCGGCAAGGTAGCGTAGCGGTTAGCGTGACATTATTTCAGCACCAGTGATCAGGGTTCAATTCCTGCCACTGTCTGCAAGGAGTTGGTACGTTCTCCCTGTGTCTGCATGCATTTCCTCCGGGTGCTCCGGTTTCCTCCCACATTCTGAAGACGTACGGATTAGTAGGTTAACATAGGTTTTATTGGGCGGTGTGGGCTCATTGGGCCAGAAGGGCCTATTACCGTGCTGTATAAATAAAGTATTTTTTTTTAAAAAAAGGTTTAATATTTGATTCTATTAACACCATAACAACTAGGAGAGGAATCGGAATTGGAATTGTTTAATTATTGTCACATGTTCCTAGGTACAGTGAAAAACTTAGTTTTGCATGTCATCCATACAAATCATTTCAAAACATCAGTACATTGAGGTAGTACAAGGGAAAAGCAATAACAGAATGCAGAATAAAGTGTTACAGTTACAGAGAAAGTGCAGTGCAGGTAGACAATAAGGTGCAAGGACCAAGGACAATAAGGGCCATGACTAAGTAGATTGTGAGGTCAAGAGTTCATCATTAACGTACAAGAGGTCTGTTCAAGAGTCTTATAACAGCAAATAGAAGCTGTCCTTGAGCTTGGTGGTGTGAGTTTTCAAGTTTTTGTATCTTCTGCCTGAATGGAGGGGAGAGGAGGGGAGGGTGGGTGGAAGAGAGAATGTCCAGGGTGGGTGGGGTCTTTGATTATGTTGGCTGCCTTTCTGAGGCAGCAAGAAGTGTAGACAGAGTCCATGGAAGGGAGGTTGGTTTTCGTGATGGACTGGGCTGTGTTGTAGCTCTCTGCAATTTCCTGCAGTCCCAGGCAGAGCAGTTGCCATACCAAGTCGTGAAGCATCCAGATAGGATGCTTTCTATGGTGCATCGATAAAAATTGGTGAGGGTCAACGGGGACATGCCAAATGTCCTTAGCCTTCTGAGGAAGCAGAGGTGCTGGTGAGCTTTCTTGGCCGTGGCGTTTACGCAGTTGGACCAGCTGATGTTTATGCCTAGGAAATGAGAAGCAGTGAGTCATTGTGGAACACTGCCTGAAGGAGTGGTGGAGGCAGGTTCAACAATCACTTTCGAAAGGGAATTAGTTGTCTATGCTAAGGGAAAAGGCAGAACTTTGGAAAAACAAGAACATAAGGACAGGAGGTTTCACGGCTCATCTCCCACCACATTCACTTTCCTCCTGCAGTCTCCAAATCTGATGTACCTTGTGCCCAGAAATCTCTCGATTTCAACTTTAAAAACACTCAGCAGGTGAGCATCCTCTGAGGAGGAGAAGTCCATGGATTTACGTCCCTCTGTGTTGAGAGATATCCCCCAATCTCAGTCCTTAATGGTTGTTCCATTGGGTGACTCAATGCATAGGCCTGAGTATAACCTCACAGCACCAGAGACTTAGGTTCAATCCTGACCCGGTGCTGAGAGTGTGGAGTTTGCACGTTCTTCCTGTGACTGTGAGTTTCCCCCGAGTGCTCCAGTTTCCTCCCACATCCTAAAGATGTGCTGATCCATAGAGGTGATTGGCCTTTATTAATTGCCCCCAGTGCATAGATGAGTGGTGGTAGAAACTGGGGGGACATGTTGGGGGTGTGGGGAGAATAGAATGGGATTAATGCAGGAGTTTGATGGTCAGCACAAACTCAGTGGGCCAAAGGGTCTATTTATGTGCTGTATCTCTCCAGACCTTTACACTGCGACTGTACCTGGGCAGGTGAACGAGGATAAATGGGTATCTAGGAGCAATGGGCTGAATAGTTTCGAGTTTGGAAAATCATAAAATGGGAGCCACTGGCTCAGAGAGAGGAGATGGTGCTTGGGTACCAGGAGGTGAAACAGAGGAAGCTAAAGTTACATGAAGCAGTAGAGCAGCAGTTAGTGCTGCTGCCACACAGCTCCTGTAATCTCTGTTCTATTCTGACCTTGGGTGCTGTGTGGAGTTTGCACACTCTCCCTGTGACCACCAGATGCTCCGGTTTCCTCCCACATCCCAAAGACATGCTGGTTGGTGGGTTAATGACTGCCCGTAAGTTATCCCAGGTGAACATGGGTGGTGAGACAATCAGGGGATTGACAGGCATGTGCAAGAGAAAAGGTCACGGGGAGGTGATTGGGGCCGTGGGGCCCATGGGATTGCTGTGAGAGCTGGCATAGGCTCAAGGGGCTGGATGGCCTCTTTCCACAACGCGTGAAAATGTGAAATGAGGAAAATGTGAAATGATGTCGATGGCTTGGCTTTGGGGGTAGAAGGTTAAAAGCGAGGTTGGGTTAGGAGGTTGTAATTGAGCCATTAAATCAAGGTTTTCTTCAGTAACTTATGTGAGAAGTAACTAAGAACAAGCTAATTTTGCCAACCATGAATAATTTGAAAATCGAGAGAATAACATTCTGAATATCGATTTTAATTAATCCCATGTTTTTGTGCAGAGTAATAAGTCCGTAAAATATGTTTAGCTTGTAGCTGACTGGTTGGTCTCTACAGCATCCACCAAAACTGCAATGTAATTTAATAAATGCAATTAATTTTAGTAGTGATCCCATTTAATTAAATGATAAAATCAATGCACACAGAAATTTATTTCAGGTAAAACAGTGTACACCTTGTCCTGAGCCAAGCAAGAGATCTCACACAAAACAAATTCAATTTCCTATTGATTTCAACTCAAATCTCAACTGCAAATCAGTCCTGGGTGATTGTGTTCGAGGTGGGTTTTTTATTTGCTTTTATTCACTGAATCACTGTCAACGATATTACTTGTGAAATTCTGACATGGGACACTAATTTGCAGTGAGGAAGTAGTTTGTCAGTGTTGTGATGTTCCTTTCCTATATGCACAGGAAGTGGTCTTGGGTGATGGATAGACTGAGGCAGATGAAACATAATGTTGCTTTAGGTCTGAGTAACCAGTTGCAAGTTTCCTGTTAGATTCACAATATATGAGACACAGCTGCCAACTGATTCCTTTATCTGTAACTCTGATCCTGGTCTATTCTAACAATGAGGGGGAATTACTGCCAAGGTACATTTATTGCCCTACCCTGGTTGCGTTTAACATCTGGTGGCCTTCCTCTGTTAAGCAGATCACTCTTAGCATGATGGCAGTCCTGGGATGGTGTTAGTGAAGAAATTTCAGGATATTATTAATGCCATGATGAAGGAACAGTACAATAAATGTCCAGTTAAAGCAATGTGATTTTAACAGGAACTTGGGGGTTAAAGGTGCTCATGTATTCCCAAGTTTGGTTTCCTTGGTGACAGAGCTCTCAGAGCTGAGAGGTCATAGAGTCATAGAATTAGACAGCACAGAAACAGGCCCTTCAGCCCAACTCATCCATGCTGACCAAGCTGCCTACCTGAGCTGGTTCCATTTGCCTCCATTTGGCCCGTATACCTTTAAACGTTTCCTATCCATGCGCCTGTCCAAATATCTTTCAAATGTTGTAATTGTACCCGCCTCTACCACTTCCTCTGGCAGCTCGTTCCACACCCTCTGCCCCTCACATTACCTTTAACTCTTTCCCCTCTCACCTTAAACCTCCAGTCTTAGACTCCCCTACCCTGGGAAAAATGTGACCATTCACTTTATCTATGCCCCTCACGATTTTATACTTCTGACAAAGGTCACCCCTCAGCCTCCTACACTCAGCGAAAATTCCCTAGTCCATCCAGTCTCTCCTTATAACTCAAGCCCACCAGTCCCGGTGTTATGAGAAAGGTTCTTTTGGTATCTTAAAGATAAAGGTATCTGGACACACAGTCTTTGTACTTTAAAAGGAGGATTTTATTCACAAAGACCGAAGCGGGAACAGAATGTGAAGGAACAAATGCACACTCGCACACTCGCACTAGGGTGATCGCGAAACGTGGGGGGAGTTGCAACGGGGGTGAAGTGCACACACACTCACACACACACACTCTCACACACACACACACACACACACACACAATGAACTAGTACAAACGATCAGGGAACGAACAAATACGTTGTCTGGACCCCCTGAATTGGGACAAACAATGGCTCTACGTTACTGGGAATCTACTCAGGATGCTCCTAGACCCCTATGGAAGTGCACCCTCTCACCTGTGGTCTCGACCCCAGCAGCAATCGGAAAAGAGAGCAAGAGCCCACGTGTACCATCTTTTATAGGGCTGTAGCGGGGTGGAGCCCGCTCAGGTGAAACAAGCCAATGATTCAGCGTCAAGAATAAAGGTGGGTTACGAGCCAATCCTCAGGTGTGCTCTTTAATGGGTGGGGCAGAGCCGGACCCTTGATTGACAGTGGTATAGCTTCCGACCTGATAGGCAATGCTATCATCCGACCATGAGGGTCAGTAATGTTGTCACGGTCATCTGACCCCTGGCCTTTCATACTACATTCCACTCCTCAGAAGCTATACCATTTCGCCAATCATGGGGATAGCTACAACTAAGCTAACAGAAAGACGCGTCAGTGTGCAGTACTTAATGGAAGGCAGAAGTGGTTCTAATAAGTTGGCACACACAGCTCAAAATGCAGACCGCTATTACAACTAAAACAAGGGTGATGGCCCAGAGGACGATAGTTGCCCACCATCCTCCCAGAGACCCAAATGGCCACCAGTTTCAGCATGAGGTGTCATGCTGGAGGAGCTGGTCCCTTGCCTTTTGAGTTTTAGTTACCAAGTCCCCAATGTGAGCAGCCAGGTCCGTGATGTTGCTGGATGCATCTGGGATAAAGGTGCAGCCCTCCTTCCCAAGCGCTGCACAGGTTCCACCTTCTGCAGCGAGTAAGTAGTCCAGGGCCATCAGCCTGACGGCAGCCAGCTCTGCTGTCGTCTGGGTCAGGGCATACCTGGTACGTTGCAGTGACATGTTGGTTTCGTCAGCCACTGTCTGGAGCACTCTGGTTATCCTTATGACTTCTCGGGACAGTCGAGCTGTGCCATACATGGGAAAGGCAATCATCCAGAACCTTTCCGCCGCCGTGATGGCTCCCCGAGGCCGTCGAGTGCGTGGGTATCGGGCACCACAAACGCTGGGAAGCAGCAACCGTACCAGCTCGTGGGGAGCCACGGGTAGGCACGGTGCCCGCAGACCCAGTGGGTGCCATTCAAGGTCCAGCGAGCTCCCAGCTTAGCGGTGCCGCTGACAGTGGTCACTGTGGCCCCTGGGTACCAGTTGTTCTCTCAGTCACTGTAGCCGACTGGAAAGGTGGAAGTGTGGTCGTTTTGGAGTCTGCACCAACATTCTCTCGGCTGACTGGATGGCTGCGGGGTGACTCTGAGGGTAGGGACTCGGGTTGAGGTCAAATTGTAAGAAGGGAAATACCAGCTCCTGAAGCACCCACCCCATCGGGAATCACTGGAAGAAATATTCTGTAATGGAGACGGGAGTGGTGGGGGACTACCACCCAGCCCCACCCCCAAACCGATAGAACGAACCCGATAGACCCAACAAGTCTGTGTAGACAGTTCATTTGGAGATCATCAAAGGGAATCACTGTAAGTGGGAGAGCTTCACCGGCGGGTGCTGGGGTTCGGAGGCAGATCCAGCAGTCTGATTGGTTGGAAGTGTTGGCGAATTCGTAGGCGACGCGGAGGAAGGTGTTCATAGGCTTCCCGATGCTGATCATCGCAGCGAGGAGGAGGAGAAGCTGGAGTAGCGCCATCGTCCTGTAGGGTGGGGGTGGGGGGGGAGGGACAAACTCATTCTCGGCGGGTCAGATTTCGTGTATGAAGTCAGGAGAGGTTAGTTTGACCCGGGATCGCAACCCAACGAGTGTCTCCGGGACCACACGCAAGGACTTCCCCCTTCTGAGGGGGACCTTGTGGCTGTCGGACCCAGACCCTCCCAGAGTCCTCAGTCTCGGGTGGTTCAGGGTCTTGCAAGTCGGGTGGTTGTGAGTGGGCCAGATGGCGGGATAATGGGGACCCCTCTTGGCCAGTGGGCCGTGTGTTGAGCTGATCGACGGCCTGCTGCAGCACGCCCGACCACCCCTGCAGTGTGCGGGAGGGTGTCAGTGTGCGTATGGTTTCTTTCAGCAGACCGTTCATTCTTTCTATCAGGCCCAATGCCCGGGGATGGTAGGGGATATGAAACAGCCATGAGATCCCTGCCTCCACCGCCCAGTTTTGTACCTTAGCTCCCACGAAGTGTGAGCCCTGATCGGATTGCACCTCCCATGAGACTCCGTAGATGGAGGAGAGGTGCTACAATCCTTTGATGGTGCTGTTCTGGTCAGCCCTCTCACAGGGCACCGCCACCAGGACCCCCGAGTATGTGTCCACCATCGTCAGGGCGTGGGAACGATCCGATATAGTCTATTTGCCACACGCGAATGTGACCTGGCGGTGGTTTTACCTGCTGGCAGGTGGGGCAATTCGTGACAGTGGTTTTGCACTGATCCACCGTAAGGGCAACCCAGAACTGTTCTGCCCAGCGCCGTGTACCATCAGCCCCTAGGTGACAGCTCTTGCGGTGCGCCCATGCGGCTAGGGCGCTGAGGTCAGGTTCCTCCGGGGAGACAGTAGCGCAGCATATCTGGGCAGCCTGGTCCACAGCGGCATTATATATGGCCTCCTGAGTACTCTTGTGGATATGGGCATCCACACGGTGGACTGATATCTGTCTCTGGGCGGCTTGGTCCCAGATATAACACCAGCGTTCCTGTCCCCAGAGGGGGCACCCGTGAATTTCCCACCCCAGCTCGTGCCACCATGCCATCCACACCGCCATACCATTGGCTACTTCCCAGGAGTTGGTATAAATGTGGACTGGCCCGGTGGTGTCCCGTAAAGTGAGTGCTACAGCCGCAAGCTCAGCCAATTGACTGGACCGTCCCGCTCCCTCTTGTATTAATGTTTTCCCTGTGGCAGGATGAAGCGCCGCCGCTTTCCAATGTTGTTTCCCATTTTTCCAGCGGCTGGAGCCGTCTGTGAACCAGGCGTGCAGTTCCTGTTCAGGGTCGAGGGAGTCGAAGGGTTGGCCCCAGGATACAGGAGAGGGCTTGATCTCAGGTATGTCCGGGGGTGGGTCCTGGGCTTGGGGGAAGGACATAACCTGTTCGTGGAGGCAGCTGACCCCTTCTGGACCGGGTTCTGCCCGGTCCGCGATTTATCACTTCCACTTCACTACTGAGGACCTCTGGGCTCTGCCCTCTTTGTGTGTGGTCGGGCGATTTGACCCAACGCATTATGGGCAGGTGGGGGCGAAGGACCACGGGGTCAGTACCGGTTTGGTTCTCGGTTGCGAGGAGCGCCAGGTAGCAGGCCAGCAGCCGGCGCTTGAAGGGGCTGTAGCGAGTGGCAGCCTCAGGCAGTGATTTGGTCCAGAAGCCCAGCAGGACTCTGTGTCCCTGGACCTTCTGCCAGAGGATCCACTCGGCCACTGACTCGCCAGCGGAGACCTGTTAACTCGAAGGGGACCCCTTCCTGTCACGGGGAAAGGGGCAGGGCTTGCTCCACTGCCTTTTTGGCTGCTTCAGGAGTATGGTCAGGTGAGAGATATGTTGCCGCCAGTAGCCAAGGAGGCCCACAAAATTCTGTGTGTCCATCTTGTTGGTGGGGACAGCAAAATTTAAAATTTTGTTCTTCGCAGTGTCAGGAATTTCTTTTCTGCCTGTGTGCCACTGCATGCCCAGGAACAATACACTCTGGGCTGGACCTTGTACCTTTTCCATATTAATGACCCAGCCCCATTCTCTGAGAGAGGATATTAACATATCAAGAGCCTCTGAGACAATATCCTCCGAGGGCCCCTGTAACAATACGTCATTTATGTAATGAGTGACTGACACCCCTGGGGGAAGGTGAATGGCTTGCAGATCTCGGGCTATTAAGCCATGACAGATTGTTGGGCTATGGATGTACCCCTGTGGCAGACATTTGAATGTATATTGTCTCCCATCCCAGGTGAATGCAAATTGGTCCTGGGAGGTGTCGTGGAGGGGGATGGAAAAGAATGCGTTGGCCAAATCCACAATGGTGTACCATGGTTTGTCTGGGCGCCCTGCAATATCTTCCACTAAAGTGACAATGTTGGGTACCGCGGACGCGGGGGGGGGCAGCCTTGTTTAAGTGTCGGTAGTCTACCATCATGCGCCACGTCCCGTTCTTTTTGTGGACAGGCCAGACAGGGCTATTAAAAGGGGATGCTGCTGGTCTAATGACTCCCTCCTGCAGCAGGGCTTGGACGGCCTCTGTGATGTCTCAGTGTCCCCCCCGGAACCCTATATTGTCTACTGCAAACGACCTTGGAGGGAGGGGGAACAACGACCGGCTCCCACTTGGCCGCCCCAACTACCACCGTAGCACAGGCAATTCCAAAAGTGAACTTGCCCCGGTTGGTGTGCAGGGACTGTCCCTTTAAGACGTTGATCCCCAGTGTACATTCCGTGGAGTCTGCAATTAAAACAGTCACAGTTCGGGGAGGCTGGTTCCCAATGGTCATATGGACCCTTTGTGGGCAGAAGGGAACCCCCCAACCCCTCTATCTGCATTTGGGCCCCCTTCCACGCAGCGGGGTTCCCTGGGACAATAGTGTGCTGGACACACATGTCGACGAGTGCCATCCACCTCTGCACATTCCCCTTTCCCCAGTGTACCGCTACGGGTATGTGTGGCCTCAGGTCCCCCGGGCGTGGAAGGGTGACGGAACAGACGCGTTGGGGACCCTGGCCTTCATCCTATGGGAGCGATGTAGGGGGCTGCCACCCTGTGGGTGAGGATTCTTGCTGGCGGAAGTGGGACATTTCCTGTCGCAGCAGGTCTCAGAGCTGAGCCCGGAGGGTAGGGAAAGCTGCTTCAGGTGGAGGAGGTGCGGAGGCAGTATCGGTGTCTGCGAGGGCAACCCACATGGTCCGGCGGTTGGGGGCGCCCCCCCCCCCCCCGTGTCAGGCTTGGCCCTGGGGTGATCACGGGGTGTCCCTCGGCCAGGCTTTCCCCCACAGAGCTCTTTCCATCGTGCATAGAGAGCGGGGGCCGGGATCCCATCTATGGTCCAACCCTGCGCGCAACAGGTCCAGGTGCAGCTGCTTGCGCGAGAGGCAAGGGGTGGAGTCCCCAGCCTTCATCTCTGCCCTACAGACCTGTGTGGCCACCCTCCGCTGCATGTATTCTAACCCCTCCAGGAGGGTAATGGCTTCCCGTACTGTCCTCCTACTGGCTGGTCCCATGAGGAGTTGGTCCAATGAGGGGCTGGTCCCATGAGGGGCAGGACCACTGACCTCAGGTCAGGGAGCGCGGTGGCGACCAGGTACCCCGCTAGCGCACTGGTCGCGATGGTATTTTCTAACAGCCCAAGGTCACCCGTCCCTGCATATATGCCGGTCACTAGTGCCCACTCCAAGATGACCCTGGTGCCCTCACTGACCGTGCCCCACTATGGTCGCACGTATAACTCCCACTCGAGGAGGGTAGGGTATCGGATTCTCACGGCGGCCACTACCCAATCCCACAGGGCAGTGGTATCCCCAATCCCTCCCAGTGGCGCCCACAGACCGTTATTAATGCTCTGTTGGTCTGACAAGCTGCCCAGGGCACTCGCCTTCTGGTGAGAGAGGTTCACGTTGGGGGCCCCCTCGTCCCACAGGCGGAGCAGCCACACAGCCAGCGGTTCACCCGACCACTGGCGGTACCGATCCGCCAGCTGGATCAGCTCCTTAACGGAAAAGTCACAGGTCTCCGTAGTCTTGGAGGAGCCGCAGGCACCTTCACCTGCGGGGGTCCCATCCTGACTCCCTTCCCTTCTATGGCGGACCTGGGACCGCATGGTGACAGGTCGAGTCTACAGGGACTCGGGTGCATAGGGCGGTGGGCGGGCATAATGGGGCTCGGGCTCTTCGGGTACCCCCTCCTCATCCTCATCCATCCAAATGTCCCCATCCCCCAGCCATGCGTCCAGCTTGTCGCCGCGCTGGACCAAGGCACGGATTTTAAATGGGTCCAGTTGCCAGCCAGACCTGCGGGCAGCTTGCACCTGCTGTACTTGAGTCAGCCAGCAGGTAACCTCGGTACCTCTGGCCTCAAGGTCGTTGGCCTGAGTCTGGGCAGTCTGAACAGCCTCCTGCAGCGTGCAACATCGCTGCCGAAGCGTTTCTCTCTCCTTTTCCTTCTGTAGGCAGGTCAGTAATCTCAACCTGGTGCCTCAAAAGGGATGCCAGGAACCAGAAGGCACCCCTTTGACTCCTTTTGGCTCTGGGGAACCCCGACTTCTGGAGGAGGACCACCACGTGGTGCCCCAGTTTCTTACCACGTGGATCTAACTGTTCAGCCCAATCCACTGGCTCTCCGTGGTCTGCCAGCAGACTGGCCAAGCTCCCAAATCCTTCTCTCTCGTCGGTCCATCCTGGGATCCGCTCCTCAGTGCCTACACTTTCTTTCTTCCCCTTGTTCCAGAACATCCTACCCGTGTCTGTGTTCAGCCAATACCCTTAAGACCCTGCTCGCAGCGCAAATTGTTATGAGAAAGGTTCTTTTGGTATCTTAAAGATAAAGGTATCTGGACACACAGTCTTTGTACTTTAAAAGGAGGATTTTATTCACAAAGACCGAAGCGGGAACAGAATGTGAAGGAACAAATACACCCCCGCACACTCGCACTAGGGTGATCGCGAAAGGTGGGGGGAGTCGCAACAGGGGTGAAGTGCACACACACTCACAAACACACACACACACACACACACTCACAAACACACACACACACACACACACACACACACACAACGAACTATTACAAACGATCAGGGAACGAACAAATACGTTGTCTGGACCCCCTGAATCGGGACAAGCAATGGCTCTACGCTACTGGGAATCTACTCAGGATGCTCCTAGACCCCTGTGGAAGTGCACCCTCTCACCTGTGGTCTCGACCCCAGCAGCAATCGGAAAAGAGAGCAAGAGCCCACGTGTACCATCTTTTATAGGGCTGTAGCGGGGTGGAGCCCACTCAGGTGAAACAAGCCAATGATTCAGCGTCAAGAATAAAGGTGGGTTACGAGCCAGTCCTCAGGTGTGCTCTTTAATGGGTGGGGCAGAGCCGGACCCTTGATTGACAGTGGTGTAGCTTCCGACCTGATAGGCAATGCTATCATCCGACTATGGGGATTAGTAGTGTTGTCACTGTCATCTGACCCCTGGACTTTCATACTACACCCAGTAATGTCCTTGTGAATCTTCCAAACATCATGAAAGGGTTTGGGGAGAGGGGGAGGGGTTATTTCTACCAGTTGTTGCTCTGCATCCAGTAGGTGCTTCCAGGTGGGATTGATGTTTGTAGGAAAAGCAATGGTAAAGTGGCACCACCTAAACTCCTTGTATCACTGATTCCCATAGTAAACAACATGGTGCTTGTTGTAAAATGGCTGCTGATTTGCCACTGTCTGTTACAATCTCAGCTCCAATCCTTCAAATGAGAAGTGCCAGTGACAGGGATATTGTGGAGCCAGTTGCTACAATCTCTGACCAATGTCTTACTTAACCATTATGTACAATTCTTCTTCTCTGAGTGACCTCGGTTCATTTTAGAGACAGAGAGAGATACAGCGTGGAAACAGGCCCTTCAGCCACTAAACCTGTGCCGACCATCAACCACCCATTTATACTAATTCTACATTAATCCCATTTCATCTCCCACGTTCTCCTCAACTCCCCCCAGAATCCACCACTCACCTACACACTAGGGACGATTTACATCGGCTAACTAACCTCCCAACCAGCACAACTTTGGGGTGTGGGAGGAAACCGGAGCACCTGGTGGAAACCGATACAGTCACAAGGAGAGCGTGCAGACTCTACACAGACAGCACCCGAGGCCGGGATCGAACCCGGGTCTCTGGAGCTGTGTGGCAGCAGCTCTGCTCACTGCCGCACTGCACCAGATGTCCAAGCCTGCTCACCCCTCACTCAGCTTCCTTCCGGTCCCTGGGAGGATTCACAGGTACGTACGACATACTGTCCCTGCAGGCTCCTGCTGCGCTTTGCTTACAGTATGTTTTATTGTGCTCCAACCTTCCACTGTCTGGTATTGCGATAAGGTACCACCCTTTTTCTCTGATGAGGACTTCTTCAGTGGTCTTGCTCAGGTCTCCTCCCTCCCCACCCACCCCACCCCCCCAACCCTCCCTGTCCCCTGGAGAACTTCAAAACTCATCACCAATAACCTTCCCAACCAGCAGAGAGAAAGAAAGGAGGCTTTTATCTCACTGCCCCATGTTTGATGCAGGGCTAAGGTTCTGGAGGTGGATTCTATGAAGCACAATTGATTCCATTTTAGACGGTAAAGAGTATAAACATCTTTTGTTTATTCGATAAAAGCCTGAGTGAGCTCACACAAGCAGAGGAACAGAACACTTTGGAATCTTTGCCTCGCTGGGTTTGATGGGGCATGAGTGAGACCTATAGCCTCTGCACCCACGCCGGTGGATGTGGCTTGGGAGGCCTACTAATTCCACCTGCTGGCTCTCTTCCATTGAGATGGAGACTGCAGACTGAAGACTGAGCTGCTGATTTGAGCCCACTCAGTCTCTACAGAGCCACTAGGCAAGAGTGCCCCCTGTTGCCTCAGACTTGTGTTGAACTTGCACGCACCCAGTGAACCAGGAGCTTCACACCACAAGCTCCCACCTTGTAACGAGAGAATCACTCCCAATTAGATTGTTGCCTCCTTAGTCTTAATATTCGGAATGTACTAAGACCATCTGATTGTATTTTTCTTTTCAGATTTCTATAAGGCTTGCCACTTATGACAATTAAAATAATGATTTTGCTCTTTCAAGAGGAAAACCTTTAATTGAACATGGCTTTGTAAAAAATCCATCTCTACTTTAAAACCTGCAGGGCAAAGTACTGGGTGGAAATAAAGCCAGACTGTCTAATTAAATGTCACACTCTACAGATTTAAACTAGCTGAACATGGTCATTATCTTCCTATCTACTGCTGCATTTGACAGAGTATGGTATCAAGTAGCCCAAGTAAAACTGAAGTCAATGATAATCAGGGGGAGATGTTTCAATAGATAGAGTCAAACTTCACACAGACGACAGAGGTTGTGGTTGTCAGAGGTCAATGTTGCAGCTCCACTGGGCAGTGTCCTAGGCCAAACCCTCTTCAGCTGCTTCATCCAACTAAAGTCAGAAGTGGAGGTGTCTGCTGATGATTGTACAAAATCCCATTCCATCACCAAATGAAGCAGGCCAGGCCATCTGCAACGTTCAGGTTTGGGCTGTTAAGTGGCAAGGTGCCACACCAAAGGCAGCCAGAGGCACGAAATCTACACACCTCTGCTCAACATTATTACCAGTAAACGTCTCACAGGCAGACATCACGGGGGAATTACCATTGATCAGAAACTTATATAAAGTCAGCCACTCGAATCCTGCAGCAGCCTTTTGTCCTTGCTTTTAAAGTGTAAAATCATCAAATCCTGGCTCTCATTCCTGTAACCCTAGCCCTAACTTCTACAGGTGTACTGTTGAAAGTATCCTGACTGGTTGCATCACGGTCTGGTACGGCAATTCGAATGCTCAGGAATGTAAGAAGCTGCAGAGAGTAGTTGACTCAGCCCAATACATCACAGGCAGATCCCTCCCCACTATCGGTTGTATCGATGTGAAGCGCTGCCTAAAGAAGGCAACATTCATCATCAAAGATCCCCACCAACGAGGCCATGCCACCTTCTCGCAGCTACCATCGGGTAGGAGGTACAAAAGCCTGAAGTCCCACAACACCAGCTTCAAGAACAGCCACTTCCCTTCAATCATTCGGTTCTTGAAGCAACCTGCACAATCCTAATCACTACCTCAGTATAGCAACACTATGACCACTTTGACCACTTCACACTACAATGGACTTTTTTTTTGTTCTTATTGTGTTCTTTCTTGTAAAAGTTGTGCGTAATTTCTATTTAATTCATGTTTTTCTTGTGAATGCTGCTTATCTGATGCTGTGTGCCTGTGATGCTGCTGTAAGTAAGTTTTTCATTGCACCCGTGCACACATGTACTTGTGCAGATGACAATAAATTCGACTTTGACCTTGACTTCTGTATCTCTAGAAGTGGAATATTTAGCAACATGTTGCTTATCTTCTTCGCCTCCAAAGTCTCTCTACCATCCACACAACACAAGTCAAGGTGTCCATTAAATACTCTCCACTTGCCTGGATAAGTGGAGCCTCAATTAAGAACCTCGGCACCATCCAGGGACATACAACGCACTTGGTCACCCATTCCACCCTCTGAAACATCTCTCCCTCACCACCAGCATTTGACGTTGCACACCAAGGCTTCTCTGACCGTCCCTTCCAAACCCATGGATTCAACCATTCAGGAGAACAAGCAACAGGGGCTGTGGAGACTTGATCACTGGGAGTACTTAAAGGGGAAGCATATACATTTTTTGGAAGATAAGAAGATCGAGGGCTATAGGGAACTGGCACAGAAGAGGAGTCTGGAGGAGATCAGCCATGATCATACTGATTGGTGGGGTCAGGCTTGAGGGGCCGAGTGGCCTACTCCTGCTCAAATTACCTTATGTTCTTACATGGAAACACCACCACATGCAGGTTCTTCTCCACAGCACACACCGTCCCAACTTAGAAGCACATTGTCCATCCTCTGCCATCGCTGGGTCTAAATCCTGGAACTCCCTCGCCAGCAGCTCTGTGGGAACACCTTCACCAGAAGGACTGCAGCGGTTCAAGGAGGCAACTCACCGCCACCTTCTCAAGGGCAGCTGGCTTGCCTGTGATACCGGATTTTATGAAGGAATTAATAATTATATTCCAGATCCTTGGACAGTTTGACCTCCAACTGTTTCCTGTTGACAGAAGCATCAAGTCAGTAAATCCTAGTTGGAATTACTGATAAGATAAGATACGATCAGATCAGATCAGATCTTTATTAGTCATGTGTAAATCGAAACACACAGTGAAATACACCTTTTGCATAGAGTGTTCTAGGGGCAGCCCACTAGTGTCGCCACGCTTCCGGCGCCAACATAGCATGCCCACAACTTCCTAACCTGTACGTCTTTGGAATGTGGGAGGAAACCGGAGCACCCAGAGGGAACCCACGCAGACACGGGGAGAACGTACAAACTCCTTACAGACAGTGGCCAGAATTGAACCTGGGTCGCCGGCGCTGTCAAACACAATGCTAACCGCTACACTACCGTGCCTGCCCAAGTCTTCATCAGAGAAGCTTTGTCATCATGGCTTCACCAAGAATGATATTCTCCTTCCTTGACAGTAAAGAAACAATAAAAATCTTTGTTAATTAAATGCCTTTATAACAACAGAAGGAGTGTAATGAAGCAAAGATTGAGACTGAACTGGCCCTCAGTTCTGAAGGATTAGGAATGAACAATAAATGTCAGCAATGCCTACAGCTCATGAATCAATAAATTAATAAATCAACCAAGCTTTTTCCAAGGGTTATGTTTACAAAAGAAAATAAAGAATCAGAAAGGTAAAAGAGTTAGCGTCTTCCCTTGGTTCAAGAGTTGAGACTCAGAGGTTAGAGTCTTATAATAAGGTGTGGGTCTTGAATGTTCAGCCATTGAGATTAATTTAAGGTGGTGATGAGTAGATTCCTAGATATTGAGCGAATTGAGAGGTATGGGGACAGTTCAGGAAAATGATGCTGACATAGGACATCAGCCATGGTAGACCAGGCTCAATGGGCTGGATGGCCAACTCCTGTTCCTGCTTCTTATGTTCTTATGGCTTCTTATGGACAGGCACGGTAGTGTAGCAGTTAGTGTAATGCTATTACAGCGCCAGAGACCCAGGTTCAATTCCGGCCACTGTCTGTAAGGAGTTTGTAGACTGCGTGGGTTTCCTCCGGGTGCTCCGGTTTCCTCCCACATTCCAAAGACGTACGGGTTAGGAAGTTGTGGGCATGCTATGTTGGCGCCGGAAGCGTGGCGACACTTGCGGGCTGCCCCCAGAACACTCTACGCAAAAGATGCATTTCACTGTGTGTTTCAATGTACATCTGACTAATAGACCTCAGTACCCTACTACCATCCACCTTGAATTGGATTCCAGCATTTTTCCTTCTACTGACGTCAGGCCAACTAATCTATAGTCTTGCATGTCTTTTTCTCCCCCTTTTCTTTAGGGATAGGGTTACGTTTGCTGCCTCCTAATGTGTGGGAGCTATTCCAAAACCTATGGAACTTTGAAAGATGGCTTCCACTTGGTCCATGGGCAACACTTTCAAAAACTTGGGATGCAGTTCATCATGTCCTGGGGGTTTGCAGTCCCAGTAATTCCTTCTTTTACTGACGTTAATTTCCTTCAGCTCCTC
Organism: Pristis pectinata; assembly: GCF_009764475.1. Taxonomy (NCBI): domain Eukaryota; kingdom Metazoa; phylum Chordata; class Chondrichthyes; order Rhinopristiformes; family Pristidae; genus Pristis; species Pristis pectinata. Next base: position 15,062,266 of record NC_067435.1, on the reverse strand, counting down.
AGTCACTCTCGACCTGCTGTTCTCTACTTTTTTTTGTATCCCTTTCCGTGCAAAGAAACAAAAAGCATTTGCTTAATTTCTCTGCTACTTCCTTAACCCCCAATATAATCCCAGTTGTCTCAAGTCTGTAAGGAACCCACGTTAAGTTTTGGTAATCTTTTCTTGTTTACACATCCACAGAAGCTTTTAAGTCCTTCTATGCCACTCTTCATTCCCGTTATAGTTTGCTCTCCATTTCATTATCAACTTCTCGCTCCTACTTTGCAAAATCCAGAAATATTTCCAGTCCTCAGGCTTAATGCTCTTTCTAGCAACGTTACAAGCCTTTCCTTTTGATCTGAGGGCGTCCTTAACTTCTCTTATTCTCCACAGTTGGACCACCTGTTCTGTATTTGTGCCTTAAAGGGATATATATCTGTTGTAAACTGTGTATTAATGCTTTAAATGTTACCTATTGTTTGCTTATTGTAATTCCTTCTAATGTAGTTCCTCAGCTACCAAAGCCAGCTCATGCCTTGTACCTTTGTAGATTGTATTGTTTCGATTTAATACATTGGCTTTAGATCGAAGTAAATGAATTTCAGTTGTTATATAAAATCCTCTCATGTTATGGTCGCTCTTCCCTAAAGGCCTCTTAACTATAAGATTATTAATGAATCCATTTCATTGTATAGTACTGGATCTAAAACAGCCTGTTCTTCATTAGTTTCCCAAAGTACTGATCTAGTAAACCATCCCTTATACACCCCGTGAATTCATCGTCCATACTACTGCTGGTAACGTGGCTTGCCCAGTCTATATATACATTAAGGTTGCCCCTGACTATTGTATTACTCTTGTTATATGTGTTGCTGATTGCCTGAGTTATTTCATGGCCTACATTACTGCTATGGTTTTATTTATTTATTATTCACACTGCTACTTTCTGATTCATCTAACCATGGTCATAAGCATTCCCATTATTCTGCAGTTCTGTAGTACATAGAACACTACAGCACAGTACAGGCCCTTTGGCCCACAATGTTGTGCCGACATTTTATCCTGCTCTAAGATCTATCTAAACCTTCCCTCCCAAATAGCCCCCTATTTTTCTATCATTCATGTGTCTTTCTAAGGGTCCCTTAAATGTCCCTAATGTATCTGCCCCCACAACCTCTGCCAGCAGTGCGTTCCATGCACCCACCACTCTCTGTGTAAAAAAACTTACCTCTGACATCCCCCCATACCTTCCTCCAATCACCTTAAAATTATGCCCCCTCGTGTTAGCCATTGTCGCCCTGGGAAAAAGTCTCTGACTGTCCACTTGATCTATGCCTCTTATCATCTTGTACACCTCTATCAATTCACCTCTCATCGTCCTTCTCTCCAAAGAGAAAAGCCCTAGCTCACTCAACCTATCCTCATAAGACATGCTCTCCAATCCAGGCAACATCCTGGTAAATCTCCTCTGCACCCTCTCTAAAGCTTCCACATCCTTCCTATAATGAGGCGACCAGAACTGAACACAATACTCCAAGTGTGGTCTGACCAGAGTTCTATAGAGCTGCAACATCACCTCGCAGCTCTTGAACTCAATACCCTGACTAATGAAGGCCAACGCTCCATACACCTTCTTAACAGCCCTATTGACCTGCGTGGCTACCTTGAGGAATCTATGGACATTGACCCCAAGATCCCTCTGTTCCTCCACACTTAAGCTAAGAGGTGTAACTCTCTCATGGAACGTGTGCCCACAGTAACTTCTCCCCCTTCCTGATGCATCACAATGTCCAAATCTCAGACTCCAGCTCAACAACTCTGAGCCAAAGATCGTTGAGCTGCCCACACTTCTGCAGATGGTTAGCATGGATCTCAATGGCTTACATTTGCTCCCACATACAACAGCCACAACACACCAACTGCTTGTCATAATTTTATTTATTTCATTGGTTTGTTTAATTCTTTAAATTTGTCAGCATCTTTGCCCTTGCCTCATCAAATGTTGACACTCCATTGATATTGCACCCATTGAACATGGTACACTCTGCCCAGTGGGTGCAACACTTACAGGCCCAAGTTCACAGAATTGGTGCCACACCAGAACCAGACCAGGTAAGAGCAGTAGATTACTGAAGTATTAAACCAGTGCTCTTTCAAGTAAGACCTTCACTGTTGTTCCGCTGCCCTCTCCAGTGGAAAGTGAGAGATCTCCCTGCACTGGTTCTCTCTAGAACCCCAGCTAATACTTATCTCCCAGCCAACCTCAGAGACTCTGGTCATTATCTCGTTCTAGCTGGATACAAATTGTTGCATTTCCTACATCAGAACAGCAAGCACGCAGAAATTTTTCATTGATTGTAAAGTGCTCCGGGATTATGAAAGGTTCTGTAGAATTCTTCTTTCCTTAAAGGATGTTAGAAAAACATTTAGACCTCATTGAACAATATAAATATTCTACTGAAAAATTTGGCAATATCCCAGATTTTCTTTCTTGCACATTTTCTGTGCTATAGATAATTTTTTTAATTGAATTGAGTTTTTATAGGGAAATATTTTGTTACCTTGAGGGGATTAGTAAACTAATGGGAATAAAAGTAAATAAAATTAAAGCTTTTGAGAGTTATGTATCTTTTTCTGAATATTCCTGTTTGATTGGCTGCTTTTCAGGTGTTTATAATATCATAATATCGGCTTTGGATTTTTTTTATTCATCAGCATTCTGATTTGCTGTCCTTTTTTAGCTGTCGGCCAATTAAGAAGTGTGTGGCTCCGGATTTATGCCTGGGGAAGTGTGTTACAATTGATAAAATCCCCGCTGATTGTTACACATCACTGGATGATCCAGTACGTAACAAGCTGGTTGAGGAATTTGGTACTGAGAAAGTTACATTGGATATAGGACACAGAAACAGGCCATTCAGCCCAACTTTTCCATGCCGACAATTATGTTCCACTTATAGAGTCATAGAGTGTTAGAGCAATACAGCACGGAAACAGACCCTTCAGCCCAACTGGTCCATGCTGACCAGGATGCTTATCTAAGCTAGTGCCAATTGCACTGAAGAAAGTTCCTGACCTGAAACGTTGACCGCCTGCTTTTCTCCATGGATGCTGCCTGGCCTGCTGACTCCCTCCAGCATCGTCGTGTTTTTCACCTAGATTCCAGCATCTGTAGTCCTTTGTTTCTCCAAATGCCTGTGTTTTGGCCCATATCCCTCTAAACCTTTCTGACCAATGTAACTGTCCAAGTGTCTTTTAAATGTTGTTATTGTACCTGCCTCAACCACTTCCTCTGACAGCTCGTTCCATATACAGACTACCCTCCATGTGAAGGAGTTGCCCTCAGGTGTCTTTTAAATCTTTCCCCTCTCACCTTAAATCAATGCCCTCTAGTTTTTGATTCCCTTTCCCTGGGAAAAAGACTGTGTGCATTCACCCTATCAAAGCCCCTCATGAATTTATATCCCCACTTCATCTACGTCCAGTAGTGTGACCCTCTTTTCCCTTCTCCCTCATGCTGTCCTGCCTCCCCTTACATGTATCACCCTGACCACTCCCGCTGGGAGCGAGCTCCACTTTCCTACTGTTCCTTGGTTACAGAAGCTCCTTCTGAACTCCCTATTGGATTTCTTGGTGACTGTCTTATATTGATGGCCTCTGGTTATTGTTCTGCCCCACAAATGGAAACATTTTCTCTGCATCCACTCCATCAAAACCTTTCATCTTTTCACAGACCTCTATTTGCTCATCGCTCAACTTTTCTCCAGAGGCAAGAGACCCGGCCTCCTCATTCTTTTCTTCAGTGAAAGAAAGAATGAATCTTGCAAAGGCTCTCTCCAGAAACAGTGAAACAGTTGTGTTTAGAAAGGCTGCAGGAATCTATAAAATCAGTTCCTCTCACGCACTCTGCATGTGAACAAATAATTAGCACAACGGCATGAATAAATGTATTCAGTGGATCATAGTCACGGAGTCGTAGATTTGTACAGCAAGGAAACAGGCTATTTGGCCCACCCGCCACACTGACCAGTGGGCACCCACCTGTAGTAATTACTTCTTCCAGCACTTGGCCTGTAGCCTTCTATGTCTATGTGATTCAATTGTTCATCTAGACACTGTCAACAACTCTGTTCCACACTCTCTGTATGGAACTGGTCTCCTGTACGGAACAGGTAGTCTGTGTGTGGGACAGGTGTCCTGTTTGGAACAGGCATTCTGTGTGGGATGGGTGTGTCCTGTATGGAACAGGTGGTCTGTGTGGAAGTGCTGCCTGTACATATTTAACCTACTCTGAAGCTCATTCTCCTCTCACTCCATCAGCGCTGAGGGAAACACCAGGTCACAGGTCATGTGTCGTAGAGAAGGATGTGGGGAGGAGAGGTCTGAGGCAGGGGGTGGATGGAGGTCAGGGGAAAAGCTGTCAGGGGAGATCAGGTTGAGTCAAGGCAATGGGTGTTGTGATCGGGTGCCGACCACCATCAGGGTGATGCTTGGGTTGGTGGGGTTTGGGGGCGGGGGGTGGTCACAGAGGGTCGGGTTTGGGAGTCATGACAGGAGTGGTTGGGAGCCTGAGACTTTTTACCGTAAAGTGGATCTAGCTGAAATCAGAGTTCTAGGGCTGGAGCCTCCTCAGGCAGTAAACATTTAACCCAGGCCTGACCAGGTCCAATCAGGCTAAACCAGACCCAACCAGGCCCAACTATTTTAAAACTAATAGAATTATGGTTTTTCTGGTCACCTTTGTGTTCTGAGTTGACCTGTGACTAATGATAACAATATTTGGACCCTGAATCAATCAGAATGGTCATCAATGTGTGTGGGTTCCCTCGGAATACAAAAATGACCTGACGAAGGCTGGCTCCTACGTGAGTGACCTGTGCCCACACCAGGCCAGCCAGGCACCAGTGATTACCACAAATGTGATGTCCAGACATACATTAGATGCTACTGGCCAGACACCTCCACATGCAATTTACTCAGACGCGCAAAGTACCTGGCAGGAAAATGTCAGGGAAAGTCTCTGACTGCACTTCGCAATTGGTCTTCCTGAGGAATTCTATTGCAGGACAAACTTAAACAATGGGCTACATGGTGAAATTTCAAACTATTGCTTTCTTAGCTTTGTGTCTGGTCCTTTGTTATGCTGCACTACTGCGGAGAGTAATTATGAGTTAACCTCATCACTTTGAGTCTGGAGTCACATCGACCAGGTCACCAGATTCCCTTCCAACAACTGCAGGTTTGCATGAAAATCAATGGCTTCGTACTATTAACTTTCCTTAATGTTCCAACAGCTCTTCCTTTCACTGACGTAAATATAATCTCTTGTAGATCAAAGCTTACCGCTGAGAAACTCTGAAAGTTCATGCACGGCTTGTTGAGAAATCATCCAGACAAATAAACTTATAATTACTCCTCTAGCCTGCAGGTAGGCACATTTGGAGTTGTGATAGCCCGGCTCAGAAAATCCTTGCTTTTTCTCCATTCTTCAATGCTTGGATGCCAGGATCTTGGAAGCTGGGGTGTCCTGCCCACTGCCAACAGGGAAGGTTCTGAGTGGAAGCTCACCAAAGCCTTTGGCTGTTCAGGTAGGGTTGGCGATTGCGAACCACAGGTATACTTTATCAGTCAATTTAAACAAGCCAGGAAGTACTCAATTATGTTCCAAACTCCTTGATCAATATTTTCATTTGGCTATGTAATTGGAAAAGGTTACCTACACATATTGATTATTATTCTGATTGATTCAGTGTCCAAATATTATTACCATTATTCACAGGTCAACTCGGAATGCAAAGTTGACCATAATTCTATTAGTTTTAAAATAGTGATGGGAAAAGATAGGATTGGTCCACAAGTTAAAGCCTTACGTTGGGGCAAAGCTAATTTTGATGGCGTTACATAGGAGTTTGGTTGGAAGAGGCTGTTAGCACGTAAAGGGATGTCTGGGAATTGGAAGGCTTTGAAAAGTGAGAATAGGATAGTTCAGGACCAACAGAGTGCTTTCAGGGCAAGGCTGGCAGGATTAGGGAACTCTGGCTGATGAGAGATATTGAGGCTTTGGTCAGGAAAAAGGAGGAGGTATATGTCAGGTATAGACAGCTGTGATCAAGCGAATCCCTTGAGAAGTGCAAGGGACGTAGGAGTACACTTAAGTGGGAAATCAGGAGCACAAAAGGACACTCAGCAGATAAGGTAAAGGAAAATCCTGAAAGGTTCTGTAAGTATATTACGAGCAAAAGGGTAATAAGAGAGAGAATAGGTTCCCTTGAAGGATCAGTGTGGTTGTTTATGTGTGGATCCAAGGGAGATGGGCGAGGTCTTCAATCAATACTTCTCGTCTGTAATTACCATGGAGAAGGTCACAGAACCTCGGGAACACAGGGAAAAAACAACAATGTCCTGAAACATACCGATAGTACAAGAGAGGAGGTTTTAGTGGTCTTGTGGCGCATAAGGGTGGATAAATCCCCAGGGCCTGACCAGGTGTATCCTAGGATGTTGTGGGAAGCAACAGAAGAAGTTGGGCCCTGACAAGAGATTTTTGTACCTTTGTTAGTCGTGGGTGAGGTACCAGAATACTGGAAGGTGGCTAAGGTTGTATCTTTATTTAAGAAGAGCTGCAAGGACAAGACAGGGAACTACAGGCCGGTGAGCCTAACATGAGTGGTGGGAAAGTTTACTGGTGGGGATTCTGACAGATGGGATCTATCTGCATTTGGAAAGGCAAGGACTGATTCATGATAATCAACACAGCTTTGTATATGGGAAATCACGTCTCACGAAATTGATTGAGTTTTTTGAAGAGGTAGCCAAGAGGATTGACATGGGTGGGGTGGTAGATGTTGTCTACATAGACTTCAGCAAGGCTTTTGACAAGGTCCCACATTGTTGACTGGTCTGGAAGTTGAGGCCGCATGGGATCCAGGGTGAGATAGCCAGTTGAATACAAAATTGGCTTGGTGGTAGGAGGCAGAGGGTGGGAGTGGAGGGTTGTTTGTCAGATTGGAGGCCTGTGACCAGTGGTGCGCCACAGGGATTGATGTCGAGCCCCCTCCTGTTTGTCATATAACGACTTGGATGAGAACGAAGGTGGTATGATGAGCAAGTTTGCAGAAGACACCAAAAGTGAAGCAAGTTGTCACGGGTACAACAAGCTGTAGATCAACTGGAGAAGCGGGCAAAGGTATGGCAGATGGGATTTAATTCAGACAAGTACAAAGTGATGCACTTTGGGAAATTAATCCAGAGCAAAACTTACACAGTAAATGTTAGGGCTCTAGGGAGTGATGTAGAACAGAGAGAGCTAGAGGTACAAGTACATAGTTCCCTGAAAGTGGTGCCACAAGTAAGCAAAGTGGATGGGGCACCAAGTACAAGAGTTGGGACGTCGTGTTTCAGCTGAATAGGATATTGGTGAGACCGCATCTGAAATATTGTGTGCAGTTCTGCTCACCACACCATAGGAAGGAACTGATTAAGTTAGAAAGGATGCAGGAAAACTTCACGAGGATGTGGCAGGGACTGGATGGCTTGAGTTAAAAGGAGAGACTGGATAGTCTGGGATTGTTTTCCCTAGAGCGAAGGAGGCTGAGGTGTATAAAGTCCTGAGGGGCGTAGATAACTTGGATGGTCACAGTCATTATCCAGAGTGGGGGAGTCTCAGACTAGAGGGTACAGGTTTAAGGTGAGAGGGGAAAGTTTAAAGGGGATCAGAGGGGCAACTTTTTCAAACAGAGGGTGGTGGGTATGTGGGACGAGCTGCCAGAGGAGGTGGTAGAGGCGGGTACAATTACAATGCATAAAAAGACATTTGGACCGACTCATGATAGGAAAGGTTTCAAGGGATGTGGAGCAAACGCAGGCGAATGCGACTAGCTCAGGAGGGCACCTTGTTCGGCATGGACATGGTGGGCTGATGGGCCTGTTTCCATGCTGAACGACTCTCTCACTGTGGTTAATACGGCAGGAGCGCAGTTAAGAAGTTACAATGAATTCTTCCTGTCCTGGAAGGAGAAGAGAGGGGAGGATCTCAGCTAATTCCACGACGCTGAGAGCGTGCTGCAATATTACAGGTGCTGTTCATGCTTAATGTTGATGAGTCATGACTCCAGGGGTTTAAGTGACATTAGAGAAGCCAACAGTTTGCTCAAAACTAAATTTACACCACTCTTGGGTGATATTCCACCCTCAGCTAACTACCAAAAATACAAACAATCTAATAAGTCACTGCCGTTTTTAGGATCTTATGTAGGAAATGGCCGCCAGTGTTTCCCATCCAACACACGGTGGTGCAATTGGTAGAGTCGCTGCCTCATAGCTCCGGCGACCCGGGTTCAATCCTGACCTCGGGCACTGTCTGTGTGGAGTTCGCACATTCTTCCTGTGACTGCATGTTTTCCCCCTGGGTGCTCTGGTTTCCTCCCACATCCTGAAGATGTGCAGGTTGAAAGGTTAATTGGCCGCTGTAGGTTGCCCCTTGTATGTTGGTGAGTGGCAGAATCTGGGGGGAGTTGATGGGAGTGTGGGGAGAATAAAATGGGATGGACGAGTGCAGTTTCAACAACACACAAAAAGCTCAACACCATATAGGACGTAGCAGCTTGACAGACACCCCATCCACAACTGTTCACTCACTCCACCACCGACTCACAGTAGCAGCAGTTTGTACCATCTACAGGATGCACTGCAGCAACTCACCGAGACTCCTCAGACAGCACCTTCCAAACTCACCGCCTCTACCAGCTAGAGGGGCAGGCACGGTAGTGTAGCAGTTAGCGTAATGTCATTACAGCACCAGCGACCCGGGTTCAATTCTGGCTGCTGTCTGTAAGGAGCTTGTATGTTCTCCCCGTGTGTGTGTGGGTTTCCTCCGGGTGCTCCGGTTTCTTCCCACATTCCAAAGACGTATGGGTTAGGAAGTTGTGGGCATGTTATGTTGGCGCCGGAAGAGATGCGACACTTGCGGGCTGCCCCCAGAACACTCTACGCAAAAGATGTATTTCACTGTGTATTTCGATGTACATGTGACTAATAAAGAAATCTTATCTTATCTCAGAAGATCAGGGGTAGCAAATGCACAAGAACAACCACCAGCTGGAAGTTACCCTCCAGGCCACACAACATCCTGACTTGGAAAGGTATCCCCGTTCTTTCACCGTCACTGGGTCAAAATCCTGGAACTCCCTCCCTAATGGTATTGTGGGTGTACCCACACCTCAGGGACTGCAGCGGATCAAGAGGGAAGCTCACCACCACCTTCTCAAGGGCAACTAGGGATGGGCAATTCAATGGTGGCTCAGCCTACAAAACCCACATCCCTTGAATGAATAATGAAACAAAGTGTAAATGGGTGGTTGACACTCGGTGAACACTCGATGGGCTGAGTGGCCTACTTCCGTGTCCTATGACTCTTTGGCTCTAACAACAGTCTGTGCGCTTCAGATTAATTCAGCAGACTTGAGACAATGTCCCTGTGGGACATCAGGACCTCCTGCTTGGGTGTCATCTGCCTTTCTGTCAGTGGTAGAGCTGTGAGCTTGGCAATATACATTATTTACAACATTTGTCGAGAGGTGGTGCACTGATAGACTTTCGCCGTATTACATCCCTCTGTCCTGTTGCTGTGGGGAGGAGCATTAACTGTGGGGGATTGGTGTTGGTAATTGGGTTATTATTGTCACATGTACCGCGATACAGTGACCGACTTAGTTTTGCATACCATCCATACAGATCATTTCAAAGAATAAGTACTTTGACATAGTATAAAGGGAAAAGCAATAACAGAATGCAGAATATAGTGTTACAGTTACAGAGAAAGTGCAGTGCAGGCAGACAATAAGGTGCAAGGGCCATGATGAGGTAAATTGAGAGATCAAGAGTTCATCTTCAACGTACAAGAAGTCTGTTCAAGAGCCTTATACCAGCAGGATAGAAGCTGTCCTTGAGCCTGGTGGTACGTGTTTTCAAGCTTTTGTGTCTTCTGCCCAATAGGAGTTGGGGAAAAGAGAGAATGTCCAGAGTTGGAGGGGTCTTTGATTATGCTGGCTGCTCTTCCAAGGCAGTAATTCCATGAGTTTCTGCTTTGCTGCGTTCAATTTGTTGTCCAATGCACAAGATCAAGGAGCCAAAGAAAATCAAAATTCTGCAGATGCTGAAAATCTGGAATAAAAATAGAAACTGTAGGAAACGCTCAGCAGGTCAGGCAGCATCTGTGGAGGGAAAAACAGTTAATGTTCCAGGTATGGGACCCTTCATTTGGGAAGGAGGCAAAGACTTTGCTCTATTATCCATGGACAGGGAGTACTCAGGAGGTGAGGTTAGGATTCCAATGCAGACAGTTAAATGGAATATAAACAGGGAAGAGTGGCATTTATTGGTATTGGTTTATTATTGTCACTTGGACTGAGGTACAGTGAAAAACTTGTCTTACAAACCGATCGTACAGGTCAATTCATTACACAGTGCAGTTACATTGAGTCAGTACAGAGTGCGTTGATGTAGTACAGGTAAAAACAATAACAGTACAGAGTAAAGTGTCACAGCTACAGAGAAAGTGCAGTGCAATAAGGTGCAAGGTCACAACAAGGTAGATCATGAGGTCAGAGTCCATCTCAATATATAAGGGAACCGTTCAATAGTCTTATCACAGTGGGGTAGAAGCTGTCCTTAAGTCTGGTGGTACGTGCCCTCAGGCTCCTACCTGATGGAAGAGGAGAGAAGAGAGAAGGTCGCAGTTGGGTGGGGTCTTTATGAGTTTTGTCAATGAGTTACCTGTCTATGGTACCTGCCTCCTCCAAGAGGAAAGCTGTCTTCAGATCTGGAGACTCTAAGCCAAACTTGGGGTGAACTTGGGTCATAGAGATTAATAATGAGTATGCAAAACCCCATGGGGTTATAATATTAGGGTTTGTTCTCACCTGATTCACAACTAACAACACTTCTGTGCTTTGTCAGAAGTATTAAACTTGCCCGGCCACATCTGTGGGAAGAGAAATAGAGAATACATTTCAGGTCAAAAATCTTTCACCAGAACCGGTTCTTTGACCTGAAACATTGGCTCTGTTTCTGCTCCTACAGATGCTGCCTGACCTGCTGAGTGTTTCTGGCATTTCCTGCTTTATTTCAAATTTCTAGCATCTGCAGCTTTTTTTCCATTAAATTAAACAAATCTGTGTGTTGACAGTGGTGTGAGGGTGACACAGCGGCGCAGCAGGTAGTGCGGCTACCTCAGCTCCAGAGACCCAGTTCAACCCTGACCTCCGGTGCTGTCTGTGTGGAGTTTGCACGTTCTCCCTGTGACCGCATGGGTTCCCCTTGGGTACTCAAGTTTCCTCCCACATCCCAAAGACGTGCAGGTTGGTAGGTTAATTGGCCACTGTAAATTGCCCCCTAGTGTGTAGGAGAGTGGTAGAATCTGACAGGAGCTGGGGAATGTGGGATAACTGTAGAATTTGTGCACATGGGTGTTTGATGGTCAGCATGGACTCAGTGGGCCAAAGGGCCTGTTTCCGTGCTGTAGGACTCTCTTGTAATGCATGTTTATGGCACATTGCCTGCATCTTGTCAGCTCATTTGGGGTTCGTGGGACATCTCCAGGAGCAGTGGGGTTATGACAAGGCCTTGAGTCTGCAATTACCTCCCAAAGCCTCCCAGAGTGTTTGGTGTTTTAAATTATGTAAAAAAATTAATCTCACTCTGATATGATGTGACTCTTGCAAGCAAATCTTTCATGCTGAGAATAGTAACATTGGAATGGCCTGTGTTACATACTTCCAAATGTTATGAATGAAGTAAATTTGTAAAGAAAAACAACTCTGACCAAACTTTCAGTGAAGTTTCCTAATGTTGCCATCGTCTTCATTTCATTTTTTTATTCGATAATCCTCAAGTGAGATCCTGGAAGGATAGCATGCCTGCGTGTGTGTCTGCATGCGTGTGTGTCTATATACGTGTGTGCCTGCATGTGTGTGTGGCTGTGTGTGTGTCTGCATGTGTGTGTGTCTACATGAGTGTGTGTCCGTGTGTGTGTCTGCATTTCTACCATATCCATAAGATAAGATATAAGAGCAGAAATAGGCCATTTGGCCCATCAATCATGGTTGATTTTTTTTCTCAACCCCATTCTCCTGCCTTCTCCCAATAACCCTTGACCCCCTTACCAACCAAGAACCTCTCAATCTCTGCCTTAAATGCACCAGTTACCTCGCCTCCACAGCCCTCTTGTGGCAATGACTTCCACAGATTCACCACCCTCTGGCTGAAGAAATTCTTCCTCATCTCAGTTCTACAGAGACATCCCTTTATTCTGAGGATGTGCCTTTGGATCCGAGACTCTCCCACTGATGGAAACATCCTCTCCACGTTCTCTCGATCCAGGCCTTTCCATGTTCGGTGAGTTTTAATGAGATCCCCCTCATCCTTCTTAACTCTTAACTCCATCGATTACAGGCTCAGAGCCATCAAACTCTCCTCATGTATTAAACGTGTGTGTGTGTGTGTGTGTGTGTGTGTGTGTGTGTGTGTGTGTGTGTGTATGTGTGTGTATACATACCTGAGTGTGTATGTGTCTGTGTGTGTGAATGTGTGTGCATGTATGTGTCTGTCAGTCTGTGTCTTTGTGTATGCATGTGTGCCTGTGTGTGTGGATGTGAGTGTGTGTGTGTATGTGTGTGTGTGTGTGTGTGTGAGAGAATGTGTATGAATGTGTGTGTGTGTGTGTGTGCTTGCACAAGGCAGCTATGGTGTTTTTTACGATAGAAACTTCAATATTAACACAAAATAAGCCTCATAAGACCTTAGTTGCCTCAACTCAAGGACACTTCTAGATCTCCGTACTGCCTGGAAGGGACAGGAAAAGAAAACTGTGATCTTGTTCCTCTGTCTTACCTTGAAATGGTTAAGTGCTGTGGAACAGCAGGAGCCACAGACCTGCACTCTGCTTCACCTCCTTTCAAACAGCAGTCAATAAGAAATTCATGAAGCACAGTTTAACGTGCGTCTATTTGCTCGCATTGCCTCCCCAGTGTACGGTGTCTTTTATTGATGACCCAGCTGACTGAAAGTGGCCGGGAGAAAGAAGCATTAGATCACACACTGAGGCAATGTGCCGGAGTCAAAAGCAGCTTGCAAGTCAGTCTCCATTCTCATCAAGGTGCTTGGGCAGAGGGAGCTGGGGGCAGTGTTGACGTGGTGCACCTCCTTTGGGTCAGGCAGAGGTCATTGTGTCCACCAAGACCATCCTCATTAGGGAGTATCTAAAAGGCCTGGCTCTTTGATGTGAAGCACCAGAGTTAAAGCAACGGTGTCAGCGCTGTGGTGTAATGACATTGCTGGCTGTGTTTTGCTGAGTCGTCACTATACAAGGCTGTCACTAACCCACTCCTCCATGAACATTCTGCCCCCTTTTATCTCCCTTCCCTTTTCATTCAGTCATCTCTCAGGCTGTCACTGGGCATTAATCAGTTACGTGAAGGGACTGGAAAAGCTGGGCTTGTCCTCCTTAGAACTGGGAAGGTTAAGGGGAGATTTAAGAGAGGTATCCAAAATTATGAAGGCCTCTGATAAGAGTAAATAAGGAGAAACAGTTCCCGGTGGCAGGAGGGTCAGGAGACTCAGCTAACAAGCTAGAGAGGAGGTGCAAAGAATTTCTTCATATCCAGAGTTCCTGCAGTCCGCTCTCACTGCCCGAAAGTGTGGGGGAGGCAGATTCAGTAATCGTTTTTGTAAGGGAATCATTTTTACAATTTCCTAAAGGGGAAAAAAATTCCAGAAGTTAGGATAGTCATAGAGTAATAGCCATAGAGTTATACAGCACAGAAACAGGAATAGAAAATAAGTGGATTATCCTTCCAATGAGCTATCAGGAATAGTGATCCAATTGGCCCCTGTCTGTGTCCAATGACTCAAAGTCAAAGTCAAAAGTCAAAGTCAAATTTATTGTCGTATGCACAAGTACATGTGTGCACAGGTGCAGTGAAAATCTTACTTGCAGCAGCATCACAGGCACATAGCATCAGATAATTAGTATTCACAAGAAAAACATAAATTAACCACAATTTTTACAAGAAAAAAAACACAATTAGAACAAAATAATACAAAGTCCATTTCAGTGCAAAGTGATTTAAGTGGTCAATAATTCGATGTGTACCGAAGCACTTGACTATCAACTTCATCTAGTTCCTTTCTGAATGTTTTTTTCCTTTACCTCTTCCCTGTGCTTTTTGTGCTTTCCCTACCACTGGCTGTGTCCCATGTGTGAATCCAATCACACCACCAGATCGAAGTGACAGCAGACCAGTCTGTAACCTTTGTACTCCCAAGCCCACATATCCGTTTCCCAATGGGACATCGATTACGAGCCTGTCCCCTCTTGACCCAAGACATTGTGGTGGTTTGCAGAGTCTTAACTCCTACACTAAGAGAAATAATGTCTTCATTAGAAGTTGATCCCAATGTCTAATTAACAGCTGTTGAAACATGAACCGACTATATTTGGTATTTAATAGTTGCGATTCAACATCTCCTCATCTGAATTAAACCACATCTAATCCTCCACAAAATCATCGGAAATAAGTAAAGGGCTCTTTGTTCATGTCCAATAGGAGAGGAGTCTTAGGAAGACCAATGTCCCAGGACACCATGCCTGAGATAACAAGATGTACCACAGAGTCATACATTCACACAGCCTAGAAACAGGCCCCTCAGCCCACCATGTCCATACCAACCATCATACCCATCTATACTAGTCCCATTTACCAGCACTTGGTCTGCAGCCTTCTATACCTGGTCTCATCCAGATACTTCTCAAATGTTGTGCCTCCACAACCCCCTCAGACAGTGCGTTCCAGATTCCAGCCACCCTCTGGGTGAAAAGTTCTTCCTCAGATCCCCTATTGTGGCTCATCTTAAACCTATGGCCTCCAGTCTGAGACAACCCTGCCATGAGGAAAAGTTCCATATCAGCTATCACAGCACGCTTTGGTTACCCACTGCTTCCAAAAGGAAGGATGTTCTTCCGCCAACTGGCCGTTAAACTTTGGGATTCCTGCCTCAGACTCTCATGGATAAAGCCTGAGATCTGTGCACACCCATTCCAGAACACGGATGGTGAAACCTCATGGGCCTGTTAACCCGTCCTTGAAATCTGTTCCCATCCTCACACCCTCTCCCCACTGAAGCCCATGGCTTTTCCGTGGACTGATTAATTCCATGTTAAAATTCCAAGTGCTTCCAGGTCCATGGATACCAGAATCTGCTTTCCTGATTCCCGTCCTATGACTCATAAACCTTCCACCATTTGCCTCAAATTCCCTCAGGAGCCCTCCTCAGCAGAGGGGAAAATCCCCAGCAGTTTGCCCAGGCTGTGAGCAACTTCTGACCCACTCACCTCGTTCTTACCTTACAGGCAGGCAGACCCACGCCGAGAAACTGGATGCTTCCCCTGTCCTCCCTGCCCTAAAGGTGCGTTGCCCGTGAACCAAGGTCAAATCTGACATCACCCCAAAAAAAGTCACAAATCTGGGACATCCTTGCTTTAAGAACTCCTGGATGCGGTTGGCATCCTTTATGCATTCATATCCGCCAGTTGTTGGAAACAGCAGCTAAAATTTTAGCACTGACTCAGCCACTGAGAATATTGAAAGATTTTTAGACGTTAAGGGATAAGAACATAGAACATAGAACAGTACCGCACAGGAACAGACCCTTCAGCCCACAGTTTCTGCGCTGAACACAATGCCGTATTAAACTAATCCCTTTGACCTGCACATGATCCATATCCTTCCATTCCCTGCATATTCATGTGCCTATCAAAAAGCCTCTTAAACACCACTATTGTATCTGCTTCCACCACCACCCCTGGCAGCCCGTTCCAGGCACCCACCACTCTCTGTGTAAAAACCTTGCCCCGCACATCTCCTTTAAACTTTCCCCCTCTCACCGTAAATGCATGTCCTCTACCCTGGGAGAAAAGATTCTGACTGTTTACCCTATCAATGCCTCTCCTCATCCTATAAACTTCTATCAGGTCTCCCCCTCAGCCTCTGATGCTTCAGAGAAAACAACCCAAGTTTGTCCAACCTCTCCTTATAGCTCATGCCCTCTAATCCAGGCAGCATCCTGGTAAACTTCTTCTGCACCCTTTCCAAAACCTCCACATCCTTTCTGTAATGGAGCGACCAAAACTGCACAACAATACTCCAAGTGCGGCCTAACCAAAGTTTGATATAGCTGCAACATGACTTCCTAACTCTTATACTTAACGTCCCAAATAATGAAGGCAAGCATGCCATATGCCTTCATTACCACCCTGTCCACTTGCACAGCCACTGTCAGTGAGTGACAGACTTGGACCCCAAGATCCCTCTGTACATCAAATGCAGTTAAGGGTCCTGCCATTAACTGTATACTTTCCGCTTACATAGACCTCCCAAAGTGTAACAACTCACACTCGCTCAGATTAAACTTCATCTGCCACTTCTCTGCCCATATCTGTAACTGATCTATATTCTACTGTATCCTTTGACAGCCTTCTACACTCTCCACAGCTCCACCAATCTTTGTGTCATCTGCAAACTTAATAACCCGCCCATCTACATCTTCATCCAAGTCATTTCTATGTATCTCAAACAACAGAGGCCCAGCACTGATCCCTGTGGAATACCACTGGTCATGGACCTCCAGCGAGAATAACACCCTTCTACCACTACACTCTGTCTTCTGTGGACAAGCCAATCCTGTATCCAAGCTACTTAGTCAGCGTGGATCCCATGCATCTTGACCTTGGATCAGGCTACCATGAAAGACCTTGTCAAATACCTTACTAAAATCCATGCACACAATGTCCACTGCCCCTACCCTTCTCAATTACCGTTGTCACCTCCTCGAAATGGGATTAATTCAGGAACGTGGTATTGAGGTTAAAGGTTAGCCATGATCTTATGGAGTGGAAGATCAGACAGAAGGGGCCAAGTGGTCTACTCCTGCTTCTGTCTCTCATGATCTTAGGATCCATTGGACATGTATCCAGTGTTGCTCATGGGACCTCTCCATTCCAGTCGTAAGTTGTCATCGGGATGAAGTCGAAGGCTGGGGAAGCAGGGAGGGGGATGGAAATAGCAGAAAATGGGGATGGGAGGGAGGGTAATGAAGGGGGCAGGTTGCATGGAAGATCCTCCCGACCCTGCGGTGAGATGATCGCACCCCCTGGCTCCCCTGATCAGTGGCATTATCAGGCCACAGATGGAGGCTTCTGTGATCTGCAGAGAAAGCTCATAAGTGAGGGGACTGTTCCCACAGCAAAATTTTATCAGAATAAAAATTAGAGGGAACTATTTTTTTGACACGTAGAAATAATGTGCCGGAGCAAAGCTTTTATTCATCCATAGTTCTCTTTCTTCATTGACGTATTCCTTGTTGGGCTGTGAATTAATTACAAAGCCGTGATTTTGTTTAAAAAATCCAATTTCTGTCAGTAATTAACTGGTGGGCGTTGCACACATTGGTAGTGACATCACTTCCAGGGAATACGACAGGGGAGTTACGTCAGTGTTGGGGGGGTATCACATCACAAAGTGCCTGCTCCCATTTCCCCAGGGAAGGAGTTCAAAACAGAAAGGGAACAAGCTCTTCACCAACAAGTCCAAAATGGGGTCACATGCAGTATTTATGGATATAGAACTGGTGTTTGGTGGTTTTTCTAATCCAGTCTCTCGGCTCTGTGGTGAGGGATTTCTGTTCTGGGACCTTAAGCTGGCTGCAGCAGACAAACCATCATGGTACAAGGGAGCGCTGCCCTGTCAGAGATACCCAGACCTCAGGGGAGGTGTTATGCCAAGGTCGGGATCTCTGAGACCACGCATCCACACCACTGCTCAGAGATGAAGTAGAAATCCCCACAAGCAGGGTTACCTGGAGCAAAGGCAAGCTAATGGGTAATTCTGCACGTGGGACCTTGCTGTGCACAAAACCATTGCTGCACTTAACCACATTACAATAGACACAACTTGATAGTAATTTAGTTGGATACGAAGGCAACTCTCTCCACTCTGCATTTCTGATGAAAGCTCAGTTACCTGGCATGTGTTGGACTTGACGGGTTCCAGATAATCAACTTTGCCAGTTCATTTTCCCACACACTGTAGAAGGAAGCTATTCGGCCCATCGGGTTTATGCCAGCTCTCAAAGCAATCCCATCAATCTGATTCCTTGAATTATTTCCCTGTAACCTGCTCTCCCCACATTCCTATCAACTCCCTGCCCAAGATTCCACCATGTGCCCACACACCAGGGACAACTTACAGCGGACAATTAACTAAGCAAGCCGCGCATCTTTGGGACGCGGGAGGAGACCGGAGCACCCAGGGGAAAACCCACGTGGTCACGCAGGGAGAGCGTGCAAACTCCACACAGAGAGGACCCAAGGTCAGAATTGAACCTGGGTCTCTGGTGTTGTGAGGTAACAGCTCTACCCACTGCGCTGTTTATGGTCTTGTTCCCTGCTACACCACTGATATAAGCTCAAACATCACCAAATTCCCAACTGACCAGGGTGAAATTTCCAAACCCACTTCCCCCTGCTGTTGACTGAGCACCCATCAGCAATACTCTAGCCCTTCCCTGCACATTTCCAGTCCAATGTTATGGGGAGGGGTGGGGTTTGGTTTTAGCCCAGACACAGTGGAGTGTTAAAAGGAGGGGAAGCTCACAGTTCTGCTGCTCCTTTCATGGTCTCGGGGCTCGCCGGAGTGTTTCTGCAGTGTGACAATTGCTTTAATCTCAGGAATATGGCAGCCAACTTGCACACAGCAAGATCCCACCAATAACATAGTGGTGCTGACTGGATATTGATGAGAGAATTTAAAATTGTCTCTGGAGTTGGGCAAGGTTAGGAGATACCTCTCCACACAGCCAGTGGTTGGAGGAAAGGAAAGACTTGGGCCAGTGGAGGGCTCAGACCTTTGCGCAGTGTTGTGATGGCCCATTGCTCAGGGACGCTCGAGGAGCTGAGCTCGGAAATCCCTCTCTGGTCAGTCAGAGTTGTTCTAGCATGGACTGGATGGATCAAATGTCCTCTTTCTACGGTGTAACTCTCACTAAATCAATCGTTCCAGAAACCATGACCATTGAAACTATTCAATGCATTGGCCCATAAAACTGGCTCCTTTCAGGCCTTGGCCTGGATACCCGGCCCTCCTTAGGCATCAGGCATGATATTTGAGCCTTTGACCACCTCAGCTACAACAGCAGGCCCTCAAGCCTCAGGCCTGAGCCTTACTCGGCCTCAGCTCCTACAACTGGTGCTTAGGCCTGAGACCTAAAAGTTGAACTTTCCAAGGCCTCAGCCCCAATGCCTGGCCTCCAGGCCTCAGGCTTCATTTTGAGCCTTTCTAGACAGCTTCCCTGGACATCAGTCCTGACCAGTGGTGATGAATAAAATAGAACCAGAGGTTTTCCTTGTGTCCTTCAGGTCTGGATGATACAGATTTTACCACCCCTTTCACGTCCTCCAAACTTAGCCCATTGACAAATGGGACTGGTTTAGATCGGAATCTTGGTCGGCATGGACCAGTTGGGCCGAAGGGTCACTTTCCATGCTGTATGGCTCTATGACTCTATGACAATAGTTTGGAAACTGCGCTGCAATTGTGAGCTGCAGTCTTGACCCCAAGAAAGCCAATTAAACTGACCGCTCATTAACTCCAGACCAAAGACACAACATAAACAGAACCGGCGGGAGGAGAGGAGCAACAGACCTGGTGAGTTCAGATAGACCAAGGCACCTTGCCAGTGCCCCTGGGAAGAAGCTGCGGCCTAGCACAGACCAAACAAGAAGGAAAACTCCATTTCCACAGCCCGGACAAATTAAACTCTATTCAAGTACAGCCTGGGAAATATGAGCTATGCTTCCCTAGTCTGTCAAACCTGTGGACAGATGATGAATAATTTAGAAACTGTTAAATATTAACTCAGAATTGTGAGTTGAGGCACATAAGTTGAGAACGTTGGGTTTTGTGAAGTTCACAGCAAGACAGTTGAATTAAAAACACACGCATAAAGAATTCATGGGTTATATGGTCAACAGGTCAGGGACATGCAATCTATGATTATACTGTAAGTAAGAATAGTAGCTGCTGCTATCATTGGGTGTCTCAGAGGTTTTTTGGTTGAAAAAGGTGATATAAAATTAAATTCTGCACATTTTTATGTGTGCTTACTAGCTTTGTTTTATTTCAGTCAGCCTTGGCTTTGGGTTTCAACACTTTGTCGGTGTTTATCTCTAAGAGCTCGTTAAATTGAGAGCTGGTTGCAAACTAATCACTGACCTTTCCTGCCCCAGTCCCCAATAGCCTCATTCCAACTTTGTAAGGCTTTTCGGAGGTGTCTAATCCCTTTTAGACCCTCTGACCTTCTCCAACTCTTGACCCCCTACAATAGACCATAAGGTTTTAAGGTTTGTGTGAGATTAGCACACAAACCAATCTCACAAGCACCTCAGCAGGAGAGGCCCAGGTCTCTTCCAGGTCTCATCCAGACTTCTTAATGTTTTTTTTGACTTCAGTCCTGCCAACTAGCCCTTCAAAAGCCACAGACCTATTTTCTGGATCTCCTAAAGCCTCAGCCCTGACAGCTGACCGTCCCTAGACCTTAGCCCAGAGAGATGAGCCTCATTAAGGAAGGCTCAGGAAGGCAAATGCAATGTTAGCATTCATTTCAAGAGGACTAAAATATAAAAGCAAGGATGTACTGCCGAGGCTTTATAAGGCGTTAATCAGACCACATTTGGAAATTTGTGAGCAATTTTAGGCCCCATATCTAAGGAAAGATGTGCTGAACCTGGGGAGGGTCCAGAGGAAGTTTACAAGAATGATCCCGGGAATGAAAGGCTTAACATAAGAGGAGTGTTTGACGTTGGGCCTGTGCTCGATGGAGTTCAAATGGATGAGGGGTCACCTCATTGAAACCCACCGAATACTGAAAGGCCCAGATAGAGTGGACGTGGATAGGATGTTTCCATTAGTAGGAGAGCCTAGGATCCGAGGGCACAGCCTCAGAATAAAGGGCTATCCTTTTAGAAATGAGAAAAGGAGAAATTTCTTCAGCCAGACGGTGGTGAACGAGTGGAATTTGTTGCCACAGAGGGCCGTAGAGGCTAGCTCATTGGGTGTATTAAAGGCAGAGGTTGATTGGTAAGGGTTTAAGGGTTATGGGGAGAAAGTGGGAGAATGGGGTTGAGAATATGCTTTTAAATCAACCATAATTGAATGATGGAACAAACTCGATGGGCTGAATGGCCTAAGCCTGCTCCTATATCTTATGGTCCAACTAGGCCTCAGCTCTGACAGCTGAACCTTATAAAGAGACCAACAGAATCCAGTAGATACCAGTCTGAATTTGTCTATGTGTCAGAGAAACAGATCTGGAGGTCCAGGTGACGTGGATATCTCAGCAATGACACTTCATAGTTCACCAACAGACTGGAATTTCCCATGCACTTAAATACAAACATGCGAAGCTGGCATTGTGGCTGGTGAAGAGCCCAGTGAGTTCTTGGCCGTAGTATCTACGTGATTTGGCCGGGACAGGCTGTTGGTGATGTTCAGTCCTGGGAACTTGAAGCTCTCAACCCTATGTACTTGTACCCTTGGGTCTCTCTGTTCTTCAACACTCCCAAGGTCCCTGCTATTCACTGTGGAAGTCCTGCCCTGGTTTAGCTTCCCAAAAATGCATCACTTCACACTTGTCTGAGTTAAATTCCATCTGCCATTCCTTTCCCAGTTGTTCCAGATCTTGTTGTGACCGTAGACAACCTTCCTCACTGTCCACCACACCACCAACGTTGGTGATGTCTGCAAACTTACTAATCATGCCATCTACATTCTCATACAAATCAATAATATGTCATTGACTCAGTTTCTCTTCCCACAGTTGGGGCCGGACTTGTACTTCCAGCATTTTCTGTTTTCATTTAAGCCAGTGTATCAGGCTGGGATAGGGTGGGGTCTCTCAGTGTCTCTTCACATGGGACAACACACAGCTCCCACATCCCTGACAGCCAGCCATCACTGCCATGTTTCCTGAGCCATACTTACTCTCTCCTTCTCACACTCGAGACAAAAACCAAAGGAGGGATGAGCATCCCCTCCCCTTCTCTCTCCTATGCCCCACACCGAGGGTTGGATGGGGTTTGTGCTGTCGAAGGTGGGGGGGAGGTTTCTGGTGTGGAGGGTGGGGGGATGTTTGGAGAGTAGGAGATGGGCAGGGGGTGCTGAAAGTGGGTGGCATTTGGGGGTGTTGATGGTGGAGGGGGGTCAGTGTGCTGGAGAGATTTTGGGGAGGTGTTGAAGGTGAGCAGAGTTTTGGGGTGGTGTTGGTGGTCAGAGCTAACCAGGAAATTCACAAGAACATTAAAATCCAATCCATGCCACAGACTGCTTCAGTCCCCGGCTTGGAACAAGGGTCCAGCTGCTCTCTCCAGCTATCAGCAGTGTGCTGGTGAACTTGAGACAGTCCCCGGGTGAGAGTGAGCAATGTGTGACTGCACAGCGGATAAAAATACAAGGCAGGCTCCCTCCCATAGTCACGTAAAGATGGAACCCGGTGCAGGGCAGCTGCTTCGTCCCTCCACAGTCTTTCTTTGTGGAAAATCCTCACCCCAACTCCCCTCCATGCCCCAGGCCTGGTTCTGTGGTTTCAGTTCACCTGAGACAACAGCAAGGTCGTCCCACTGATGCAGGCTGACACCCCAGTACAGTCACACCTGCTGCTGACAAGATGCATCACTTGAAGTCCTCACTGTGAGTCTGCTTTTGGGATCTTGCTGTGCCAGGAGGCACCCTAACTTACAGGAGGCAATGTTGCTCGACCAGCACAGGGCGTTGCCCTGGTGACCTGGCCCATGAAGTCTGCCACGTTGTGGAAGGTTTTGCCAGAAGTCCATTCACTCACCGTGATCGAGAGCCGACTGCGTCAGTAACCCCCCTCGCGCGCCTATGATCTGTGTGCACACAGAACCGCCAAGGTACGCGCAGAAACATCTAACTCTGCCCAGCACTGCGTTTAATGTCACCGGGCAAATCAATCTGGCCTGCACAGGTGGCGGGGTCTTGAAGACCCAAGGTGGGCCTTAAATAGTGCAGCACAGTGGCACAGCTGGTAGAGCCTCCGCCTCACAACACCAGAGACCCGAGTTCGATCCTGACCTCTGGCGCTGCCTGTGTGGAGTTTGCACGTTCTCCCTGTGAAAACTTGGGTTTCCTCCGGGTGCTCTGATTTCCACCCATATCCCAAAGATTTCCTGTTTTTATTTTGTTTCCCCCTGGAGCAAAGGAGACTGAGGGGTGACCTGATGGAAGTAGATAAGATTATGAGAGGCATAGATAAAGTAGATAGTGTAACTGGGTGGTTGATGGCACAGACTCGATGGGCCGAAGGGCCTGTTTTTGTGCTGTATTTCTCTGTACGATTCTATGAGCAGATTGGTAGACTAATTGCCCCCGGTGCATGGGTGAGTGGCAGAATCTGGAGGGTGTTGTCGGGAATGTGGGGAGAGTAAAAATTGGTATTGAAGTAGGATTGGTCTGAATGTGTGGTTGATGGCCGGTATGGACTCATCAACCTGAAGGGCCTGGTTCCCTGCTGTATCCCTCTGTTCCTCCGTGACTAGGAGACGGAAGTGAGGCCTCCGTTGTGTTTGGCTCACAGGCAGTGTGGTGTGGTCATCTCCCTGGCCAGGCACCTGTAACATCCCCCTCCTCCCCCAGTCACTGTTCCTCAACCACCACCCTTCCCAATTCGTTCTACCTCCCTTACCCCTGACTTCCTCTCCCAGCATTTAATTCGCTTGCACCCACTGATAATATTCTCCCGCAATCCCCGACCCTGAGTTCTCCTCCCCACCTCCACTAGCTCCCCAACTGCCTCCCATGCACCCTCCACCATTGACATTCTTCCCCTCCCCACCCCATCGTCCTCCCTCACCGCCCCCACCCTCTGTAGTCCTCCTCTACACTGATCTCCACCTTGAGATCCAGTGGCGAGGGGGTTGAGGCCAAGCCTCCGTGTGCACAAGCCCTTGGGGCCTACCCCGTTGCACAAAGCCTCAGGCCAAGATCGATCGGCTCTCACTGGCTTCAGGCCTGCCCCTCCACACATCCCCACTGTCAAATACCCCTTCCCGGGTATTATGGGCTTGCAAGGATAAAACGAGGTGGGAACACCAGGAGAGATGTTCCCTGCTTTTCATCAAGTGGAATCTTCATTTCTTTGGGTCTACCTGAAAGCACAACAGACATCACACAGCACAGAAACAGGCCCTTCAGCCCATCGAGTCCATACTGACCATCAAGCATCCTTTTACACTGATCCTACACTCGTCCCATTTTATTCTTCCAACATTCCCATCAATTCCCTCGCAGATTCTACCATTCACCTACACACTGGGAGCACTGACAGCAGCCAATTAACCTACCAAACCGCATGTCTTTGGGATGTGGGAGGAAACCGGAGCACCCGGCGGAAACCCACGCAGACACAGGGAGAACATGCAAACTCCACACGGATAGCACCAGAGGTCAAGTTTGAACCCAGGCTCTGGAGCTGTGAAGCAGCGACTCTACCCTGCTGTCTTGGTTGAACACTCTGTCCAAAATCTGAAAAAACTTCCAATTTAAGAAGACTTTGACCTGAAACGTTAACTCTGCTTCTCTCTGCCTGACCTGCTGATTTTGTTGTTATTTCCATTTGCTGTCTAACTCTCTCACAGTTTTGGATTCCGTGTTTCCTGTGTAACTCATTCCCTCTTTCTCTCCCTCTCCTCTTTCTGCACAGGCCAGAATGGGAGGCTATTACCCTTGTCTCCTTTGGAGTGAATGTGAAAAGGGACCATACATATTCATCAGCTTCAGTTCACCAGCAGTTCACTGTCTAACAGATCAACAAAAGCATTAAAATCATTACAGGTATGATAAATAATAAATATGCCCTGGAAATAATTCACTGCTGGCTTGCTAGGATTAGTAAGATTGCAGAATTGGTTGTGTAGGTGACAGTGAGCTTATTTTTCCCAAGGGTGCGAATTCTGTTAACCCTTTCAGTGCTGAATGCACTGCTTCAGGCTAAGTCTGTACTTGTATCCCTTCATTTCTCTGCAGGAGAAACCCCAGTTCTTTGAAGTTTAGAAAAATGAGCGGTGATCTTTTTGAAATATATAAGATCCAAAGGGGACACAACAGGGTAAGATGCCAAGGTGCTTTTACTAGTAGTAGAACCTCGAACAAGGGTACTTGGCTTTAAGATAAGAGGCAGGTCATTTAAAACTGAGGTGCGTAGAGACTTCTTCTCACAGAAAGTGATGGACCTCTGTAATTCTCTGCCCCAGAGGGTTGTGGAGGCTGAATGATTGGTGGCTGAAGTGGAGGTAGATAAATATTGAAGGTTACAGGGAACTGGTTCAGGAGTTGGGGCCTAGGGTAGATTTGTCATGATCATATTGAACAACAGGGCAGGTTTGAGGGGCCAAGTGGCCTTCTATTTTCTCACGCTCGCCAAGTGTTAACAGTTAGCAGTAAACACACTATCCACTCCTTGGCTGTAGTATTTTCGTGGATTCTTCAGAAAGAAGCAGCACTTGTTCTGTGGCTGTTACTTCAATTTCCACAGGCAATATTCCACACATTAATAACATTTCTTTTATATCAGAACAAGGTGGCAGCAGAGGTTTTGTTTAGCATAGTTAGTGCAAATGCAAAAGGTATGGAATTTATTCTCGCTGGTGGGACCGACTGCTTTCCCAGGCAGCGATCCTGTTGCTCCCAGGTGATCTCCCTGGTACAGGCTAAACCTGTAGCTCGGCACCCATGGAGCTCAGGACAAGGACACTGACTGATCCTCTGTGAAAGAGTTTCCAGAGCAACTTCAGAAGCTGGCTTCAGAGAACCACCCAGTGGCCAGCTTGCTGAACTACATTATAATGTCAGGGGCAGGAGGGGGGCGGTTCAGTCCCTCCATCCTTCGATTTAGGGAAACCTTTCGTTAAGCAAAACTTCATAAATCAAACACCATTTTAGTCGTTCTGGTTCAGTCCCTCCCCGTGGCTGGAAGGTGGAGAGCTGTTCGTTACAGCAAAAAAAAATAGATTTGTAAACTGAAGACATATCCCCACAGAGTCAGTGGTGTTAGAGCAAAAATAAATTTTTAAAAACTGCAGATCTGGCTATTAAAATGCTGGGAAAACCCAGCAGGGCAGGCAGCATCTGTGGAGAGAGAAGAACTGTCAAAGCACCAATTAATAAATCGAGGAATTACTGTTTTTCTGTGCCATTTTCCCATTTTTGCTCTGCATTCCCTAAACTTCCGTAAGCGTTCCAAGCTACTCAACGTACCTGCATCTAATGTTTAATGTTTCGTGTGCTTGGGTCCCCGCACCCATTTTGTATGACAATATTTTGTGAACTCAAGTCTGTTGAATAAGAATTTGCCTTCTGATCCTTCCTTACAAAGTGGATAACCTCACATTTTCCCCACTTTATACTCCATCTGCCGACTTCTTGCCCACTCACTTAACCTATCTATATCCCCTTGCAGGAACTTTGTGTCCTCCCCGCAAATTGCTAACCCATCTATCTTTGTATCACTTCCACCTATTACTTCCCAGCCTCTGCCATCATTCCCACTCTCCCCCTCCCTCATCTGCCTATCACCCTCCTCATCTCGATCTACCTATCACCTGCCAGCTTTTGCTCCACTCCTTCCCCCCACCTTTTTATACTGGATGTCTCCCCTCCTTCTTTCCCGTCCAGATGCAGGGTCTCTCCATAGATACCGCCTGACGCCCTGAGTTCCTCCAGTGCTTTGTGTGTTGCTCCAGATTTCCAGCATCTGCGGTCTCTTGTGTCTCAATCTTTGTATCAACACCAAGCTAGGTTACGCTATGCCTTCCCCTTCATCCAAGACATAGATTGTGAATCGAAGATGCCCCATCTCTGCTCCCAATGGTACCCCACTGGTTACTGACTGTCGATCTGTAAGTGACTCTGTGTTTTCTATAGTCAGCCAGCCCCTATCCATGCCAGTATATTCCATGTGTCCTTACCTTTCAATGATCAGATCAGCTATGATCTGACTGAATGATGGAATGTGTTCAAGGGGCTGAATTAACTCCTCCTGCTCTCATTTCTACTGTTGATGTTCAGCGATAGCTTGGGATGCTTCTTTGAGTTAAAAGGTGCTATTTCAATGCAAGTTGGTGATATGTGCCACACCTGACCTCTGGTGCTGTCTATGTGGAGTTTGCATGTTCTCCCCGTGTCCGTGTGGGTTTTTCCCCCAGGTGTTCCAGCTTCCTCCCACATCCCAAAGAAGTGCTGCCGGTAGGCTAATGTTCACTGTATTGGTAATTGGTTTATTCTTGTCACATGTACTGAAGTACAGTGGAAAAACTTTGTTTTACATGTCATCCAAACAGATCATTTCATTACAACAGTGCATTGAGGTAGTACAAGGGAAAACAACAACAGAATGCAGAATAAAGTGTTACAGTTACAGAGGAAGTGCAGTGCTGGCAGATGATAAGGTAGAAGGTCATAACGAGGTAGATTGTGAGGTCAAGAATCCATCTTGTTGTACTAGGGAACCGTTCAATAGTCTTACAACAGCGGGATAGAGGCTGTCCTTGAGCCTGGTGGTACATGCTTTCAGGCTTTAGTATCTTCTGCCCGATGGGAGGGGGGAGAAGAGAGAATGTCCAGGGTGGGTGGGGTCTTTGATTATGTTGGCTGTTTTACCGAGGCAGCGAGAAGTGTAGACAGAGTCCATGGAAGGGAGGCTGTTTCTGTGATGTGCTGAGCTGCATCCACAACTCTCTGCAGTTTCTTGTGGTCATGGGCAGAGCAGTTGCCGTACCAAGTGAAAAGCTTTTGCCTGCGTGCCATCCAGACAGATCATGCCATACATAAGTACATCGAGGTAGTAGAAAGAAAACAGAATGCAGAATATAGTGTTGCAGTTACAGAGAAAGTGCCGTGCAGGTAGACAAATAAAGCGCAAGGGAGATCAAGAGTTCATCTTTGGCATATGGGAGGTCCAATCAAGACTCTGATAACAGTCGGATTCACCCCTCAGGGCAAAAGGGGCAAAGGAGAATTGACAGGCATGTGAGAGAGAATAAGTACCAAGGCGTTTGGGAAAAGGGAAATGCATCCCTGGGAGCCTGGACCCAATGGGCTGAATGGCCTCCTTGTGGGTCATTATAAGTGGTTGTCAGGACTCTGGATTGTTGGGTGTTTGCTTTGTGTCTGCAGCCTGAGTGGTTACTCCACAACACCACTCTCACCACTCCAGCAGACTGAACTGGAAGGACCTTGCTCCTGTCCCCTTGGCTTGGTATCTGAGGGAGCGATCAGTGAGAAAACGCAGGGAGCGAAATAAAACAGAGCAGAAGCCTGGGCCTGAAGTCAGTGAGATCAGTGAGAGGACCCTACATTATTAATCACTCCCCTCGCACTCCGTCCGTGGAGCTCTGGAAGGAATCTGAGGTAACTCACAGATTAGATCCATTTCATTCTTGCTATTCATTCTTAATCTGCTTCCTGCAACTTGGAAAATAACTGTCAGCATGTAATATTAATATTCATTCTCTGAGATCTATTCCTATCCAAGGGCAGTGTGGGAGAACATGCTTCTCTGTGGCTTCTAGTCCCTGCTTTAATGGCATCAGATGCTGTTTAATTCATTGCGGTGGAGATGCGGTCAACTGTTCTTAAAGCATTAAGCCCCATGCATGGTTACGCTGGTGAGGCCAGGACATGGTTCAGTCAATCAGTCAGTCATAGAGCTGTACAGCACAGAAACGGGCCCTTCAGCCCATCGTGTCCCTGCCAGCCTTTTGGATGTCACCTCCAGTTGCCTCTGACCTCTCAGCTTTGATCCAGATTCCCATGGTGTTCCAACTGAATGGCTTGGAACGAGACTGCAGATGCTGGAAAATCCGGAGCAACACAAAAGTGCTGGAGGAACTCAGCTGGTGAGTAAAACAGCATAACCAAAGACCCCACCCACCCAGAGATTCTCTCTTCTCCCCCCTCCTATCAGGCAGAAGATAAAAGAGCCTGACAGCATGTACCACCAGGCTCAAGGACAGCTTCTATCCCACTGTTATAAGACTATTGAACAGTCCCCCAGTACAATAAGATGGACTCTGAACCTCACGATCTACCTTGTTGTGGCCTTGCACCTTATTGTCCACCTGCACTGCATTTTCTCTGTAGTTGTGACACTTTACTCTGTATTCTGTACTGTTTTACCTTGTACCATCTCAATGCACTGTATAATGAATTTATCTGTATGAACGGTATTTAAGACAAGTTTTTCACTGAACCTCGGTACAAGTGACAATAATAAACCAATTCCAATCTATGGAGGGGAAATGGACAGTCGACACTTCAGGTCAAGACTCGACCCAAAATATCGACAGTCCATTTCCCTCCATAGATGCTGACTGATCTTCTGGAAACCAATGAGGATGCAGTTTGCTCAGCCCCTCCCTCCGCCCCCGCCGACATGGCCTGGACAGTACCCTGAGTGCCCACTGTACCAGGTACACAAGGTCTGCCACTACACGTGGCTCAAGAGAAACAATCAACAAGCACAAGACTGGACAGTCCCCGCACTTCAGGCGACCTTCATGATCAAACACTCAAAGTAAAAAACATTAGAAGCATCGGCAAAGCCTTTTCGGTCTTCTTTGCCATTATGCTTGACTTAGGCCTCAGTTCCATTATGCTTGACGTGGTTCTCAGTTCCATTTCTCTGCCTCCATTCAATCCCCTGATACCTTTGCCCAACAAACGTGTTTTGAAATGTTCATCTGGTTCCCAACACCTGCGCCATTCCGAACGGGAAAGACCTCTGAATCCCCATTCCCCTTTGTGTGATCGTGAGACTCCCTGTCACCTCGGTTTAATAATCTGGAACAGGACAAAACAAAGGGTCTGCAGCACATTTCACATCTCCAAGACCTTCCAAAGCACCTTGGAGTCACTCAACCAGTGCTGTAACTTTGGAGGGCAGAAGCCAATTTACACAAAGCAAGGTCCCCAAAAGCAACCACACAGTGCTGGTCAGCCAATCTTTTACCCATCTACACTAATTTAACCACATTAGGGCCATATCCTTGTAAACCTTGCCTATTTAAGCACCTGTCTAACTGACTCTTAAACGTGGTAACTATATCTGATTCCCCCACCTCCTCTGGCAAGTTCCAGATATCAAGTGCTCTCTATATAAAAAACTTACTCCTCAGATCCCCTTTAAAACTCCTCCCTCTCACCTTACACTTATACCATCTTGATTATTATACCCCTACCACGTGAGAAAATCTTTGCCATTAACCCCATCTATGTCTCTCATAAACTTATATATTTCTATCAAGATCACCCCCTCAACCACCTTCGCTCCAGGGAAAACCAGCCCAACCTCTTCAAGTCTCTCCCCATAACTGAAGTCCTTCAATCCAGGCAACATCCTGGTGAAGCCCCTCTGCACTCTCTCCACATCCTTTCTACTCTTGAATACTACGAGTTGAGGGATAGAGGGGTGAATGTTGACCAGGATCACCATGCCCTTCTTTCAAAAGATGCCCGTGAGATCTCCTCCATCCATCTGGGAGAGCAGATGAGGTACTCAGCCTAATGTCCATGCTGAAAGATGGCACCTGCATTATTGTAGTACACCCTCAGTACTGCTCTGCAGCAGCGAAGCTGCTCATCAGGAGTGGGACTTGAACCCTCAACTTCAGCCATTCAGCGCTGCGGTGGAACAAGGAGCACATTTGATGCACTGAGCGCCCCAATAGTGTGGGGCCGTTTGTCCAACCAGCGGTGTCCAACTATTCATCCCTATCAAACCTTCCTGAAACAAAAACAGAAACAGCTGGAAAAACTTAGCAAGTCAGGCAGGATCTGCGGAGAGAGAAACAGTCAACTTTTTGGGTCCACAACCCTTCACCGTGGGTGTCTCAGGTCTGACCCTTGCTTTGTACAGTTTCATTTTAATTTCTTACTGATGAGCACATTGAGCTGTTGAGATACTTGTTGGGGAGGAGGGTTTGAGAGGACCATTCCTCACCCTCATTGGTGGGGATATCCTCGATTAGAACACCAAGACCTGATAATGTTGAAAGGTTAATATGGCAACAAACTGATGGGTCTACACAAGGCTCCAAGGTTTGTGAGCCATCCAATTAGCCCCAGTCTCACTTGTTTCTTCCTGGCCAACCCTGAGTCACTGTTGCAGATGTCTCTGTCCTGGGAAGACCCAAGAGATCCAGGCACAACATTTACCTTCATTCCTTATTAAGCCTGGACAGGTAAGTGTGCCTGTGTCACCATGGAATGAGTAACAAGGGAAATTAGGGGATGGGAAATGAACACTGGCCTTCCCAGTCACCCTCAGTTCCGGATGAAAATAACTGCTCCCTGTTCTGATGAAGGATCTTTGAACTGAAATATTTACAGTTTTTCTCTCGCCACAGACCTGCTGAGTGATTTATAAAGCTCTGGTTAGGCCGCATCTGGAGTATCGCATTCAATTCTGGTCGCCCCATTACAGGAAGGATGTGGAGGCTTTGGAGAGGGTGCAGAAGAGGTTCACCAGGATGCTGCCTGGATTAGAGGGCACGTGCTATGAGGAGAATTTGGACAAACTTGGGTTGTTTTCTCTGGAGTGACGGAGGCTGAGGGGAGACCTGATAGAAGTTTATAAGATTATGAGAGGCATAGATAGAGTAGACAGCAGGTATCTTTTTCCCAAGGTCGAAATATCTAATACTTAGAGGGCATGCATCTAAGGTGAGAGGGGGTAAGTACAAAGGAGATGTGCGGGGCAAGTTTTTTTACGCAGAGAGTGGTGGGTGCCTGGAACGCACTGCCAGGGGTGGTGGTGGAGGCAGATACGACAGAGGGGTTTAAGAGGTCCTTAGTTAGGCACGTGAATGTGCAGAGAATGGAGGGGTATGGACCTTGTGTAGGCAGAAGGGATTGGTTTAGTTAGGTGTTTAATTACTAGTTTAATTAGCTCAGCACAACATTGTGGGCTGTACTGTCCTATGTTCTTTTCCCAGCACCTGCAGTTTTTTGGTTTTCACCTGTCTGGGCACAGGACAGGTCTATCACCAGCCCTCACAGAGTCATAGAGCACAGAAACAGGCCATTTGGCCCACCACGTCCATGCCAACCATTAAGTATCTACCTATACTAATCCCATTTACCAGCCTTCTATGCGTTGGTGATTCAAGTGCTCGTCTCAGTACTCCACAAGTGTTGTGAGGCACAGCGCTCGTCCTGAGTGGTGCAGTCAGCTCCTGACCTTTCTCTGTGTCGATGAAACTCCACAGCACCAGCCAGTTCTGACAGCCCTTCTCTCATTAGCCTGACGGCTGGTTAGAAAAGTGAAATTACACTTACTTGCAGGTCAGCTCCACAAATTAGTTCTGAGTTAAAGCTGCAGTTCAGCATCATTAATGCAGGAAAGCTCCAGAAAGAGGAAATCATTACTTAAGAATTAACATCCATTCTGAGTGATGTGTGAACTCTAGGGACGTTAATGTCACAGGAAACCCAAAGGCCAGCAAATGCAGTTAACCCTTCGAGGGCTGGCTCACAGTTCTGGAAGGTGTTATCTGAGGAGTATCAGCTTTCTTTTTTTCATTGATCTTTTTATGTTTAACTACTTTCTACTTCCAATCAAGGTGAAGGATGTTAACGTCGGGCAATGGAATAACTTCTACCTCAAGGAGTCAGTGACAGGATTGCATATTCCTCAATCAGGTGTGGAGTAAATCCCTGTGTACACTACCCCTTTACAAACTGCCAGCATAGGAACATCATAGTTGCCTACAGAGTAAAGCCCCCCCTTAACGCTGTCCCTTCACACACTCCAAGGCAGGAAGAGCAGGGCTTAAACAAAAAAAAGAGAAAAAAAAGGAAGTAAAAGTTGGTCGGATACAGAATGAAGCTTCCTATACACTATCCCATCACAAACTCTTTGGGGTTCTCTGAAAGTGGCATTGCAGGTAGACAGGGTGGTGAAAAAGGTTTTTGGCACACTGGCCTTCATCAGTCAGGGCACTGAGTATAGAAGTTGGGATGTTACGTTGCAGTTGTAGAAGACGTTGGTGAGGCTGCATTTGGAATATTGCATTCAGTTTTGGTCACCTGCTATAGGAAAGATGCCATTAAGCGGGAAAGAGTGCAGAGGAGATTTAGAAGATGTTACTGGGACTTGAGAGACAGTTATGGAGAGAGGTTGAGCAGGTTGGAGCTTTATTCATTGGAGAGTAGGAGATGAGGGGTGATCTTATAGAGATGTATAAAATCATGAGGGTCTTAGACAGGGTGAATGCACACAGTCTTTTTCCCAGGGTTGGGGAATCAAGAACTAGAGGACACAGAGGGGAGAAATTTAATAGGAACCCGAGGGGCAACTTTTTCACCCAGAGGGTGTTCCGTATACGGAACAAGCTGTCAGAGTAAGTGGCTGAGACAGGTACACTAACAACATTTAAAAGGTACTTGGATGGGTATATGGATAAGAAAGGTTTAGAGGGTCGTGGGCCAAACGCAGGCAACTGGAACTAGCTTAGGTGGGAATCTCGGTCAGCATGGACCAGTTGGGCTGAAGGGCCTGTTTCCATGCTGTATGACTCTATGACTGGGACAACATGGGTGAGATACAGAATAAAGTTCCCTCTATGCTGTCCAGTCACATTCCCAGGGCAAGTACATTATAGGTTAAGTACAAAACAAAGCTACCTTTAGATTGCCCCATCAGACACTGCCAAGGCAAGGACATCATAGGTTGATAAAGAAAAAATTTCCTTTTACACAGCTCCATCACACACTCCAGAGATTCGCCAGTCTCTGCAAGAAGAAATTCCTACACAGTTCAGTTTTAAATGACTGCCCCTTTATCCTGTAACCATGTCTCCTCGTTTGAGACTCTCCCACTAGTGGAAACATCCCAATGTCTACAGTATCAAGCCCCCTTAATATCTTATATGTTTCAATAAGATTACTCATTTTTCTAAACTCCAAAGAATACAGATCCAAACTGTTTAGCTACTCATGAAAAGACAACCCTCTCATCCCGGGGATTATCTTTGTGAATTTCATTTGGACCACCTCCAGTGCTAGTACATAATGGGCCCAAAATTGTGCGCAATACTCCAAGTGTGGCCTCACCAACACCCTCTACAACTGTAACAACACTTCCCCATTACTAAGCTCCAACCCTTTTGCAGTAAAGGCCAGTCTGCCATTGGCTTCCTAACCACTTGCCACACCTCCTGCTAACCTGTGGTGACTTGAGCACAAGAACACCTGAATCCTTCCGCGCTTCATCATTTGAAAAATCTCTGCATTTAGTTAATAGTCTGCCTTTTGATTCCTCTTAGCAAATGTTTGACCTCACATGCTCCCACATTAATCTCCATTTGCCAATTTTTCATCCACCCACTCATCCAGTCTACATCCTGTTGCAGACTCCCAATGTCCCCACTGCACCGTGCCCTCCCACTGATTGGTAGTTGAGGGCCAAGAGATAATCCCTGGGGTACTGCAACATGGGAGAGCAGGAGTTAGGTGTAGGGTATAATTCCCTCTACATTGTCCCTTCAAGCACACCCAGGGCAGGGAAATCACAGGCAGATACAAAGTATAACTCCCTCTGCTCTGTCCCACCTAACGTTACCAGGACAGGGAGAGATTGGGTTAGAGACAGAGTTAAACTCTCTCTACACTGTCCCATCTAACGCTCCCAGAAACAGGGACGGCTGGGGTTAGATACAGAGTAAAATTCGCCTCTACAATGTCCCATTAAACATTCCCAATGCAAGGACAGCACAGAGTTAAGCTCCTTCTACATAGTCCTATCAAACACTCAGAGTTCACAACAATATCCACTGTAATTTGTTGCATTAATTTTCATCTGTCCCAAACGTAGAATTGACTCCACCAGTGAAATATTTCCCTTTTTCTGCAGCCACCCAGAACACTCTCAGTCCAGACAATGGCCATCTTGAAGTGAGTTAAATCAAAATTACCAGCAGCCTGGCTTGGGAGAGATGACTCTCACAGTGGGGGTCCAAATGATAAAGTTTTCCCACTCTAGCATCCCTCACCTTCTCAAATAAAACCCACATAACTAGTGACACGCTGAGAGCAAGAGAAATGTGATATCTTGACGAGCTGCTTTCAGTTTGATCGGTCTAAGATTCCACCTCAGTCCCGATGCAGGGTCTCGACCCGAAACGTCGACAGTTCCTTCCCCCTCCACAGACGCTGCTCAACCTGCTGAGTTCCTCCAGTGGATCGTGTGTTGCTGAAGCTTCCACCTCAATGATTCCTTGTCCAGTCTGAGGCCGTTGGTGCATGAGCACACCACCATGGGGTACCAGCAGGGAAAGGATTACTCTTGAGTGCCAAAGAAAAGGAGCAGGAGAGTTAGCAGCTGTAAGGGGACAGGCAGGGAAAAGGGTGGGGGATGGAAAGACGTAAACAATGAGAGGGGGAGGGTGAAATAAAAGAGTGAATGGAAGATCGAAAGGATGAAAGAAAGGGAGGAGAGAGGGAGAAAAGAAGTCACCGAAATAGGAGCCGCTTCAGGCCATTCAGCCCACTGAGCCTGGTCCCCCACTCAATAGGCAGGCACAGTAATGTAGCGGTTAGTGTAACGCTATTACAGCGCCAGCGACCCAGGTTCGATTCCGGCCGCTGTCTGTAAGGAGTTTGTATGTTCTTCCCGTGTCTGCGTGGGTTTCCTCCGGATGTTCCGGTTTCTTCCCACATTCCAAAGACGTACGGGTTAGGAAGTTGTGGGCATGCTACTTTGGCGCCAGAAGCATGGCAACAGTTGCGGGCTGCCCCCAGAACACTCTACGCAAAAGATGCATTTCACTGCGTGTTTCGATGTACATGTGACTAATAAAGATATCTTATCTTATCTTATGACCATGTCTGATGCTCTATCTGTACCATCCTCCCACTCTCTCCCCAACCCCCCTCGTGCCTAGAAATCCATCCATCTCCTTCTTAAGTCTATTCAGTGACTTGGTCTCTACAGCCCTCTGCAGTCGAGAATTCCACCAGCTCACCATCCCGAGTGAGGACGTTTCTCCTCAACTCAGTCCCAAATGTCTTAGTACCCTGGGACTGTGACCCCCCCCCCGTTCTAAATACCCCCCGGTCTGGAGAAACATCCTCAGTGAGATCCCCCCCCATCTCATTCTTCTAAATCCCAGTGAAAAGGCAGCGAAGGAAATAAAGAAAAAATGAAGGAGAAAAATGGAAGAGAAGAGAGAAAGAAAGGCAAGAGAACGTTGGAAAAACTCAGCAGGTCAGACAGCATCTGTGGAGAGAGAAACGCGGTTGATGTTATAGGTCAGTGACGTTTCATTGGAATGCAGACCAATGCTCCCTACACCTGTTCCTAAGTCCTAATCATCCACAAAACACACTTAACATCAAGAGAGAGTCTCCTCGGTCTCCACACACAGCTCACTTGATGGATTTTATTCCAAATGGCTAGTCACACTGCCACCCTCCCAAGGGTACGTCTGTGTGGTGTGGGGTGTGATCTACAGCTGCCTGGGTCTATTCTCACCCACTATCTGTGCGGGGCAGGAAGCCTTTCCCATTCCACTGAGCAACACACAGTCCTTTTTCTCAGATTATTTCTTTACAATGGCCTGGACATTCCTTGTCCCAAAACTCTAAACCAAGCCCGAGGCCAATTCCGTCTGCTTTCAGGTAAGGATCCTTAAATAAGACCACAAGACCATAAGATATAGGAGAAGAATTAGGCCATCGTCTGCTCTGCCATTCAATCATGGCCGATTTTGTTTTTCAACCCCATTCTCCCGCCTTCTCTCCATAGCCCTTAACCCCCTTACCAACCAAGAATCTATCAATCTCTGCCTTAAATACACCCAATGATGGCCTCCACCGCCCTCCATGGCAATGAATTCCTGAGGTTCGCTGCCCTGTGGCTGAAGAAATTTGTCTCCACCTCAGTTCTAAAGGGACGTCCCTTTATTCTGAGGCTGTGCCCTCAGACCCTACTAAGGAGTTAGTACATTCTCCCCGTGTCTGCGTGGGTTTCCTCCGGGTGCTCCGGTTTCCTCCCACATTCCAAAGACGTACGGGTTAGGAAGTTGTGGGCATGCTATGTTGGCGTCAGAAGTGTGGCGACACTTGCCGGCTGCCCCCAGAACACTCTACGCAAAAAGATGCATTTCACTGTGTGTTTTGATGTACATGTGACTGGTAAAGAAATCTTAACTAATCTTATCTTAATGAAAACATCCTCTCCACATCCACTTTGTACAAGCCTTTCAGTATTTGGCAGATTTTAATGAGATTCCACCCCACCTCCCAAAAAAACTGAGACTAGGCCTCACTTGGGAACCTCTTCCCCAGGCTGTGCCGGAGGCAGGAGGACAACCATAGGCCCACACACTACCAGTGCCAGAGTGCAGTGGGGGAGGCCCCATCCCAGCCTTTCTGAGGACCCCGGCTCCAGCCAATGGGCAGCGGGGCAGGCCGTCTGTGCCGTGCTGCTTGGGTGGGTTGGCAGCTGAAGCCTTGGAAGTGCAGTGTCTGCGACACTCCAGCATTCCCGAAAGGAAGGGTACGATCCAACGCATGACGTGCTGCTTCCTGCCCCACCTCCTTCATGCAACCAAACCCTGCAGCCCTGAGTGATTCCACACATGCACACGTTCATACATGCTTATACAAGCACAGAAATGTGCATACACATGCACACAGGGTTTTTGATGCATGTGCATGCATATACGCACATGCACATCTGCACAAATGCATAGACGCATGCACACAAACATACATGCATGCCTACACATACACATGCATACACACATTTGCATGCACACACACATGCATGCAGACGCACACACATATGCAGACACGCTGGGCGGCAGGAAACATTGTCACTCACAGCACTGGAGCCAATTGAACTCATCCCCCCACCATAGCCCCGCCCTAATACTCTGACAATAAGATTGTCCCTGCGACATCACAATCGCGCTCAGCGAGCCAATCAGAAGCAGCAGAGAAGCATTTCTTTGCTCTGATTGGAGCACGCTCCACACTGGACCATACGGGACACGTTGCAATGACCAGACCTCAGTCCGTCACACAGACCCGGCAACCCCCACAAATAGCCAGGAAATCTGGGAATATCAGGAGAGTTACCAGTTGTGGAACTGGTCCCACACTGGCAAATACAGGAGCTTTTGACAGCTTCCCTGAATGCCAGAATAATAGCCAACCCCTACTCTAGGTGAAGTTATTTTCTTGGGTGTCCTCAGTGGTAGGAGGATGAGGGGTTGCAGTTCCCTCTGTTACGCTGAGCAATGGTTACCACAAGGTTCACCAGCCCAGTACCTGTATCTTTCACAGACAGAGTTTAATCATACGGTGCTGCTTCAGATTTTGAAAGATTGCTTCCTGCAGCAACAATGAAATATAGCTGGTGATTCTTTTTCCCTCATGCACTAAACTAAAAATTATTCATAGATAAATAGGGATGGATATTTTTCTTCCAGCCCTGAGGAGATAAAAGGCTTCATGGGCCTTGTCCTGAAGAGGCAGCTACAGAATCACAGAATCATACAGCATGGAAACAGGCCCTTCAGCCCATCGACTCCACACTGACCTGTTTATAGTAATCTTACACTGATCCCATTTTATTCTCCCCACATTCCCATCAACTCCCCCTAGATTCTACCCCTCACCAACACACTAGGGGCAATTTACAGCGGCTAATTAACCACCAAACCGCACAAGTTTGGGATGTAGGAGGAAGCCAGAGCACTCAGAGGAAACCCACAGGGAGAACGTGCAAACTCCACACAGACAGCATCCAAGGTCTGGGCTGCTGGAGCTGTGAGGCAGCGGCTCTTCTGGGTGTGCTGCTTTCAGGGATGAAGATATCATTGCATGAAAGCAGGGGTTCAGAGACAGGATTAGGATTATTCCTGTGACTTTCATCACCTGTGGCATTCTAAAGTGCCTTAGAACCAGTGAAGTACTTTTGAGGTGTAGCTGTTACTGTAATGTGGGCGATGCAACTGCCAAGTGGTGCACAGCAAGATCCCACAATATGCAAATGAGTGAAGCATCTATCATCAAAGGAGATGTAGGTCAACGCGGAACATTTTGGCCAGTGCAGCGGGGAGAACTACAGTGGTCTCCTTCACAGATGGGACATTCGCCGACAACACGGTGCCTCAGACAGGACAGCACCCCCACAGTTCTCCCTGGAGTCCCAGCTCAGGCTTTGAGTTCCTTGGAGTGACGTTGGAACTGACCCCGTCCCGCTCAGAGATCTTCTCAGTGGGCAGCAGCTCTCGTTTGTCCAGTCCCAGTAAAACTCCATTAATCTGACACGTTAGGGACTTTGGTGGTGCTGGACTGGCAGATTTTCCGGAAGATCGGATGTTATTCAATACAACACCTCAGCACATTTTTAATTCGTTTTTTTTAAGATGTTGCAGAGTGTGTTAATGAATGCTCCAGTGAACCCAATAAGTTCCAGGGGATCTCAGGAAGCAGGGACCCAATGAGTCTCAGGGGAGCGGGAGAATCAGTGAGACCCGGCGGAGAGCACAGACCAGTGGGTCTTGGATCAGCGCGGGGACATGATCCCAGTGAGCTTTGGGAAACATTACCTGGTGAACCAGATACTGAACAACTGGGATTTCTGACTGACGAAATACACAGAGAACACAGAACAGTACAGCACAGGAACAGGCCCTCCAGCCCACAATGTCTGTGCTGAACACGACACCAAATTAAACTAAATCTCTTCTGCCTGCACACAATCCCTATTCCTCTATTCCCTGCATTAAAGGCCTCTTAAACACCACTATTGTATCTGCCTCCACCACCACCTCCGGCAGCCCATTCCAGACACCCACCACTCTCCGTGGAAAAAAACTTGCCGCGCACATCTCCTTTAAACTTTCCCCCTCTCACCCTAAATGCATGACCTCTAGATATTGGATTATTCTACTGTATTATTCCCTCAACCCACTAGCTCAAAACAAG
Source organism: Pristis pectinata (assembly GCF_009764475.1). Taxonomy (NCBI): domain Eukaryota; kingdom Metazoa; phylum Chordata; class Chondrichthyes; order Rhinopristiformes; family Pristidae; genus Pristis; species Pristis pectinata. The sequence goes on along the minus strand of NC_067435.1, from coordinate 15,022,166 downwards.
CAGCATCCTTGAACGGAGGAATGGAGGGATACAGACCTTGCACAGGCAGGTGGGATTAGTTTAAATTGGCATCATGGTTGGCATGGACATCATGAGCTGTCTATGTTCCACCTGATAGAACTCTGGCTATTTAACAACCATTCTCACCTTCCCAGTTCCTATGAAGGGTCTTTGGCCTGAAACATTAACTCAGTTTCTCCTTCCACAGATGCTGCCTGACCCTCCGAATGTTCCAGCATTTTCTGTTTTTGTGCCAGAGCCGTTACCGAGTGCTGCAAACCGGCATGTTCTGAGGCCCAGGACGATGTAAAGGGGGACACACTGACCCCAGGTGCAGCCACTGCAAGAGAGCTCGGACCCCCAACGGTTTAGGACCCCTTAAAAACCCCTTAAAGTTCTGCATAACTGATAACTGATGATATGCTAATTAATTGAAACAATATAAATCGTTATGAAAATGATGACAATGTATTGTGTCTCTGAATGTTTTCTGAATAAAACATATTATAAAATAAAAAAGACTTTCAATGTTACTTGCAGCAATGATACACTGATGTGCAGTAGTTGGTCGTGAGTGTGGATCTCCCACAGTACGGGACTCATTCTGTGAGGAGGATGGTGGGGTGTGATGTGGCCACACAGACTGAAGACACATATCCCTCCTCCTCTGCCTTACCCCTCATCTCCATGGCAGCATTTACCCTGCTCTACTGTGGCAGCCATAGAGAGAGACAAAGGCTGAGACCTTCTTCCCATGATTCCTCTATGACACAGATATAGCTTTATAACACCAGCAGGGAGCTGCAATCATCGAATCATTCAGCACGGACCTTCGGCCCGTTGAGACCACACCATCCATCAACCACCCATGTACACTAGTCCCGTACTTACCCCATTTCATTCCCCCCACATTCCCATTAACTCCCCTCGACTCTGGCCCTCAGCTGAACACTCAGGGCAATATGGCCAATTAATCTACCAACCCACATGTCCTTGGGAAGCCCCACGGTCACAGGGAGAACGTGCAAACTCCACACAGACAGCACCTGAGGTCAGGATCGAACCTGGGTCGCTGGAGCTGTGAGGCGGCGGCTCTACAGCTGCACCACTGTGCTGGGAACCACACGAGTCACATTTTAATGATGCAGTCAGGGAGAAAACCACCAGAACGATTTTGCTTTTAATTTTCCTAGTTTCGCAATTCTGTTGTGTGGGACTGCAACTGGGTGTTCACGATAACCCCGTAACGATTTAGTATAGGAAACTAGAGTGAGGTGTAGCTTCCAGGCTTCTGATTTTCTCTCTCTCCCCCTCTCTCTCTCCACAACATACCACCAGGCTCAAGGACAGCTTATATCCCGCTGATATAAGACAATTGAATGGTTCCCTGGTATGATAAAATGGACTCTTGACCTCACAATCTACCTCATTATGGCCTTGCACCTTATTGTCTGCCTGCACTCCACTTTCTCTGTAACTGTTACGTCTTATTGCTTTTCCCTTGTACTACCTCAACGCACTGTTGTAATGAAATAACCCGTACAGTTGGCATGAACCTCGGTAGATGACAATAATAAACCAATTTACCAATTTACTTTTTCTCTCCTCCTATTTCTCTTTCTCTCGCTCTCTCTTTCTCCCCACCCACCCCCCCTGTTTTCTCTCTCCCTTCTTCTCTCTCTGCTCTCTATCTCTGCTCTCTCTCCCTCCCTGCTCTCCCTCTCTCTCTCTGGCATCCACCCTCCCTCCCGACATCACACACATTAGAGAAAAAGCCACACATCGTTGGCATCTTTCTCAGAGCTGGGAACATTGCGCTTTGGTGTATTTACTGAATCAAATGGGTCACATCAAAGAAAACAAAGGCTGCGTGACTGGAAACCTATCCACAGATACACCAAACAACCTGACCTTGAAATGAAGAAAGGCAAAGAGAGATTTGAATGCTGCATTGTCAGGAATAATTGTCCCGAACAACATCCCAGACTATTATAGTGAGACACACTAAAATGAAAAAAGAATTAGAGCCACAGTGTGTGACCGCATCGCAGGCTGACAAGAGTCCCTGCTTCCAAGCCCTGAGCCGTCACTCACAGACCAATCGGCCCAGACAGGTATCCCCCAGCGATACATGGGGCGGTGTGAGGCATACACAGACTAACAACCGTGACTTGCAAGTGAGTTTAAACCCGACCCTTCCCCCTGACTGCACCATCCTCTCCTGTCCCGAGGCTGCACAGCCCCAGGCCAGTGATGTCATTTGAGCTTACAGTTAATTTTGCCTTTTCTAATTGTGCTACATTGCAATTGAGCAACGGGCTATTGAACTGATGGCAGCTCAGAGCAGCAAGTTGTGCATTCACTTTTAATTATATTTCGCCAAAATGAAAATAAATGAATACATTAGTCAGTTTTTGGAGGTTTTAGGAGTTGGGGTAATGAGTTGGTCAGATTAGCAACTGAGATGTATTGCATAAAGAAGTTTAATACACTGGAATGGTTGCACTCAATTGCATCAGCACAGTTTCTCTGGAATTGAACTAAAGCATCAATTTGTGCTCAATTGTTTATGTGTGGAAGGCATTTGCTCTCCTCAGGGGTGTTAAATGCTTTCTCTGACCAACCGCCCCCCCCCCCAATGCACCACAAAAATATTTTTACGAGGCGGTGGGCGGGTGGGGGGGGAAGGTGAAAGGTTTAGGGTGAAGTGCTGCGCTGGGGTTGGACATCGAAATGAAGCAATCAGCAGTGGTTAGTTCTGTGAGCTTGGCTTTCGCCTGGGTGTACAGAGCTAGGGAGAGAGAGGGAGGGAGGGAGGGAGAGAGGGAGGGCTAGGGAGAGAGAGGGAGGGAGGGAGGGAGAGAGGGAGGGCTAGGGAGAGAGAGGGAGGGAGGGAGGGAGGGAGGGAGAGAGGGAGGGAGAGAGGGAGGGAGAGAGAGAGGGAGGGAGAGAGGGAGGGAGAGAGGGAGGGAGGGAGAGAGAGAGGGAGGGAGAGAGAGAGTGAGAGTGAGGGAGAGAGTGAGAGGGAGGGAGGGAGAGAGGGAGGGAGGGAGAAGGAGGGAGGGAGAGGGAGGGAGGGAGGGAGAAGGAGGGAGGGAGAGGGAGGGAGGGAGGGAGAGAGGGAGGGAGAGAGAGAGGGAGGGAGGGAGAGAGAGGAAGAGAAAAAAGCTGGGGAAAGAGAGAGAGAGACAGAGTGGGGGAGAGTGAGAGAAGAGATGGAGTGGGAAAGAGGAAGGGAGAAAGAGGGGGAGAGAGTGAGAGAAAGGGGGAAAAGAGAGAGTAAAGGAGAAAGTGAAAGAGAGAAGAGTGAGAGGGTAACATGGAGAGAGAGAGTAAGACAAAAAGGAGATAGAGAGAAATGGGAAAAGAGAGCAGAGAAAATGAAATGAAAAAGAATTTAAGGAAAAAAAGACACAATCCCATACCTGAGACCTTAGGATATCTCCATGTGTTTCACAGTCAATGTTCTTTTTAGAGCAGCCATTATAGCTAACCAGGGTGAGGATTGTTGGGTAATTCTCCTGTCAATCAAGCTTGGAGTCTCCACCACTGATCTTATCCACATAATTTACATGTAACTACCTTCCACCCACTACATTTACCTGAAGAAGTGACCCTGATTTTATTGGAAACCATTGCCTGTTTCTTTTGCCTATTGTCTCTGCTGAATGAATTGATTTTGGTTGCTGTACAATAGACTGTTCACTCTTGCTCATTTGCCCAGGCCCAGCTCTGATTCACTGCCCGGTGCAATGTTGGCACTCTGAGTGTTAGGGTGCAGACAGAGAGTGTGGCTATTTTGACTACATCAATGTTCAACAATGAGTGGTGAATCCGCTTGCTTGGTACCACTGCTTGAGGCCCACACCCTGTATAATGAGTTAACATCACCCCTACTAAAATGGAAATTTGAGCACAGGAAGAATTCACAAAATAACATCCCTCCTGGAATTTCTTTTACCGACTATAAGTATGTTCCAGATCCAGCAAAATTTGCAGGAATAGAGAACCAGAATCGATTAGAAACTTGTACAGTGAAAGCAGGAGATAAAATGTCTGGATGTGGGTTCCCAATGATCCACGTTCTTCCTGACATTCCAACGCCAACTTCCATCCCATCTTGACACCTCCCCTCCCTCGCTTTTACCCCCATCCCTCCTCAGGATCACTAACCCACAAAGATTTCCTGAGATCTCCCAGAACACCCGGAAGTGGCAACTCGGGAGAAGAATCTTTGGGATGTTTTGGAAAAAAATGGTGCCTTTTGTTCAAATGTTGCTGGAGTAGAGGGACTCAAATTCAAAGATAAGAAGCCAGAAAATAAAAAGAACCTTCCAGGAATATCTGCATCAACCACACCCCACTATCTCCAGACGGCTGGGATATTTGAACAGATTCACTCTGCCATCCAGCAACTTAGATTGGAAGGGGAGGAAGGGACATGCTGATTTGCTGACGTTGGAGAGGGTTCAGAGAAGATTCACTAGAATGATTCCAGGAATGAGAGGGTTAACATATGAGGAACGTTTGACGGCTGTTGGACTGTACTCCTTGGAGTTCAGAAGAATGAGGGGGGACCTCATAGAAACATTTCGAATGTTAAAAGGCCTGGACAAAGTGGATGTGGCAAAGTTGTTTCCCATAGTAGGGGAGTCTAGTACAAAAGGGCACGACTTCAGGATTGAAGGGCGCCCATTCAGAACAGAGATGCGGAGAAATTTCTTTAGCCAGAGAGTGGTGAATCTGTGGAATTTGTTGCCAGGGGAGGCTGTGGAGGCAGTCATTGGGTGTATTTAAGGCAGAGATTGCTAGGTATCTGAGTAGCCAGGGCATCAGAGGTTATAGTGAGAAGGTGGGGGAGTGGGGCTAAATGGGAGAATAGATCAGCTCATGATAGAATGGCGGAGCAGACTCAATGGGCCAAATGGCCAACTTCTGCTCCTTTGTCTTATGATCTTATGGGCACAAAGAAAGAACTGTCCTCAAAATTCCTCCTGAATTTCTTCCTCACTTATTGATTGCAAAAGACACCACAACAGCGGCAAAAAAAGATTAAAACAAAGATCTTTGGGGTGTGTGAGAATCTGAATTAACTTAAATTAACTCAAGTCATTGGATAGAAACCTCTAGTGAGTGCAAATAAGCACTGAGGTGATTTGGGGTCAGATTGTTCAGCTTCAGGTCTGATTTAATCTAATTAAGTGAAATCTGGTGGAAAAAATGAAGACGTTGTGTTTCAAAGTGAAACTGTTGATGTTAACCCACAAGAGCACAAGAAGTGAAATGTTACACTTCATTAGAGAAAGCCAGCTCCACCATTCTACATCGTCACAGCTGATCTTCCCTTTCATCATCTCAAAGAGACTGTGGTTGATCTGATAGTAACCTTCCTTCAACAACCACTCAACCCCTTGCTAGCCAAGTATCTGTCTCCCTCGGCCTTAAAAATATTCATAGATTCCGCTTCCATTACCTTTTGAGGAAGAGTATTCCAAAGATTCATGATCCTCAGAGAGAAAAAAAATACCTCATCCTTGTCTTAAGTGGTCATAGAGTCATGGAGAGCTGCACCATGGAAACAGGCCCTTCAGCCCACTGAGTTGATGCTGACCACAGCCATTTACATTAATTCTATTTGTTTTTATTCTCCCTGCTTTCTCATCAACTCCCACCCATATTCCACCACTCACCTACACACTAAGGGCAATTAAGGAACCCAGGGGAAACCCACTTGTTCACAGGAAGAACTTGCAAACTCCATGTGGATAGCACCTGAGATCAGGATTGAACCTGGGTCTCTGGAGCTGAGAGGCAGCAGCTCTATCAGCTCAACCACTTATTTTGAACCAATATCCCCAGTTCTAGATTCTCCAAGAAGAGGATAGAGTGGATGTGGAGAGGATGTTTCCATTAGTCTAAGATCCAAGGACACAGCCTCAGAATAATGGAACTGAGATGGAGACAAACCCCTTCGGCCAGAGCGTGGTGAATCTGTGGGATTCGCTGCCATAGAGGGCTGTGAAGGCCAAGGTATTGGGTGTATTTAAGAATGGGTTCTTGACTGGTTACAAGGAGAAGGCTGGAGAATGGGTTTGAAAAAAAGTCAGCCACGATAGAATGACAGAGCAGACTCGATGGGCCGAATGGCCTAATTATGCTCCTAGACCTAGGACCTAGGGTTCTAGGACCCTTCAAGATCTTCTATGTCTCGACCAAGTCCCCACTCACTCTTCCAAACTGCATCAGGTACAAAGCCCCTGGCTGTGCAGTGGGAACTGAACACAGTCTGAGGCAAGGATGTGCTCATGGAGCTACCAGTCAGTGTTCTGTGAAGCCCATTGTATTGTCCAGCCCCTATGAGTATCTCAGCACAGTATCTTAGATTTAAAAGCAGCAGCTATTCCAGTCTCCCAACCGAGCTAAGGTTCCACCTGCCCTTGCATTTCATACGGTTAAATCCAGAGAGTGGATATTTTTATCCACGTTCACCAGAGAATTTAGCTCGAAATGCAAATATTTCTGAGCTAACAAACAGGGGACATCAGCATGTCCTGGTTTACTACCATTAACCCTTGGAGTAAGTCCATAGAAATCTGCAGGAGGCTTAGACCCTGCTCACCTTGAATTGCAAAAGTATCTAATATTGACAATCAGCTGCAGCCTGTTGCTATGCCATTCATAGAAACAGAATTGCAGTACAGGCTGTTCACCTTCTCTACACTCCTCTGACATTCAATGTAATCTTGTTTGATCTTTACCCCCAGTAAGATTATCCTGCTCTTCACCCACACCCACTGGTGCCTTTTATGTCTGGAAGTCTAACCACCTCCTTCCTCAATCACTTAGCCCCCACTGTCTCCAGGAGATTTCCACAGATCCACCACCCTCTGGGTGAAGAGACTTCTCCTCATCTCAAGCACAGGAATGCAGCCGGTAGAACCGCTGCCTCACAGCTCCAGAGACCCAGGTTCGATCCTGACCTCGGGTGCTGTCTGTGCGGAGTTTGCCCGTTCTCCCTGTGGCTGCATAGGGTTTTTTTATTCCAAAATAAACTTTATTCATCATAAAAAACAAACTATATACAACAATAAAGCAGTGCAAACCTTTACATTCATGTACCGATCAATCATTAGTGTTACCTTTTTATATATACAAAAAACAACACCGATGCCACATGTGTGGCTCCCTGGGGTGATACCCCAATCCCATATTTACAATATTTAAGGGGCTTCCGTGCCTGACCCCGCCCCTCCCTCTCCAGTGGCAGAAGCACCCTAAACTGTAGTCCTTCCCCACCGAGCCCTTGCGTTGGCTGCACCCAGCTTCAGTGCGTCCCTCAGCACGTACTCCCGCAGCCTGGAATGTGCCAGTAGGCAGCATTCCCCTACGGACATCTCACAGTTCTGGGAGACCAACAAGTTTCAGGCAGACCAAAGGGCATCTTTCACCAAGTTGATGACCTTCCAGCAGCAGTTGATGTCCGTCTGTGTGTGTGTCCCTGGGAACAGCCCATAGATCAGACAATCCTCTGTTACACAGCTGCTGGGGATGAAACGTGACAAGGACCCTTGCACCTTTCGCCACACCCTCCTTGCAACCCCACAGCCCGCAAAGAGGTGGGTGAGCGGAGTTTGCCCATTCTCCCTGTGGCTGCATAGGGCTTCCCCCAGGAGCTCTGATTTCCTCCCACATCCCAACAACATGAGGGTTGATAGGTTAATTGGCCATGTAAATTGCCCGTTAATGTGTAGGTGAGTGGTAGATTCTGGGGAGACAGTGATTAGGAATGTGGGGAGAAAAGGTTGCAGGGAAATGAGTTGGGGATTGGGACTGATGGGATTACTTGGCAAGGCACATAAACTCAATGGGCCGAGTGGCCTCCTATGTGTTGTGAGAAATTATGGGATAAGGTGATAAACATCTTTCCCAGTACCCTGAAAATGTGAGCCCTGGTTCTCAGCCAATGAGAACACCCTCCCCACCTCCAGCTGTTGAGCCCTGTCAGATTTTGTTGGGCTTTTCAAGGAGAAATCCTCTCGTTCTTCCAAATCCTGGAAGTTTAGTCAATCCAATCCGTCCTTCCATGACATTCCCGTCATCCCAGGATCAGTCCAGTGAACGGTCATTTCTATAGTCATAAACCTCCACATCTGAGAGGAGCTGGGATGGCACTGTATGGCTTGGAGGAGCAGCCCAGGGAAGGATCAAAGGCAAGGTGAGGTCATTGATGGCAGAACCTAATGGTTGCAGGAATGGGGGGGGGGTCAAGTAGGTGTCAGTGACAGGGCATGGACCGTAGATCTCACACAATGAGAAGCCCCAACAGTGGCGGATTTCATGCCACATCTGGAGGACAACACGGTAACAGCTGCGTCATACACCAGTCAGGTGGAAAGGAGTCAAGAGAGTGTGCCTGCGCTGTAGAGTGGTCTCTGGGGGCCCAAAGATGTGCGGGTCGGTAGGTTAGCTGGCCACTTTAAGTTGCCCCCAGTGTGTGGGTGAGTGGTAGAATCCAGGGGGAGCTGATGGGAATGTGGGAAAGAATGGATTAATGCAGGATTAGTGTAAGTGGGTGGTTGATCACCAGCACAGTCTAGATGGGCCGAAAGGCCTGTTTCCATGCTGTATGTCTCTTAGATTCTGTGACAATGTCAGTATTCCCTGATACCTCCTGCCTCACACATTGTGCCTGCTTCCCCTCTCAACGTGTCGACCCCAGTAGCTGTCTGAGAGAGGCGAGGTACGGTGAGCGTGTAGGGAGCGGTGGAACGGGGAACAATATGTGGATGGAACGTTGCAGGGGGGGCAAATGAGGGGGTGGATGACTGTATGGGGCAGACTGATGGGTGACTGTGTGGGTGAAGGTGGAGTGGGAGGTGAAGGGATGGACGGGACGCTGTGTGTAAGGGGCAGTGGGTGGGATGTTGGGGAAGGTTGGAGCAGTTGGATGGGAGCAAGGGGCCGCTCCATTTACAGGGACAGGTCTACTTTCATCTGCTTGCTTCCACATGTTGGGAATGTCCTGTCGCTGGGGAAACTCTGCCAGCGTTCCCGAGGTTGCTGACAGTCCTTGCCTCACCACTGGATGCTGAGAATGTGACCTGGTGGAGCCAGGAGGAGTACCACATGTCTGAGGAGGTTGTCCTCATTAACCAGCGAGGAGAAGGTTGGGAAGTGGGGGACGCAGGAGGGAATGGCCTTCGTGCTGATTGATAGGATGATGCAGGTGACAGAAGATTCGGGAAGCGGAACATTTTCAGCAACTCGAGTGAACGTCCCTCATGAAGGAGCGGTGACCCAGGCTCGAGACTCTTGCACTACGTAGGACATTGGAGAGTGTCCTCCCACACTGACGTACACACATAACGAAATACACATATGTGCGCGTACACACACACACACACACACACACACACAGAGCTTGGTATGACAACTGCTCTGCCCAAGACCACAAGAAACTGAAGAAAATTGTGAACACAGCCCAGTCCATCACGCAAACCAGCCTCCCTGCCACAGATTCCCATCTACACTTCGCGCTGTCTCAGGAAAGCAGCCAAAATCATCAAGGGCCCCTCCCACCCCGGACATTCTCTCTTGTCCCCCCTCCCATCAGGTAGAAGATACAAACACTTGAGAGCACGTACCACCAGGTTCAAGGACAGCTACTATCCCACTGTTTTTAGACTCTTGAATGGAGCCCCTATTGATAAAGATGAACTCGTTGTGACCTTGCACCTTATTGTCTACCCTCACTGCACTTTCTCTGTAACTGTAACACTATATTCAGCATTCTGTTTTATTTCCTTTTTACTACTTCAATGTGCTTATGTAAGGAATGATCAGGCAAACAAAAGCTTTTCACTGTATCTCAGTACATGTGACAATAATAAACCAATTGCCAATACAGACACAGTTGAGGCATTTAATTGTATGTCATTAGGTGACTTCTACATTTGAATATAGACCAAAGTGTATCAAAGAGCAATCCAGTGAAGTGGGAGCTGTGAGCCATCACTGGAGGTTGTGTATACAATGGCTGGGATGCGTTACAACGGCTGACAACCTTACCGGCAGAATGTTCAGCGATGTGAAGGGGAAGAGGTGAACTCAGGAGGGTGGGGAAGCAATGTCAAGTTCCAAACAGGCTCCAGCCGGCAGATATGCGAGGGACCCCCCCTTCCTTCCTAAAATCCCACCAGACAGAGGGTGGTGAATCTGTGGAATTCGTTGCCGCAGTGGTGCTGTGGAGGCAAAGTCACTGGGTGTATTTAAGGCAGAGATTTATAGGTTCTTGATTGGTAAAGGGGGTTAAGGGTTGCGGGGAGAAGGCAGGAGAATGGGGTTGAAAAAAATCAGCCACGATTGAATAGTGGAGTAGACTCAATGGGCCGAATGGCCTAATTCTGCTCCTATATCTTGTGGTCTGATGTGCAGTGGTAGCCAAGTACAGGGTGAACCAGGATTGTTGCAACATCCAAGCTATCCCAAAGTTAGCAATAGACTGGCTGACGTGACCTGTGTAAATGGTGCTCACCTCTGCAATGCACACACCCAGTCAATGAATAAAATCACACATTCACACATTCACACATGAACAGCAACATCAACAACTAGACCTCACACTCCCCACACAAACAAATTTCCCCAAGGGTCACAGCCATGTTTCCTGCCGTGGTTAGCTCAGTGGTGAGGCAGGAAGCACAGCCCCCATTCCTTCTCTGTAATGCCACTTGACAGAAGTGGGACACTCACAGAGACCTGCCTGGACTGGTAGACCCCATCTCCCCTCGACTGAGTAGGCTTCACACTCCGGAGACACCTCACTGACGTCTCGGTGCTTGGACTCTGCACTCACTAAGATGAAGGATGACACTTGTGGGGAGAAAGAACAGCTTTCCAATAACCATCAACCTCAAACACTCCTCGATCAGGTACGGCACAGACTGAGGCAGGAAAACGCTTCCTCAGCCCTGACCAATGATCAGCCTTGACCTCAATCACTGAACAGTACCCAGGATGTACCATGTTGTGTACCAAGCATGTTGTGGAGGCTCCTTAACCTTCTGTATGCAAGTGCTGAATAATAGTTTACAGTGGATATGCCCACAGCTGGGAAAGAAGGCAGTCATACATGCACACATATATAGAAACACACAATACATGCACGCACATACATATCCACACACATAAATATACACACAAACACGCACATGCAAACAGGCATGAATTTGTGCACATTCATCGTCTCACACACATTCACCTTCGTAAGCATACACATACACGCGCACACAAATGTAAATGCAACCCCGAACAGTATTGGCGACGTATGGGATAGCATTAAAGTGGATCACAAGATCACAAGACAAGGGAGCAGAAGTAGGCCATTCGGCCCATTGAGTCTGCTCCAAAGAAAAGGAAAAAAGAAAAAGAAATGAGAAATTCCGGGGGAGGGGGGGGTGGGGGTGGGTGCAAAAAAAAACCTAACCCCAATTTCCAGCCTTATCCCTATATCCCTTAATACCCTGGCTATTTAGATATCTATCTATCTCTTCCTTAAACGCCTCCAATGATCTGGCCTCCACTGCTGTACGTGGCAAGGAGTTCCACAAATTCACCACCCTCTGGCTAAAGAAATTTCTCATCTCTGTTTTAAACCCGTACCCTCTAATTCCAAGATTGAGCCCTCTGGTCCTGGACTCACCCACCAAGGGAAACAGCTTGACCACATCTACTCTGTCCAGTCCTTTCAACATTTTAAATGTCTCTATGAGGTCCCCTCTCATTCTTCTGTACTCCAGTGAGTACAGTCCAAGAGCCGACAAACGCTTATCATACGTAAGCCCTTTCATTCCGGGAATCATCCTCGTAAATCTCCTCTGAACCCTCTCCAACATCAGCACATCTTTCCTAAGGTACGGGGCCGAAAACTGTGCACAGTATTCCAAATGAGGCCTCACTAGTGCCCCGTGGAGTTACAGGTGCGTACAATAACAGTACAACTCTAATCATTGGTGACTTCAATTTACTTAGAGATTGGGCAAACTGCAAGTGAATAATAGTGTAAGGGAGGAATTTCTGGAGTGCATTCATGTTGGCTTTTTTGACCAATATGTTGAGGAATAAACTGGAGAGCGGGCCATCCTAGACCAAGTACAGTGTGATGAGGGCAGATTAACAGACAATCTGTGGGTGTTAGAGAAGAATGACCCACTGTCCATCTTCATTAAGATGGAGAGTGGGGAAGTTGATTCTGAGACTAGGATCCTGAATCTAAATAGTAGAAACGTTGAAAGTATGAGGCAGGTTGATTGTGAAATATTGGGAAATATTACTTAGAAGGTTGACAGACGATAAGCAATGGCCGGATTTAAAGAGTGCATGGAGATATTACAATTATTCATTTCTGTCTGGCACAAAAATAAAACAAGACAGTTGGCTCAACCATGGATTTCAGAAGTTCGGGATGGTATTAGATCCAAGGAGGAGAAATATAAAAGGCCAGAAAAAGTGGCAAACTTGAGGATTGGGAACGGTTTAGAATTCAGCAAAGGAGGACAAAGGGATTGATTAGGAAGGGGAAAATAGAACATGAGAGCAAGTGCACAGAGAACATATACACTGATTGTAAAAGCTTCTGTAAAAATGTGAAGAGAAAAAATGCAGTGAAGACAAATGTAGGTGTTTGCAGTCCAAAATGTGGGAATTTATAATGAGAAACAAAGAAATGACAGAACAATTATATTCATACCTTTGTTCTGTCCTCACAAAGAAGGATATAAATAATCCCCCTGGAACGTTGGGGATCGCAGAGTCCAGCAAGATGGTAGATCTAAATTAAATCAGCATTTGCAGGGAAATGGTTTTTGGAAAACTGAAGGGATTAAAGACTGATAACCCCCCAGGACCTGATAGTCTACATCCCAGGGTATGAAGAGAAGTGGCACTCAAAACAATGGATGCTTGGTGCTCATTTTACAATATTCTTTAGACTCTGACTAGCTCGTGGGAGAATCTCAAACGAGGGGACATAGTTACAAGATTAGGAGCCCATCATTTAAAACTGATGTGTGTAGGAATTTCTTCACACAGAGGGATGGTGAATCTTGGAACTCCCTACCCTGGAAGATTGTGGATCATCAGGGATATTTAAAGAGGAGGTTGGTTATTTTTTTGGAAGATTGGAGAATTGAGGGCTAGAGGGAACTGGTATAGACGAGGCAGATCAGCCACAGCAGGCCAGGCCTGATGGGCTGAATGGCCTACCCCGCTGCTATTTTCTTGTAGTTCTGTGTACGCCATGTTTCTAGGTGAGGGGACAGACAGCATACATCTCCGCAACTTGTACACCTGTGTGCTTGTCCAACAAAATTAGGCTTGGTAGAATTTTACATTTACTTTTCATGTTGGTAAACTTGAAACAATGAAATTCTAAAACATAATACAGTTCATTATTAGTGTCATAGAGTTGTACAGCATAGGAACAGGCTCTTCGGCCCACTGTGTCTATGCTAACCATCATGTCTAACTATGATAATACCACTTACCTGCATTAATTCCATATCCCTGCTCATTCAGGTACCTCTCCAGATCCTCTTACATGTTGTGACTGTTCCTGCCTCCACCACCTCCTCTGGCAGCTCATTCCAGATACCAACTACTCTTTGTGTGAAATATTTACTCTTCAGATCCCCTTTAAACCTCCTCCCTCTCACCTTACACCTATGCGCTCTAGTTTTAGACAGCTCTACCATGGGAAACACACTCTGGCTACCTACCCTATCTATGCCTCTCATAACTTGACATCCCTCTGCCACCCCTCAGCCTCCTTCACTCCAGAGGCCCAACCTATCCAGTCTATCCTGATAACCTAAGCCCTCCAATCCAAGCAACATCCTTGTAAATCTTTTCTGAACACTTTCTAGCTTAATGGCATCCTTCCTCATAGTGTGGTGATCAGAACTGCACACAATACTCCAAGTAGAGGAGTTGAGTTAATGGAATAAATAAGGTTTCAAACTTTTCCTTAACAAACTCAAACTTTATAGGGTAAAATCTAATTGTTAAAAACCCAAGAAAGGTATTTTCATAAAATTAGGATCCTCAGAATGGTGGAGCAACTGATGCACCAGTGATGCTTATACACCAATTCAATTTATACGATGTGTTTACGGTATGTCCACACAAATGGACATACAGGTTAACTTGCTGAAAACACAAGGGATCTTCTTGCACACTGAGTTTCTTGCACAAGGGATCTTCTTGCACGTGGAGGTTCTTGCACAGGGGATCTTGCAGGTGGAGGAGGTGCTTGCACAAGGGATCTTCTTGCACGTGGAGGTGCTTGCACAAGGGATCTTTTTGCACATGGAGATTCTTGAACAAAGGATCTTCTTTTGCACATGGAAGTTCTTTCATGAGGGATCTTCTTGCACATGGAGGTTCTTGCACAAGGGACGTTGTTGCACATGCACACATTATCCCAGTAATTAAAGCAAAAACCAAACTACCACTCAATATTTGTTCGATAGGTTTGAGGGGTCCATGTGGGGTGGATACACTGGGCCCTGGTTCAGTGTATCCTCTCCACATGGCAAGGTAGCATAAAGTAGCGATTAGCGCAACGCTATTACAGCGCCAGCGATCGGGGTTTGATTCTCGTCGTTTTCTGTAAGGAGTTTGTACGTTCTTTCATGTCTGTGTGCATTTCCTCTGGGTGCTCCGGTTTCCTCCCACATTCTAAAGACGTACGGGTAGGTTAATTTGGGTTTAAAATGGGCGGCGCGGACTCGTTGGGCCAGAAGGTCCTGTTACCATGCTGTAAGTAACATTTAAAAAAAAATACGATTTCATGATTCTCTGAATGCTGAGCCAGTCAAAAGCAGACTATCTAGATCAGCCAAGTAAGGGAATGTACTGAGGCCATTTAGACACAGAGGTGACCAGATGAAGGGTCTCGACCTGAGACGTCGACTATCTAGTTCCTTCCATAGATGCTGCCTGACCTCCTGAGTTCCTCCAACGCTTTGTGTGTTGCTCCAGATTCCAGCATCTGCAGTCTTTGTGTCTCTGGACACAGAGGACTATGTGTTACCCAAACTCAGGCCTCAGTTCCCCTGTGTGACCAATGCAACATCAGTTGCCTTTGTCCCTTTAAGCCAAGCGCACAGCGCAGTGCCTATTAACACCTAATGGGAGAAAGATGGGAGATGACAATATCTAACGTACAGGCAATTAGGAATGGATTTATTCTTAATGAGCTATGTGTAAACTTGCACATTAAGTTCTCTGCATTACAACAAGTGATGGAAGGGAAGTGGCCCCAGATGATTGCTGATTGTCCAGCCTTCCTCTTCCTGTTGTTCGCAACAGGATGAAGTAGCTCTGTTTATAGGAAGCTCCATTAACTTACTTTTAGTCTGATTTCTTCCACTACTTGGTCAGCCTGTATTGGGGTACCATTTGGCTGCAATAATATATGTAATTTACATGATACTTGTTCACCTCCAAGGCAGCAAGGGTCATCATGCTTTGGCAGGGGAAGGGGGCCTACCTTGTATCACTGTTATGATCTTTGGTAGACACCATTTTGGTTCGCAGATGTGCTTTCAGCAGGTTTGAAGAAGAGAACTAAACTTTCTAAAGGGCAAAATTCAGCTTCAACTATTGACGCTTGTTGAGGAATAACACTAGTCATTTGGAACGGATTGGTGAGAAGTCTCTGGCAGCCATTCCCTGGACTGTTCTGAGTTCGGTCCACCAATGTCCTTGGGAAGAAGGTCTGGCGTCCAACATAAATGTGACTCCAGTCCCACAGCAGATCTGTCGGGTCATCACCGAGCTGTGAAATGACCCGAAAACCATTCGGTCAATTTGGGCAGAGGCCATCAGGGATGGACAATGAATGCAGGTATGTCAGGTGACGCCACATAAATTGCTAATTGGTTCATTTTTGTCACGTATACTCAGGTGCAACAAAAAACTGTTTTGCATGCCATCCATACAGATCATTTCATCACGTCAGTAGTACAAGGGAAATGCAATAACAATGCAGAATAAAGTGTTATAGTTACAGAGAAAGTGCAGTCAGGCAGACAATAAGGTGAAAGGCCATGACAAGTTAGATTGTGAGGTCAAGAGTCCATCTTATTGTACAAGAGGTCCCGTCAATAGTCTTATAACAGCGGGATAGAAGCTGTCCTTGAGCCTGCTGGTACGTGCTTTCAGGTTTTTGTATCTTCTGTCCGATCGGAGGGAGGAGAAGAGAGAATGTCTGGGGTGGGTGGGGTCTTTGATTATTTTGGCTGCTTTACCGAGGCAGCGAGAAGTGTAGACAGAGTCCATGGAGGGGAGGCTAGTTTTCGTGATGTGCTGAGCTGTGTCCACAACTCTCTGCAGTTTCTTGCGGTCTCAGGCAGAGCAGTTGCCGTACCAAGCCGTGATGCATCCAGATAGGATGCTTTCTGTGGTGCATCTATACTACCAATACCCAGTGGGGTCAAAGTAGTTGGTGCAAGGATTGGCATGTTTTCTTGGGCTGGAACTGGTTGGGGAAGGGTTCAGGGGTTGGAGAAGGAAGCAGGATTCTTGTTCGTACTGTTCAATGACCATGCCCACTGCTCCTGATGTCAGTGTAAGTTAGAGAGAGTGTTTCCAGGGCGGGAAAGGTAGGTGGTCACAGATCTGAAGCATTAGCAAATAAACAAGATTCCTCAGGAGAATTGTGGAGAGATTTAAAGAACATAGAACACTACAGCACAGTACAGGCCCTTCGGCCCACAATGTTGTGCCGACGTTTTATCCTGCTCTAAGATCTATCTAACCCTTCCCTCCCACATAGCCCCTGATTTTTCTATCATTCATGTGTCTATCTGAGAGTCTCTTAAATGTCCCTAATGTATCTGCCCCCACAACCTCTGCAGGCAGTGTGTTCCATGCACCCACCACTCTCTGTGTAAAGAACTTACCCTGACATCCCCCTTATACCTTCCTCCAATCAGCTTAAAGTTATGTCCTTAAATTTACTTGTTGCATTCTGGAATACATTATTCAAAACAGCAAGGGAAGCAAAATTAATGGCAACTTATTATAGGAAATTGGATATGCATTTGATTAGGAGGAGTTTGTAGGTGTGTAGGTAAGGAATAAGCAAGTGGGATAGTTTGGCACACTCCTTCAAAGAGCCACATTTCACACTAGGATTCCCCAAAATATTTCAAACCAACTCACTCCTTCTGATGAAAGTCATTGTCCTCAAACGTTGACTCTGTTTCCCTCTCCACAGATGACTCCTGGCCTGCTGAGTATTTCCAGTATTTTAATTCAGATCCTTTATAATTTCTGCATAAAAGTTGGGAACTAATTAATGCATAGCAAGGTCCCATAAAATTCAGCGCTGGTGCTAGAGGAGTAATTATAGTTTTCTTTTTATCCTTAGGGAGTTCTGTGGAATCCGTTGCAGACATTTAAACAGAGGGGCTTTTGTGGTGGAAGTGAGACACACAATTGGGGACTGAGGGTGATTGGGAAGAACCAAAAGTTAACATCTCATTTCAAACACACACACAGAAAATGCTGGAGGAACTCAGCAGGTCAGGCAGCATCTATGGAGAGAAATAAACAGTTGACGTTTCGGGTCGAGACCCTTCATCAGGACCCCGGTGTCCTGATCAGTCCTGATGAAGCGACTCAACCCGAAACATCGACTGCTTATTTCCCTCCATAGATGCTGCCTGACCTGCTGAGTTCCTCCAGCATTTTCTGTGTGTGTGTTGCTCCAGATTCCATATGTGCAGATGCCCTTGGATCTCATTCCAAAGCCTGTTCCCACAGTGGGGATTGGAGTGACCCTGCTGCCTATTGAGCTCAGATGTAAATGTGGAGAACCTACTGTCTCTTCAGACAAGGGAGGGGCAACATCTCTTCAGTTCATAGCATCTGTACCTTTCTCACCCACGCAATCTTTGGCCCCATCAGCCTGGAGGCACTCACTCAAATTAATCAGCCAACAGAAACTCAGCTCCATCTTCCTTTTGCTCCATGTGGCAGGAAGCTGACCAACAGCAGAACTACTCTCCTTGCAGACTGGTTTCAAACAAGACTGTGTCATCGACCCAAAGACTTTCTTCAATCCTTTTTGCTGCAATGCTGCACCTCTTCGCCAACAGGCTTCCCTGTGGGAGTGGAGCTAATCTACAGGACGTACGGGAAACCGTTCAATGTCTGGCACCTTCACTTCAGCACCCACATTGCCCCCCAGTCTCAGTAGTTCAGCAGCAGTATGCAGGTGACACTTGAGTTTACGCACGTTTGAAGGCTGAGCTCACTGACTTGTTCCCCGAAGCACGTGAGAGAGAATGGACTTGTTGGTGGGCCCAAACATGCAAGGCAGCAGCAGGCAGTGCAGGGTTAAGCACTATCAGGTTCGAGGCTGTGGAGGGGGGACGTGATGAGATCTGTGACTGGGTGGGAGATGACGGCCTGGTGTTCGTTGGTCGGGTCGTGGTCCAAGGGTTGGAATTTACACTCGATATCTACAAAACAAAAGCCTTTGACCCCATTGCACCACTTTGGCCTCTGACCATAAAAACCCTGGACAATATGGGTGACCTCCCATACCTCAGGAGTCACCTCTTCACAAAAGTAGACACTGATGACAAAATTCACCATCACTTTCAATGTGCCGGCGCACAATTTGTACAACTCAGTGCAGCACAGAATTAGCCCTTCAACTCAGCACAAAACTCACGGCAGCAGTGATCCCTGTCCTTGCATATGCCTCTGAGACTTGGGCTACCTGCAGCAGGCACCTCAAAGCACTGGAGAGATGCCACCAACACTTTCTTTGTAAAATCCTCCAAGGTCACTGGAAGTATAAGCAACCGAAAGCCAGAGTCCTATCCTAGACTAACATCCCAGCACTGAGGGCCCAGTCAGATTCAGTTGGCTCCAATGGGCAGGGCACATCATTTGTCTTGCCGATGCTGAATGCTCAAGAATAGATACTCTATACTGAGCTCTGCATTAGAAAGAGATTACTAGGTGGACAGAGGAGAAGGCGGTCAGTAAATTCTACACACAAGAAGCATGAAAGGAAATGGACAGAAAGTGTGTATGTTATTGAAACGGAGCATCAGCCATGATCGCATTGAATGGTAGAACAGGCTTGAAGGGCCAAATGGCCTAGTTCTCTCTCTATTTTTCTACATTTTCTAAAAGATTGAAGGATGTGCTTAAAGCTTCCTTGAAAAAGTGTAATATTCCCACTGACTCCTGAGAATCTCTGACTCGTGACAGCTCAAAGTGAAATGAGCAGAATTCGGGCCGGTATTGAGAACCTCCGGGTCGTGCATCAAGCGCACACAGAGACCCTGTGTGAGCAGTGGACAACACAGAAGGAGAGGACCACCTCACAAAGCACCCAGCCGCCTGCCCCATCACCCACCTCCTGCCCCATCCGTGGAGGAGTCTGCCGGTCCCACGTCGACCTCATCCGTCTCCCCAGGACCCACGAATCCAGAGTGGAAGCAAGTCATCTTCGATCCCCAGGGACTGCTGAAGAAGAAGATCTGTACCTGCGATAACAGTGAGCATTTTGCAAGTGTTTCTGGCTGTTCTGAACTGTTTTGTGTTTCCTAATTACCATTTAAGTGGATTCAGCTATATAATCAGGTCATTACTTCAGTTTGTGCAGTAAAGGCCACACTGATGACACAATAATGGTGCAATAAGGGAGCTTCAGTTATTCACAGTGGAGTATAGTGAGTAATGAGGGTATAAATAGATCTCTGGATGAGAGCAATTATCAAATTAATGATCGCAATGGTGATCATTTTGAATGAAACCTGTGCTTAAATGTAATGTTATCTCTACACAGGGCTGCGCTCAGCTTCCTTCCTCTCGAGCCGATCTCCCCCTCTCCACGATAAACTTCATTTGCCTGGAAGCTGGGTGTCAGCCCCTTTTTGTGTACGCTGGAGGCATGATCCATATGGCAGCGATTCCCAACCAGATCCATCCCCATCAAAAAAATGTGTGATTGTCAAAAATACATGAGGATCGGTGGTTCACACCCAGAATCAGTCATTAAAGTGGGATCCATGCAGGAAGAGCTTCCACCTGCTGCATGTTTGCCATTCCAATCAAAGAACTACCTCGATGTCATGAAGTATCTGACAGAGAGGATCCTTCTCTCCCCCTGTCTTGTTGCTTGTTTGAAGATTCAGTGACGAGGCATTCTGCAAATGACTTGGTATTGGTCTTGGTTTCTTGTTGTCACCTGATACCGAGATACAGTGAAAAGCTTTTGTTTTGCATGACATCCACAAACAACCATCAGTTTCTTGAATCAACCTGCACAACCCTAATCCTACCTTAGCAACGGAACAATACAGACCACCTCTTGCACATTTTTCATTGTACCTGCACCTCACCGTACTTGTGCATATAACAATATATTTGACCTGACTTGACTTCACATCACTTCACTTGACTTGGTGTGAAAGATTCCATGATGCTAACTTGAGATCACACAACCCTGGTAAACATTAATCCACAGACCAAGTCCCTGAATCAGACTGTTTGGTCATTATCCCATCGTTTTTCATGGAATCCTTGCACACACTGGCAGAAATTCTCCATACTACAGCTGTCTCTCTGAAACACTCCCCCGGCTGTAAAGCATGCTGGGCTAAGGTCATAAAAAGCACTATGAAAAGGTAAACATCCTTTTAGGATTGGTTTTCCAAGCTCCAGTGACCTAAGTTCAGTCCTGACCTCGGGTGCTGTCTGTGTGGAGTTTGCACGTTCTCCCTGTGACCGCGTGGGTTTCCCCTGGATACTCTGGTTTCCTCCCACATCCCAAAGATGTGCAGGTTTGTTAATTGGCTGCTGTAAATCACCCCTTAGTTGTAGGGTAATGGCCACAGGATCAAAATGGAGCTGCTGGGCATGTGTGAGGGAGAATAAGTTGCAGGGGTACATGGAACTAAGGGGAGGAGAATGGATCAAATGGGATTGCTCCCCAGGGAGCCAGCATGGACCCATGGGCTGAATGGCCTTCTGTGTCATAATAAGTAAGGAAGATGGTTCATTTGAAATTAGTAAAACCACTCTAGATGGAGCTTCCAGAAATTTCTAACCATCCAGCTTGCCACTGAAGATGACCCAACAGTAGCCTGCCCAAAGATATATTGGTATTGGTATTGGTTTATTATTGTTATTTGTATCGAGGTACAGTGAAAAACTTCTTGCATACCAATCATACAGGTCAATTCATTACACAGTGCAGTTACATTGAGTTATTACAGAGTGCATTGAGGTAGTACAGGTAAAAACAATAACAGTGCAGAGTAAAGTGTCACAGCTACAGAGAAAGTGCAGTGCAGGTAGACAATAAGGTGCAAGGTCACAAGGTAGATTGTGAGGTCAGAGTCCATCTGATTGTATAAGGGAACCATTCAATAGTCTTATCACAGTGGGACAGAAGCTGTCCTTAAGCCTAGTGGTACGTGCCCTCAGGCTCCTGTATCTTCTACCTGATGGAAGAGGAGAGAAAAGAGAATGTCCTGGGTGGGTGGGGTCTTTGATTATGCTGGCTGCTTCGCCAAGGCAGCGAGAAGTAAAGACAGAGTCCAAGGAGGGGAGGCTGGTTTCCACAACTCTCTACAGTTTCTTGCGGTCCTGGGCAGAGCAGTTGCCGTACCAAGCCGTGATGCATCCAGATAGAATGCTTTCTATTGTGCATCGATAAAAGTTGGTGAGTGTCAAAGGGGACATACCGAATTTCTTTAGCCTCTTGAAAAGTAGAGGCACTGGTGAGCTTTCTTGGCCGTGACACCTACATGACTTGAACAGGACGGGCTATTGGTGATGTTCACTCCCAGGAACTTGAAGCTGTCAACCCTCTCGACCTCAGCACCGTTGATTAGACTTGGGGATGGGTTGGAGGTTCATCAGATTCACCAGAACCACACCACAGCCAGAAAGGATTGTGTGGCCAGGTTGCACAGATTAGACTTGCAGAAGATTAAGAGGTGACCTACCAATCACTGAGGTGTTTGAGATGATTAAAATAAGAAGCAGTAGCAGGCAATTTAACTTGTCATGCCTGCTCCACCACTCATCGAGTCATACAGCACGGAAAGAGAGCAGTCA
The DNA here is from genome assembly GCF_009764475.1 of Pristis pectinata. Classification (NCBI taxonomy): domain Eukaryota; kingdom Metazoa; phylum Chordata; class Chondrichthyes; order Rhinopristiformes; family Pristidae; genus Pristis; species Pristis pectinata. Next base: position 15,000,014 of record NC_067435.1, on the reverse strand, counting down.
GCCCACCACATCCACACTGACCTGTGAGCACCCAGCTGTATTATTCCACCCTCCAGCACTTGGCCCATAACCTTCTCTGCCCAGGCAATTTAATGCTCATCTTCTTAAATGCTGTTAGTGACTCTGCTTCTTCTACTCTCTCAGGCAATATATTCCGAGTACTCACCACTGTCTGAGTGAAAAAGATCCCCTCAGGTCCCCTCTAAATCTCTTACCCCTGTCCCTAAACCTATGTCCTCTAGTTTTATTCATGTCTGAAGGGAGAAGTTTTCTTTGATCTACCCGGTCTATTCTCCTCATTGAGCATTCGATAGAACTCACCGCTTTCTTGCACTGTCCTTTTGCCTTGATTTTATTAATATCCGAAGATCTATTCATCTCTGTCTTGAATATACTCAGTGACTGAGGTTTTACAGACTCCTTGGGCAGTGAAATCCCAAAAATTATCCACTGTCAGGGTGAAGAAATTTCATCTCATCTCCAGTCCAAGTGACCAACCTCTCACTTGGAAGACTTGATGGAGGAAAGCAAAACTGTTTGGCCCAGTGCGAGATCCAGAACAAAGGAGCGTTACCTTGAAATTAGGCCTCGCCATTCTGGGTGAGTCAGGATGTGATTCTCCACACAAGCAGTGGGAGATCCCTTGAACCCCTCCCTGGCAAAACATTGATGATCCCGTGGAGACAATTGACAGAATCAGCATTGAAATTGGTAGATTTAATTGGTAAGGTATTAAGAGTTATAGAGTCATAGAGTTATACAGCACGGAAACAGGCCCTTCGGCCCAACTGGTCCTTGCCGACCAAGATGCCCATCCAAGCTAGAGTTACGGAACCAAATGGGTGTAACAGGAGTTGAGCCAAGACGTAACTGATGGTAGAACAGGGTCGCGGGTTGAATGACCTGCTCCTGTGTTTATGAGCCTACTGTGAGTCCACAGCAATGCTGCATAGTCCTATGAGTCTAGAGAACACTTGGGTACATTGCAAGTGGTGGATGGGGACTAACCAAGGTGACAGCTTTCTGTTTAAGTCCCTTCCAACTGGCCCAACGAAGCAGCCAATATCACAGGCAGTTTAAGATACCAATCAAAAGTTGGCAAGATGCGAACTGGTCAAATATGCCAGCTGGTTTTCAAGAATGCTTCCAGGTGATCGGGGAGTGTCAGACAGCACGGGGTCCAAATAGGCAGCCCATCAACTTGGAGAACAAAGCAGTTTTAGAGCAGTCATTAGCAACAGCAAAGGAGAGAGCGCTCTTGGCATTAAAGCTCCATTCTCTTATTTGCCTCTTAGTGAATCCTCATGATAGCAATTGATGTGCCAATCATGTAGAATATTCAATCTAGATTAAATTCCGCTGATGGCATTTGAATGGAAGGTAAAATTGAATCAGCAGCAGATGGCAGATGGGAAACAGAAGCCAGAAGGACCTCAATCTCCTTGAGAAGTGCTCCTGTTCAAAGGGATTGAAAGAGACAGGATTTCATATCTTGCCTGTGGGATACTGCCAATCTGAATTTGAGTCTAGCAAACTGCTAACGTTACTTGTAGTTCCTGCTCACAGAGATCAAGGCAACAACTTGCATTTACATAGCACCTTAAACATAGTAAAACGTCCAAGGGTGACACAGGGATTACTCTCAAGCATAACACTAAGGGGATGTTAAGGCGGGTGATGGAAGAGGAGGATGTTTAAGGAGGGAGAGGTGGAGGTAAGGGATTAGGGAAGGAGTTTCGAGCTGAGGCTGTGTCTGTTGCAGGCACGGAAGCCAATAGCAGAGCAATGGGAACCAGAGATGCAGGGAGGCTTCGTCTGGGAGGTCCTGAAGGATTGTAAGGTTGGGGAGGACAGAGACGGGAACAGGAATGAGAATTTTAGATCAGAGGCCAGGAGAGGTTGCAGGTCAGTAAGTGCGAGGGGTGAGGGTGAATGGGGAGCAGCACGTTGGAAGAGCCACAGTTGTCAGAGTTTGTCAACAAAGCCGGGTGGACGAGGGTTGAGTAACGGTTAAAGCTAAGGCAGGGGTGAACAGTTGACAGGACTTGATGCTCCTTCATTCATTCAAAGGGTGGTGAATGGTCAGTAACTAGGTGCAGTACAAGAACATTGTTATCAGTTACTTTTTTAATATTTAGTAATTGAGAGGGGGGGCACCAACACAGGAGGGAGACTCCTGGTTACACTGTCCTACGTAACAGGAAGGCTTCCTGTGTAAGCCAATGCCAGTAAGAAGCAGTTTACAACAATGTCGACATAAGAGGAAACCTTCCTGTCATGTTTACAGTGCTGCCACACACGGAAGTCACAGAATCATAAACATAGAAACATAGAAAACCTACAGCACATTTCAGGCCCTTCAGCCCACAAAGCTGTGCCAAACACGTCCCTACCTTAGAAATTACTAGGCTTACCCATAGCCCTCTATTTTTCTCAGCTCCATGTACCTATTCAACAGTCTCTTAAAAGACCCTATCGTATCAGCCTCCACCACCGTTGCCGGCAGCCCATTCCACACACTCACCACTCTCTGAGTAAAAAACTTACCCCGACATCTCCTCCATACCTACTCCCCAGCACCTTAAACCTGTGTCCTCTTGTGGCCACCATTTCAGCCCTGTATCATACTGCAGAGCAGGAAGCCATTTGGCCCATCAGCCTTCCGTTGGTTCATTGACAGAGCTAATCCCATTTTTCCAGCCTTCTCCCATAAATCTGCAAGTTTTCTCTTCATAAATCCCCCTTTTGAAGGCACAATTCCTTTTTGGCAGTACCAGGAGGACCAAATAAATCTCTGTCCTTCCCCCACTGAGCCCACCATTGGGACACAAGACATGAGTTTATACGGCCACTTATCATGCACTGAGGAGTGCTCTGACGTACTTCATCACCGGTTATTCTGCTGATATTGTTGCACCGATAATTGCAGCAACCATTGTGGCAACCTCCCCTCCGCTTCAAACAGCTGATGCCAACGTCCCAACTGGCACACAGGATCTTGGCTCAAAGTCTTTTCTGAAAGAGGTGTCACTGTGCTCTTCTCAAAATGTTGGCACAGTATTATTTGGAGAAAAGGAGAGGAAGCCACCATCACCAGATAGATAGGGCAGCTGGTAGACCCACTGCCTCGCAGCTCCAGTGACTTGGGTTCGATCCTGACCACAGGTGCTGTCTGTGTGGAGTTTGCACGTTCTCCCTGTGACCGCGTGGGATTCCCCCCGGTGCTCCGGTCTCCTCCCACATCCCAAAGGCGTACAAGTTGGGAGGGTAATTGGCTGCTGTAAGTTGCCCCTAGTGTGTAGGTGAGTGGTGGAATGTGGGGGGGGGGGTGGATGGGAACGTGGGGAGAATAAAATGGGATCAGTGTAAGATCGGTGTACGGTGGTCGGCATGGACTCGATGGGCTGAAGGGGCTGTTTCTATGCTGGATGACTCTATGACTGTTGAAGAGCTGGCTGAGATTATACATTCAAATTATGGTGTATGTTTTGAGCAAGTCAAAGTCAAGTTTACTGTCACCTGCACAAGTCCATGCATGCACAGATGCAATGAAAAACTTACTTGCAGCAGCATCACAGGCACATAGCATCAGATACACAACATTCACAAGAAAAACATAAAGCAAGCATAAATTATACACAATTTTTGCAAGAAGGAATACAACTAAAAACAAAATAGAAGTCCATTTTAGTGCAAAGTGATCATAGTGTTGCTAAAGTATAGTGATTGGGGTTGTACAGGTTGGTTCAAGAACCGAATGGTTGAAGGGAAGTAGCTGTTCCTGAACCTGGTGGTGTGGGATTTCAGGCTTCTGTACCTCCTGCCCAATGGTAGCTGTGAGAGGACGGCATGGCCCAGAAGGCAGGGATCTTTGATGATGGATGTTGCCTTCTTGAGCAAGGTAACAATGCTCCGCTATTTCCCCTCAACCTCGCCCCTAAGTTTCTCCCCTCACTCTTGTCATGAGCTAAATCTTTATCCACCATCTTTTTCACCTTCCTCTCCTGGTGGTTCTGCTGGTACCGGTTCTACTGGAGTCGGTAACCACCTCACTCATCACCCAAGTCTCCGTTCCACACCGTGAGCTTGGAGGGTAAACGGGTTGCCAGACCAGAACAACTTGCATTTCTATCACATCGTTCAGGACCTCAGAATTTCCAGACAGCCAACAACGTGTTTTTAATTTGTGATCACTACTGTAATAGCATCCAAGCTGTTCACAGCGAGCTCCCACAAAGAGCAAGGATCACCTGTGGCACTGATGTTGGCTGACAGATGATTTTTCTGCAGCATCATTTTTCATGGTTACCATGGGAACGGAGAGGGCAGCGGTCTAATGTCTCATCCAAATGACTGAAGCCCAGAATTTCCTCAGTGCATGGAAACTTGCCGCGAGATGGTGCTGCGCGGGGAATGCACGCCAGTTTCCTGCAGCAGTGTGAGGGGGGTGAGAGTGCAGGAGTGTGGGTGTGCGCTGGGATGGGGATGTGCGCGAGTCCTTCGTGTTACAGGCAAGTACACACAGCCTCTCACTACACGGGTTTGTAGATGACTATTGGGAGCAACCCACCTTGCAGATCCAAAAACCTTCAGGACAGTTGCACAAGTTCAAGGCCAAAAGCGCAAACTCGGAAGTGCCACCCACCCACCGTGACAGGAACTCCTGGAGCCAGAGGTTCTCAACAGGAGCCACTGCTCATGTGATGGGCTTCAAGCAGAATGGCCCAACCACAAGAGCAGCCTGTAAACAGTAACATCCCACTGGCAGAGGACCTTAATAAGTTCTTTGCCCAGTTTGACAGGGAGAACTACAGCAAGGAAATGGTTAGACTGCCTCAAGATCCTTATGGACTGGTACTTGATACTAATGAGGTCAGTAGGATACTACACAGTCAACGCAAGGAAAGCAGCCGGACCTGATGGTGTACCAGGGCGTGTGCTTCAGGCATGCGCTAACCAATTAGTTGGGGTTTTCACTCACATCTTCAACCTCTCCCTGACATACGCTGTTGTCCCGATGTGTTTTAAATCAACAATCATTGTGCCCATTCCTAAGCAAAAAAAGGTGTGCTGCCTGAATGATTATCGCCCGATTGCACTTACACCGATCATAGCCAAATGTTTTGAGAGACTGATTTTGAAGCACATTAAACGTGCTATCCCTGCCACCGTGGACCAGCACCAGTTTGCCTACTGGGCAAATAGATCAACGGACGATGCAAGTAGTCTCGCCCTCCATACTGCTCTGGCGCACCTGGAAAGACCGGACACATATGTCAGGATGCTCTTTTTGGACTTCAGTTCAGCCTTTAACACAGTTATTCCTAGCAGACTAGTGTCCAAACTCCACAGCTTGGGCCTGACTACAACAATCTGTAACTGGATTATGGACTTTCTGACCAATCGTCTGCAGACCATCAGGTTAGGAGGGCACAAATCTTTCACCGTCACCCTGAATACTGGTGTTCCCCAGGGGTGGGTGCTGAGTCCCTTCCTGTATGCCCTTTTTACTCATGACTGTTCATCTGTCCATGAAACAAACACCATCATAAAGTTTGCAGACGACACGACAGTCATTGGCCTGATCATGAACAATAATGAATTGGCATACAGGGATGAGGTACAAAACCTGACAGCCTGGTGTTCCGCCAACAATCTCATTCTCAACACCCGAAAAACTAAAGAGATTGTGGTGGATTTCAGGAAGTCAAGGAAGATAGATCTTGGTCCAGTGTTCATTGGTCGCGAGGCTGTGGAGAGAGCCTCCAGTTTTAAATTCCTGGGGGCATACATCACCGAGGACTTTTCCTGGGCAATACACACCTCAGCTGTCATTAGGAAGGCACAGTAATGCCTCTATTTTTTGAGGAAATTGAGGAGAGCCAGACTGTCTCAGAACATTCTGGTGAACTTCTACCGGTGTGCGGTATAGAGCATCCTGACATACAGCATTACAGCTTGGTATGCCAGCTGCACTAGGAAGGAGCAGAAGGCTCGGCAGAGGGTCATCAAGATGGCCCAAAACGTCATTGGGACTCAGTTACCAGCGATGGAGGACATCTATCAGGCTCGATGTCGGAGCAGGGCTTTAAACATCATTCGAGAACCAGTTCACCCTGCTCACTACCTTTTTAAATTACTCCCCTCTGGTAGGCGATACAGGACAATACATGCACACACTACAAGACTGAAACACAGCTTTTTTCCCAAAGCTGTTAAATTGTTGAACATGGACTGACACCTCCTATACATACATACACATACTATGTCTCCCTCCCCTTTACCGGCTGGACTCATCATGGTGTTATTTAATATATTGATATGCTGCTGATTATCATAATTATTATTATCACTGTTCATTTGCACGCTGCCTTTTTATATTTTTTATACTTAATATTTGTGTAAGTATGTTTGTTTTATTTTATAGTTATAATTGCTCTTATCAATTTACTGTTTTGGTTTTTATTAGGCAAGGGACTGCCATCGTGATCTCGTTGTGTTGTTGTTGCAACAGTACAATGACAAATAAATATGAAATATGGAGGGTGGAGCGGCCACCTCCAAAGATCAGGTCACATGGCATTAGAGATGGAGAGCCAGAAAGATCATCAGAAGGATCCAGGCTCCACCCAAAGGAAGAAAATGGCCTTGGAGAAAACTCCATATTTCTTTAGTGGCAGACTCCTTCACAGTGGCTTAAGGAAGGATGTCCCTTTATCTTACAGATGAGCAGCCCCACTCCTGCCTGTTAAGGCCAAATTTTTTCTCCAAAGCCCCACCTGTTCTCTGTAACCAATTTCTGCACTCTGCTCCGGTGGAAATGATGTTGCACCGAATGGCACAGTGCACCCAGTGACCTCTGTGCGCAGAGAACTGCAATGCTATTTCAAATGGAAGGAAGTACATGTTGCAACCATGAAGTCACAGATCACAGATCACAGAAGCAGGCCATTCGGCCCACCATGTTCATGCCAACCATCAAACACCCATCTCTACTTATCCCATTTACCAGCATTTGATCCTTAGCCATCTAAGCCTTGGTGATTCAAATATCAGATACTCCTTACATGTTGTGAGAGTGTCTGCCTCCACCACTCCCTCAGGCAGCGCGTTCCACATTCCAACCACCCTCTGAGTGAAAAAGTTCTTCTTCAAACTCCCGCTATGCCTTCTAGTTTTAAAACCACTACTATGGGAAAAGGTTTCTTATTATCTTTGCCCCTCATAATTTTGTACACCTCTATAGGGCCCCCTCAGCTCCAGGGACACACACAGCCTACCCAGGCTCTCTCCATGACTGAAACCCAGGCTCCACCTCAGGAAACATCTTGGTGAATCTTCCCCACTGCCATCAGGTCTTGAACCGACCTGAAAAACCCTCATTCTACCTCGGACTATATATCCCTCAACTTGTACTAATGTCATTATATTTATTTTTATTTATTTTTACATGTAAGTTATGTATAATTTATGTTAAGGTTATGTAATTTATGTCTGTCATGTTTGAAACATACTGTGCTGCTACTGCAAAAAGCTCATTTTCATGGCTTTATACCCTGGGTATCTGTGCCCATGACAATAAACTTTATGATATCTTTAAATTTATTAGTCACATGTACATCGAAACACACAGTGAAATGCATCCTTTTGCGTAGAGTGCTCTGGGGGCAGCCCGCAAGTGTCGCCACGCTTCCGGCACCAACATAGCATGCCCACAACTTCGTAACCCGTACGTCTTTGGAATGTGGGAGGAAACCGGAGCACCCGGAGGATACCCACACAGACACGGGGAGAACGTACAAACTCCTTACAGACAGCAGCCAGAATTGAACCCGGGTCACTGGGGCTGTAAAGCGTTACGTTAACTGCTACACTACCGTGCAACTTGAACATAAACTTGAATCTCTTCTGCACCCTCTCCAATGTAATCACATCCTACCAGATGACCAGAACTGCCCGCAATGTTCCAGTATCTATAACGTATAACCAATATGCACCATGCAACAGAGTTTCCAAGCCACAGCCCCCAACAGTATAGCTCCCCATCAGCAGTGCATCTGCTCGGAACTTGTGCTCTCCCCTGTCTGAGTAATTGCCTCTTATGCCTATTCTCTGAGTCCTACCTGAACCCAATTGGGTGGCTAAATTAAGTCAAGACTGCAAAGCAACTCTGTTAAAGTTTATTAAGGCTGAGCAAATGCCACAAATAAAGGGAAAACACGATAAGTAATAAAACAAAAACTTCAAGATCCTGCTGAAGATCGTGATACAATATGTGACAAAATGCCAAACAGTAATACAACCTCCATACCCTAATGACCTTGCAGTGCTTTAACCGTTAACTGCAACAGTGACTTCAACTCTCATTATTTCTCTCTCACCCTGACCCTGAACGTGCTCAATCTGGAGAGCACTCGAAGGAGACTGTCCCCATCTGTGCAGGTGAACACCTCTGTCCACAGTTCCCTTACAAGCTGCCCTTTAGCTTTGAATTTTATTCACATATACAATCTTTTCTAACTCTTGATGAAACCAAACATAAGATGTCCTGTTGATCACTTGGAGGAGTCTGTTCCCGTATGTACAGGTCAGTCCTATCCATGGGTTCCTAACAGATTGTTAAAGTTTGCCCTGAACTTTGCTTTTTCTATAATACAAAAAAAGACAAAATGTGATTGACCTCTGCCGCAGCCCACTTTAACTGCAAAATCTTTGTCCTGACCTTGTCTGTTTGCTGTAAATGCGGGAAATGGTTCCTTCCCCCTCCTGTGTCAGTGAATGAGCCAATTGTCCTCTTGTGGGTCGGTCATCCAGTTTGATATTTTGACCATTACCACAGAAAGGTGTTTCAGTGGGAGAATTTCGAGATTTATTAGCACCTTGAAAGGGTAAACATGGATTTCAATGATTTGAGCATTAACATCTTCATTGGTATATTGGAGATGAATCCACCCTCCGTAGATGTACATGGGTAAGTCTTGGGTACAGCCCTACTGAGGGGTTACAGAAGGAATCAGGTTGTTTGTTTCCTTCTGCGAATAGCCAGCTTTAAAGATTCAATTAAAATAAATCCCTGGTTGCTCACAGCATGCTAGCAGATGAAGTTTGGTCAATTTGTAGTGTGATAACCACAAAATCTCCTTTATAGTGCAGCCACCCACCCACATTAATGATGGTTTATGTTGAGTGAAACGTGTTCTTGCTGCAGGTTTGGCAACATCTCTGGAGTTGGGCAGGAACCCACAAACACCTTACTCGAGCAGAAGACTGTTACGCACTCGGAGACAGCTGACACCTGCAATGGCATTACTGTCCCAGTGCCCAGATCAACACTCTTCCAGAACCAGACAGTAAACAGGATTGTCCTTTTTTTTTCCCTGTCACAGCTGAGGAACGTAGAACACAAGAAAATAAGAGCAGGAGGAGGCAACTCAGCCCCTCAATCCTGCCCCACCATTCAGTATGGTCGTGGCTGATCTGCCCCAGGCCTCAACTCCTTTTCTGTGCCAGTTCCCCAGAGCCCTCAATCCCCTGATCTTTCAAAACTTTACCTACCTCCTCTTTAAATAGTCCCAGTGATCTCTCCTCCATCACCCTCTGGGGTAGACAATTCCAGAGATTCATGAGCAGAATTTTCAACCCATCTCAGATTTAAATGACCACCTTCTTATCTTGTAACAATGTCTCGTCATTTGAAGTTCTGCCACTAGTGGAACCATTTTGACATCTACCTTGTAATGTCCCCTAAAGATCTTATATGTTTCAATAAGGTGGAATTTAATTCAGGCAATTGTGAAGTGTTACAGTGTGGGAGGTTGAAGATAAGGGGAAAGTATGCAGTAAATGACATAATTTTATGTATAGTGGGATCTTAGGATCCAAGTCCGTAGCTCACTGAAAGTGGCCACGCAAGTAGATAGAGTTGTAAAGAAGGCGTATGGTAGGCATGCCTTCATCTCTAGGGGTATACGAGTCAGGAAGTCATGTTGCAGCTGTATAAAACTTTGGTTAGGCCACACTTGGAGTACTGTGTGCAGTTCTGGTCGCCCCATTACAGGAAGGATGTGGAGGCTTTGGAACGGGTTCAGAGGTTTACTGAGTTGCTGCCTGGATTAGAGCTACAAGGAGAGGTTGGACAAACTTGGGTTGTTTTCTCTGGAACGTCAGAGGTTGAGAAGAGACCTGATAGAAGTTTATAAAACTATGTGAGGCATAGATAGGGTAGACTGTCAAAATCTTTTTCCAGGGTAGAAATATCGAATAGGGCATAGCTTTAAGGTGAGGGGGGGGGAGGGAGTTTAAAGGAGATGTGCGGAGCAAGCCTTTTTACACACACAGTGGTGGGTGCCTGGAACGCGCTGCCAGGGGTGGTGGTGGAGGCAGATATGATAGTGGTGTTCAAGAGGCTTTTAGATAAGCATGTGAATATGCAGGGAGTGGAGGGATGTGGATCACGTGCAGGCAGAAGGGATTAGTTTAATTTGGCATCGTGCTTGGTACAGACATCTGTAAGGAAAGAGTTAAATTTTCCAGAAGTCATATTTGATTCCTCCTTAGTATGTGCTAAAATGTGTAACACAACATGATGGTTGTAAGACAAATGGGGTCAGCTTGGAATGTGGGAATGTTTTGAGAAAGTCAAAGAGCACCAGTCCACAGCCTTGAGAGTAGATCATGATGAAAAGCATGTTTGTCTGGGAAAGGAAAATGATGTGCAGCTGCAGGTCCCACCTGGTGCCGGACCATGGGAAAGGACTGGGGTAAGGGGTTTTCAGGGTATAAAAAGGGGCTCCTTCTTGGCACAGGGGTACTCTCACTTTAGGCTGGAGCCGCAAGCAAACTTAAGGGGCAGACGGAGAGGGAGAGAAAGAGGGAGAGAAAGATGGAGAGAAAGATGGAGAGAGAGAGAGAACGAACAGTGGAAGCAGCTGTTGGACACCTGGGCTTCCCTCCGGTACTGTGTGGATCAGTCCAGAGTGGTTGATAAGTATTCTCTGTATTCTATTGTCCTGCTGTTTTTGAAGTGGTTAATGAGTAGGTTTCATATCATCCTAATAAAGTAATGTCTTTATAACCTTTCACGTGTACAGTGTCTCCTTTGTTTGCGAGTATCTCTTGCGGCTGAATCAGAAAAGAACAAGGAACAAATTTTAAAATATTTTCATTACAACATTGTGGGCCGAAGGGCCTATGTTCTAAGATCACCCCTCATTCTCTCCAGGCTAAAGAATGTAAATCTAATTTCTTTAGCTGCTGGTGGTAGGGCAAACCTCTTTCCCCAGGAACTAGCCCCGTGACTTTTTTTTCTGTCTCCGATGCTTGTAAACAAGGGATCCAAAATCATGAACAGTACTCCAGGAATAAACTGAGGAAACCTCAAATCAACACTGACCAAGCATCACAAGTGCAACTAGACAATCTGTGTGGTTCTGCAAAACCAGGGAGTGGTCCATCCTTCCAGCTCCTGCCTGCGTACGACAGGGTGCTCGCATTTTAACGCAAAGACAGTGCACCATCTGAATGAAGAACAAGCTCTCCATTTTCAGTTAGAGTTGGCATCTCTCCCAGATCCAGCCTTAATAAGCTTCTATTAATTTCCATCTAAAAATAATGTCAGAATTAATTCAAAGGTTTAGATTCCACTCAAGCTCTGCACAGCTCACTAGGTTTATACTGCTGAGGAAAAGGTTCGCGTAATTCAATGCATTTGAAATAACACAGCACATTACCGGCTAACAGAAGGAGATACTGCCTGTTTCTGAAGTTTAATATGGTAATGTCTAATCAGGGAATGGGAGTTCTTTCAATTACAACATTCATACTTTAACAATAAGCTTCATCTCGACTGTGGAAGCACTTTAGGTAGAAAAAACAGAGCATCAAAGCACACTTTTCTTAATTAAGCCCACAAGGCTCTTGCTCAACTTCACCTCAATTGTGCATGATATTTTTATCTGTCCTCATGTAGTTATGCTTAATGGCTTAGAATATTAAGTGTGTGTGTGCCTTTGGTCGGGCCAATCCCAAATGATTCTGACAACCCCTACAATGCCTGCTTCACATTGCTTGAATATCCGTCACCCCATCCTCCAGAAGAGGTCTCCTCCCCCTACAACGTGTCACCATAGCTACACACTGCACCGTCTACCTGCAGCAATTCGACACCACCTCACAGAATCGTTGATCTCCACAGCCTAGCCTGCCGTTGTACAAACATGAAGATTATTGCCTCCAACTTCCCTTCCAAGTCCCTTGAAAGTACCTTCCCTGAAAAGGTATTTGGACAGGTACATGGATAGGAAAGGTCTGGAGGTATATGGGCCAAACACGGGCAAATGGGATGAGCTTTGTTGGGCACCTTGTTCAGTATGGACCAGTTGGGCCGAAGGGCCTGTTTCCATGCTGTATGACTCGATGCCTCTATAAGTCATTTTGACTCAGCCAAACTCTGGCCATTCCTTCGTGGTCATTGGGTCAAAATCCTGCAACTCCCTACTTGTCCGCATTGTGGGAGCACTTTCTCCACACAGACTGCAACAGTTTAATGAGGCAGCTCACCGTCACCTTCTCGGGGGCGATCAGGACTGGGCAGCCAATATGACAGCACTACGCCCAGCCTGAGAATGAATCTTAAAACTGGACGGTCTGTGATCTTCATGAAACTTAGTGGATGAGAACAGAACAGACTCTTGGCAGGACTGATCTCTCCAAGGGCCACTGCTCTCAACAAAGAGAGCAGTGAATCTCATGACTCCATATCAACCAAGTGGTCTTTAATAGCTGAGACTAAATAAGCTACAAACATTATCACAATGAAGTAATGAGCAGATATGAGTGAGGATGTGACCCAGGGTAGGCTTAGTCCACTGTAAGAAGCAGAAGCAGAAGACCCTTCAGCCTGTCGTTACTACTCTCCCATTCAATAAGATCCTGACTGATGTCCTACCTCAGCACCACTTTCCTACACCAACCTCATATCCCCAGATTCCCTCATTATCTGTGCCTATATGAGAAACAGCTGTATTAAAAGTGGGTGGTAAAGCAACTTTCTTCAGATGTACGGTGGAGAACATTCTGACTGCTTGCATCACCGCCTGGAATGGAGGCTCCAATGTGCAGGATCGAAAGAGGCTGCAGAAGGTTGTAGACTCAGTTCCATCACAGCACAACTCCCCCACCCCGCCACTGAGGACATCTTCAAGAGGCGTTACCTCAAGAAGGCAGCATCCATCATTAAGGACCCTCATCACCCCGGACATGCTCTCTTCACTTTACTACCATCGGGGAGGTGGTACAGGAGCCTGAAGACCCACACTCAACGATTCAGGAACAGCTTCTTCCCCTCCGCCAGATTTCTGAAGGGTCCCTGAACCCATCAATGCTACCTCGTTATTCCTCTTTCGCACTCTTTATTTAGTTTTGTAACTTAGAGTAACTTTTTACATCTTTATGTCTTGCACTGAACTGCTGCAGCAAAAGAACAAATTTCACGACATATGTCAGTGATAACAAACCTGATTCTGAGCGCCTTGTGCCTTAACCTGCAATAACAGACACTGGTCCAGCAACACCAGATGATGAGAACAAGGTCCGTCCTTTCTTCTGTAGACTCCCAATGGTACAATGGTCACATAAAGCACAGGCTGCTTTTCTCGCTGCGGGCCTATTTACTTGTGGTAGTGCAAAAGACAAGCTAACATTGTTCTTTCTATTGGGTGAGTTCCCTTATCTCTCCTAAGTATAGGATCTCATTAATGAACACAATATAACATTTACTATCATTGCTATTGGCAAGTAGTAGTGTTGTGGTTACATAAAGTCATACAGCACGAAACAGGCTCCTTGACCAACTGAGTTGATTCCAACCATCAAACACCCATTTTATTCTCTCCACATTCCCATCAACCTTCCCACTCACTGACGCACCAGGGACAATTTACAACAACCAGTTAACCTACCATCCTGGTTGACCCTTGACTGTCCTCTGAAGAGGGCTAGCAAATTACTCAGCTTCATCCTGAAAGAAACAGGCCAGCAACCACTTCCTGTGGGCTACAGGGATGGCAGTAGTTTCCACATCTCGTGAGGAGTAAATGATAAGAGTAAACAAATGGTGGCAGCCGCTCCATTCCCACCACAGTGTCTCTGGTTCCAGCTTCCTGCATTTCCCCCTCTCTCACCCACTCCGACTCAAGCAGGAGTAAGTCACTCGGTCCCTCAAGTCTGGTCTGCCATCCACTGGCCTAACTGCCATTTCAATTCCCTGTTTCTTGGTAACCTTTCACTCGTTATTTATCAAGGGTCCGTCTACCGCTGCCTTAAAAATATTCATAGACACTACTCGTCGAGGAAGAGACTTCCAGAGACTCACGATCCTCTGAGAGAAGAATAATTACCTCATCTCTGTTTAAACGAGCAATCCCTTTTTTTTTAAAGGGGAAGCCCTAGATCTAGGCTTTTCCCACCAAATGTCCTTCCACAACCACCCGACCAGGTCTTCTAGTCACTAGGTTATTGCCTGGGGTGGATTGGTAGCTACAATATTTGAAATGACAATTAAAGCTCCAACCTTAAACATTGAAACTTGGAAACTAGGAGCAAGAGCAGGCCATTCGGCCTTTTGAGTCTGTTCCACCATTCAACAGGATCATGGTCGAGCATCCAAATTCAATACCCTGTCCCAGCTTTCCTCCCATATACCTTGATCTGTCTTGCCCCAACAGCAACATCTAAATCTTTCTTGAATATACTTAATGACTTGGCTTCAGCTGCTTTCTGTGGAAGAGAATTCTGTAGGTTCATCACTCTCTGGGAGAAGAAATTTCTCCTCATCTCACTCTCAGCAGGCTTGCCCCTTATCCTTAGACTCTGACCCCTGGTCCTGGACTCCACAACCACCAGGAACATTCTTCCTGCATTTAATCTGTCCAGTCCCGTTAGAATGTTGTAGGTTTCTATGAGAACCCTTCTCAGTCTTCAAAGGTCCAGTGAATATAAGCCCAATTGATCGAATCTCTTTTCATATGTCAGTCCTGCAATTCCAGAGATCATCTGGTGAACTTGCTCCACAGCAAGAACATCCTTCCTTAAATAAGGAGATCAAAAACTACACGGTACTCAGGATGCGCTCTCACCAAGGCCCTGTATAATTGTGATAAGACATTCATAATAATGACCAGCATTGAATTTGACTTAGAACAGCGCATTACAGGCCCTTCGGCCCACAACGTTGTGCCGACATAGCTAATCCCTCCTACCTACAGAATGCCCATGTCCCTCCATTTTCCTCTCATTCATGTGCCCATCCAAGCCTCTCTTAAAAGCCCCCAATGAATTTACCTCCACCGCCCTATCAGCAACGCATTCCAGGCATCCACCACTCTCTGTCCGACTTGTCTGATTAAAAAAATTCTCTTGCAAGCCTTCGTTATAATATGTTGAACTTAACTAAATTGATAGGCGCTAAACCTGACTTCATCACTTTTCAATTTTGGGGGGGATTAACTAGTGACCGTTTCTGATCTCTGCTTCGTCTGGAAAGTGAAATAAGTCTGATCGCCTCCAATAGGCAATCTTGTGAGGCTCCGTCATACTGAGGGGAGATTCACTTGAATAGAACTGATGGTGAGTCACAATCCCTTCCCGTGTGGGAGGTTAGGCCATGTACAATAGGCACTTGGGTTAGACTGAGAGAGGTTGGGCTGCCACAAGTATCCAGGAGAGCAGGAAACACGTCAGAAACCATAGAGGGGCAAATTCTCCAGTTCTCTGCCCCGAGGCAAATCGGTCTTGTAATTGGTAATTGATTTATTATTGTCACATCTACTGAGATACAGGGAAAAGCTTTTGTTTGTGTGCCATCCAGACAGAGCGTTCCAGACATGAGTACATTGAGGGAGCACAAAACAGAATGCAGAATATAGTGTTACAGTTACACAGAAAGTACAGTGCAGGCAGATAAAAGAGTGCAAAGGCCACGACAAGGTAGATTGGGAGATCAAGAGTTCATCTTTATTGTGCAAGATGTCTGTTCAAGAGTCTTACAACAGCGGAGCAGAAGCTGTCCTTGAGCCTGGTGGTACATGTCCTCAAGCCTTTGTATCTTCTGCCCAATGGAAGGGTGGGAGAAGAGAGAATGACTGGGGTGGGAGGGGGTCTTTGACTACGTTGGCTGCTTTCCCAAGGCAGCAGGAAGTATTGGTATTGGTTTATTATTGTCACTTATACTGAGGTACAGTGAAAAACTTGTCTTGCATACCAATCGTACAGGTCAATTCATTACACAGTGCAGTTACATTGAGTTAGTACAGAGTGCATTGAGGTAGTACAGGTAAAAACAATAACAGTACAGAGTAAAGTGTGACAGCTACAGAGAAAGTGCAGTACAATAATGTGCAAGGTCACAACAAGGTAGATCATGAGGTCAGAATCCATCTCATCGTATAAGGGAAATGTTCAATAGTCCTTATTACAGTGGGGTAGCAGCTGTCCTTAAGCCTAATGGTACATGCCCACAGGCTCCTGTATCTTCAACCTGATGGAAGAGGAGAGAAGAGAGAATGATCCTGGTGGGTGGGGTCTTTGATTATGCTGGCTGCTCCGCCAAGGCAGCGAGAGGTAAAGACAGAGTCCAAGGAGGGGAGGCTGGTTTCTGTGACACGCTGGGCTGTGTCCACAACACTCTGCAGTTTCTTGCGGTCCCGGGCAGAGCAGTTGTCATACCAAGCCATGATTCATCCAGATAGGATGCTTTCTATGGTGCATTGATAAAAGTTGGAGAGCGTCAAAGGGGACATACCGAATTTCTTTAGCGGAAACAAGAGTAAACGGAGACAATGGAAGGGAGACTTTCTTGGGTACAACAGTTGTAAGACCAGTTCTTTGTGTCATTGGCAAGACCTATTTTTATTGATGTCTTGAAAAAGTGATGCTGGAAGCTCTGAGATTGAACAGTTTGCTAGGCCATTTCAGAATCACTGTGATGTGGAGCCTGGAGTCACATATAGGCTGAATCCAGGTGTGGGTTACCTTCCTCAAAGGGCCACCTGTTGGGTTTCAATCACTCTTCCCGGCACCAGCTATTTTGTTTCTATTGGATGGGGCTGGATATTCATGGCCAAGTTTCCTCCATGTCCCACCATCCAGGCCAGAGTCCTTCATAAAATACACCTGTCAACAAATTCAATGCTGTCTTCAGCAGCTCAGTACTACAGCTGTGATTATGAAGGAAAAATTAAACTGGAAGCCAAGACTCCCATTGCAACCGTGTACAGGAAAGTGTCAGTCTGCCGTTTCCGTGGTAACTTCTTTGCCAAACCACCAAAATAACCTCTGCAGCCCAGATCACATCAAGGTTTGCCCACCCCTTGCCTTCCCCTACATAGAGAGTGTGAACCGCTGTGATTCTGCTGAGATAGAGAAAGCAGAACCTGCACGTGTCTGTTGCCTTTCACATCCTGGAGACTTTGAACACCCAGTTCTCTGCTTCAAAGGGCAGTTAATTGACGTAATGCAGGGAAATATAGCAGCCATCTTGTGCACTGCAAGATCCCAAATGAAAACAGCAATGAGAAAACTGAGCCCATATTACTTCTGATGCTGTTGGTGAGAGGATAAATGTAGCTGAGAACGCAGGGAAATTGGCCCCAGCTCTTCTGTGGGATCCTTCAGACTCATCAGTCGAGATCCACTGAGGTAGAGAGGTTTTATTGTGATGTTCAACGACCAGTAAGGTAATATTTATAAGATATCTTTATTAGTTACACATACATCGAAACACACAGTGAAATTTATCTTTTGCGTAGAGTGTTCTGGGGGCAGCCTGCAAGTGTCGCCACGCTTCCGGCACCAACATAGCATCCCCACAACTTCCTAACCCGTACGTCTTTGGAATGTGGGAGGAAACCGGAGCACCCAGAGGAAACCCACGCAGACACACGGGGAGAACGTACAAACTCCTTACAGACACCGGCGGGAATTGAACCAGGGTCACTGGCGCTGTAATAACATTAGGCGAAGTGTGCGTTTGTTATAGTGCAGAGAAAGATGGGAGCTAACTTTTCTTAGCTCACTGGAAGGGGCAACGTTTATTGCCCAACCCTAATTGCCCCTTGAGAAGGTGGTGGTGAGCTGTTCTTCCAGTGAAGGTGCTCCCATGGTTCTGTTGGGGAAGGAGCTCCCGGATTAAAACCCAGTGACAATGAGGGAACAGTGATATAATACCAGGTCAGGATGGTCGGCTCCTTGGAGGGGAAGTTGCAGCTGGTGGTGTTGCCCTGTAGCTGCCGCCCTTGTCCTTCTTTGAGGCGGAGGCCACAGGTTCAGGAGGTCCTGTCGGAGTTGCCTGGATGGGTAACTATACCGTGCATTTTGTAGATGGTTCATACTGCAGCCACTGTGTACCGGTGGTGGAGGGAGTGAATGCGAGTCATCGATGGAGTGCAAATAAAGTTGACTGCTTTGTTCTGGAGGATATTATGCTTCTCAAGATGAGTTGGAAGGAGAGGCTGCATAGACTAGGACTTTATTCCCTGGAACGTAAGAGATTGAGGGGTGACCCGATGGAGGTATAGAAGATCATGAGGGACATAGACAGGATGGAAGCACCTAGTCTTATTCCCAGGGTGCGAAAAACAAGAGGGCATAGGTTTAAGATCAGAGGGGAAAGAATTAAAAAGGACATCAGGGGCAGCTTCTTCATGTAAAGGGTGGTGTGTATTTGGAATGAACTGCCACAAATAGTGTTTGAGGCGGGCACATTAGCAATATTTAAAAGCCGTCTAGATCAGTACGTGGATAGGAGGGGTTTAGAGAGCTATGGCCAAATGCAGGCAGATGGGAATAGCTCATTGGGCAACACAGTCAGCATGGACAAGTTGGGCCAAAGGGCCTGTTTCCATGCTGTATGACTGTATGACTATAGTGCTGCACTCATCCAGGCAAGCAGGGAGTATTCCTTCACACTCCTGGCTTCTGGCTTGTGCCTTGTAGATAATGGAAAGGCCTTGGGGTGTCAGGAAGTGAGTCACTTGCCACAGGACGCCCAGCTTCTGGCCTGCTCTTGTAAACGTGGTGGTTATGTGGCTGCTCCAGATGCATTTCTGGTCACTGGTGATGTCAACGTTGAGGGACTCAGCAATGGCGAACATTGAACATTAAGGGGAGATGGTTACACTCTCTCTTATTGGAGATGGTCATCCAAGGATGTGCTAGTAGGTTAGCTGACTACTATGCATCACCTCGGGGGGGGGGGGGGGGTCGGAGATCAGGATAGAGCTGATGGGCATGTGGAAAAGAATAGGTTGACAGGAAGTAAGTGGGAGATGAGATTGCTCAGAGAGTTGGCATAAACTATCAGAAACTCTTTATTGGTATTGGTTTATTATTGTCGCATGTCTGAGATACAGTAAAAAGCTTTTGTTTGCGTGCCATTGAGTCAGATCATGTCATACATGAGTACATCAAGGTAGTACAAAAAAAAAGAATGCAGAATATAGTGTTGCAGCTACAGAGAAAGCGCAGTGCAGGGAGACAAAGTTCAAGGGCCACGACAAGGTAGATTGAGAGATCAAGAGTTTACCTTTGGCACATGAGGTCCGTTCAAGAACATGTCAGCGGGATAGAAGCTGTCCTTGAGTCTGGTGCTACGTGTTTTCAAGCTGTTGTATCTTCTGTCTGATGGGAGGGTGGAGAAGAGAGGATGACCGGGGCGGGAGGGGTCCTTGATTATGTTGGCTGCTCTGCCGATACAGCAGAAAGTGTAGGTGGAGTCAGTGGAGGGGAGGCTGGTTTGCACGTTGGACAGGGCTGAGTTCACAACTCTACAAATTCCTGTGGTGTTGACATACCGAACTGTGATGCATCCAGGACAGGGTGCTTTCTGTAGTGCATCTGTAAAAATTGGTGAGAATCATTGGGGACATGCCGAATTTCCTTAGCCTTCTGAGGAAGAAGAGGCACTAGTGTGCTTTCTTGACCATAGTCTCTACGTGGCTGGACCAGGACAAATTGTTGGTGATATTTACACCTAGGAACTTAAAGTCCTTGATCATCTCTGATGGTTGATAGAAGTTTATAAGATTATGAAGGGCAAAGAGTAGACAGCCAGTATCTTTGTCTCAGGGCATGCAGTTAAGGTGAGAGGGAGTAAATTCAAAGATGTGTGGGACAAGTTTTTTACCCAGAGAGTGGTGGGTGCCTGGAATGGGCTGCCAGGGGTGGGGGTGGAGGCAGATACGATAGAGGCATTTAAGAGGCTCTTAGATTGGCACATGGATATGCAGAGAGTGGAGGGATATGGACGTGTAGACAGAAGGGATTAGTTTAGCAGGCTTTTAATTACTCGTTTAATTAGTTCAGCACAACATTGTGGGCCGAAGGGCCTGTTCCTGTGCTGTACTGTTCTACATTAAATGTCCCATCTCCACCTCAGTACCATTGATACAGACTACACCCTGCTTTCTGAAGTCAGTGACCAGCTCTTTCATTTTGCTGACATTGAGGGAAAGGTTGTCATGACACCATGCCACCAGGCTCCCTATCTCCTTCCTGTACTCTACCTTATCATTGTTTGAGATGCGACCCACTATCTGCAAACTTGTGACTGGAGTTAGAGCAGAACTTGACCACACAGTTGTGGGCTCGTATGTATAGTAGGTGCTGAGAACGCAGCTTTGTGGGGCACAGTGTTGAGGATAATTGTGGAGAAGGTGTGAGAGAGGTAAAGCCTCTGACTGGCTCCACACAATCCCTGGCTCCTGCTGTGTCCAGGATTTTGGAAAATCCACAATAAAGGAAAACATTTCTGTTTGCAGATTAACTTCCAAGTGAAGCATCCACACCTGTTCACCCTCCTAGACTGATGGAGCTGAGGTGGAGCAGGGTCAGGCTAAAGACCAGACATCAATTATAGTACTCAAATGTGACAGGCTCTGGCATCTTGAATTCACTGTAAACTGCAATCATGCCAACATTTATGTTGAAAACGTGGCTTTGGAGTTTGAAAGGACCTTCTGTCTCCTTGTAACATCTCTGCAGGAGGATGGCCTGTCCCTCCTCGTCTGACACTCACTGAGTAATCCACCCGAGGCTTTTAGGTCTTTGTTCTGTCTGATGTTGACAAGATGATAGCATTGTCATCTCAAGGTCACAGCCTCTGCCTGAACAGATAGCTCCTCCCCGACTGGCGAGCTGTTGAGAAGATTTGGCTGGTTAGTCTTCTTCTCTTCAGGAAAGAAAAAGGCAAATTAGGCCCAACAACTCAATCCTCTGCTCAACAGGCTCATCAAACAGAACAAGGCCGACTGCAACATTTCATATTCAGCACAACACCTCATATTCCCCTTGGGTAGCTTACAACCCAATGGTATGGACATTGAATTTCCAATTTCAGGTAACCCACACCCCCGGTGTTCTCCACCAACTCACATTCCACCTGGGTTTCATCTTCCTTTGTTCACCTTTCCCTTCCACTGCCCCCACCTGCTTCCATCTGCCTATCATTCTTCTGCCATCTGGTACCACCTCCCAGCCTTTCTACCCCACTCCCTTATGCCGCTATATACTGGCACTATTACCTCTTCCCTCTAGTCTTGACCCAAAATGCCGACCATTTCCCTCCACAGATGCTACTTGACTTGCTGAGTTCTTTTAGCGTTTTGTTTTTTTTGTTCTAGATTCCAGCATCTGTAGTCTCTCTTGCCTACATTCTACAAGTTTGACACATAGTTGGATAACTCAGTGAGAATTATGGCCCTTGCTGGGACATTACATTGAGACAATAGTCAGTATTCGGTAGGGTAGCAGTTAGTGTAACGCTATTACAGCACCAGCGACCTGGGTTCGATTCCCACCACTGTCTGTAAGGAGTTTGTACGTTCTCCCTGTGACTGTGTGGGTTTCCTCCGGGTGCTCCAGTTTCCTCCCACATTCCAAAGACATACGGGTTAGGAAGTTGTGGGCATGCTATGTTGGCGCCGGAAGCGTGGCGACACTTGCGGGCTGCCCCCAGAACACTCAACGCAAAAGATGCACTTGACTGTGTGTTTTGATGTACATGTGACTAATAAAGATATCTTATCTTATCTTAATGGTGCCGGTAAAGCTAAAAAATGCTTACTTAAAGACACACAGCTGATTCACTGATATAAAATAAAAAACAGAAAATGGTGGAAATACTCAGCAGGTCAAGCAGCATCTGCAGAAGGAGAAAGAGAGTTAATGTTTTAGTTTGGAGATCCTTTGCCAGAATGGAATCACTGATTCATAAGGTCATAGATTCATACAGCACAGAAACAGGTCCTTTGGCCCATGGAGTTCACACCAACCATCAATCATGCATTGACACTGATTCAACACTAATCCTATTTTATTCTCCCCACATTCCCACCAACTCCCCTCAGATTCTCCCACTCACCTGCACACCCGGTGGAATTTACAGTGGTCAATTAACCTACCAACCCGCATGTCTTTGGCATGTAGGAGAAAATCAGAGCATCCGGAGGAAACCCACACGGTCACAAGGAGTAATTGGAATAATTGGTTCATTATTGTCACATGCACTGAGATACAGTGAAAAACTTTGTTTTGCATAGAATCCATACAGATCATTCCAAACATAAGTACATCGAGGGAGTTAAAAGGGAAAAGCAATAACAGAATATAGAATATAGTGTTACAGTTACAGAGAAAGCTCAGTGCAGGTAGACAAATAAGGTGCCACGGCCTCAACCAGGTAGATTGGAAGATCAAGAGTTCAGCTTTATCGGGCAAAAACTTCGTTCAAAAGTCTAATGTGCAAACTGCACACAGACAGCACCAAGGGTTAGGGTTGAACCCAGGTCGGGGGAACTGTGAGGCAACAGCACTAACTGCTGCATCACTGAATGATTCTCAGGGAAGCAAATCTACCAACATTCCTCATTCTGGGCTACATGTGACACCAAGCAGAACAAGGGCCCAGCAAACCACTGAAGCATTTGCAACCATCTCCGGCCAGAAGTACTGAATGCAGGATCCATCCGGTCTCCTCCAGCTGTCCGCACCAGAGCTCATGCCAATGTGCAGTTAGTTTGATTGACTTGTTCCTTATGATCTGGGGATGTGCTGAGAGCACTGGATACAGCAAAAGCAATGAGGCATGAAAACAACTTAGCTGAATTAGAGAGAAGACTTGTTCCTCAAACCAGGGCAAGTCCTGTCCAGCCAAGTACCACACAGCAATCTGCTCTCGATCATCAGCTGAGCAATGGAAGGTGTCGTTGACTGAGCAGCACACACTCACTGATAACCATTTGCCAATCCCCCAATTCACCAAGGCTTATTACAGGTAAATCTGAGAGTGGATGAAAGAGCAGAATTCCAGGGGGAGGAGGGAGATGCTGCCTTTGATAGTACAGTAGTGTTTGATTCTTGCGGCATTTAGGAGTATCAGTAAAACTGAATTTACTGGGAATCAAGGGAAAAGATCTCCACTGGTTGGAGTCCAAAACCAGTAAAAAAAAATCACAGTATTTTCACCAGTAAATTATCGCAGTAAAGAAAAGTCAAGTACCACAGATGCTGCAAAACAGAGAATGCTGGAGATACTCAGCAGGTCAAGGGGCATCCGTGGAGAGAGAAACAAGTGTTTATGCTTCAGGCTGATGACCTTTCATCAGAACCTCTGGTAAAACTTCTGTTGAGGGGTAACCAGTCTGAAGCATTAACTCTGTTTCCCTCTCCACAGTTCACTAGTTGCCTGGGATGGAGTGTCTCAGTTATGAGGAGAGACTGGACAGGCTGGGTTTGCTTAGAGAAGGTGGTTTGGGGACCTGATGGAGGTGCACAAGATTATGAGGGTTGTATATAAGGTAGCAAACCTTTCCCCATTACAGAGGTGTCCAAAGCCAGGGGATGTAAGTTTAGGATAAGGAGTAAAGTTTGAGGGGATATAAAGAATAATTGTTTCACCCAGAACGTGGATGGAGTTTGGAACATACTGGTCAGCGTGGACAAGGTGGGCCAAAGGGCCTGTCTCTGTGCTGTATGAATCCATGACCCTATAAAGACTGGGGGTGTTTTGGTTTTGTTTCCATGGTTCAATACAGCCTGTCTTGGATGGATAATAAAAGTAGAAAGTGCTGGAAACACTCAGCAGGTCAGGCAGCATCTGTGGAGGGAGAAACAGTTAACATTTCTTGAGTGACAAAGACCAACAAACACCTTTGTTAGGACAAGATAGTTCACATCGATATTCTGAAAGCTTCTGAGGATAAAGCCCAGGCATGGCATTCTTTTACTGCAGTACTGTAAGGGGTGGCTGTTTCTATATATAAACGCCCCAAGTATTGATTGACAG
This sequence comes from Pristis pectinata, assembly GCF_009764475.1. NCBI lineage: Eukaryota > Metazoa > Chordata > Chondrichthyes > Rhinopristiformes > Pristidae > Pristis > Pristis pectinata. Next base: position 14,975,677 of record NC_067435.1, on the reverse strand, counting down.
CACTAGATGCACTTTGACCATGTCTGAGGAGCTCAGTGACAAGTTACCCAGTCTGGAACTCCCATGATCTTATTCTGGAGTTGGAGACACTTCCCCCCCTTTATCTATTGTATCCCCTTTCTGTGTTACAATGAGTCATAGAATCTTACAGTAGACTGGCCCTTCAACCCACAATGTCCATGCTGACCATTGTACTTATTTATACTAATCCCATTTACCAGCACTTGGTCCATGGCCTTCTGTGCCTTGGCCATTCAAGAACATAGAACATAGAACAGTATAGCACAGAACAGGCCCTTTGGCCCTCAATGTTGTGCCAACATAGCTAATCCCTCCTACCTACAGAATACCCATATCCCTCCATTTTCCTCTTATTCATGTGCCCACCCAAGCCCTTCTTAAAAGCCCCCAATGAATTTGCCTCCACTGCCCTATCAGGCAACGCATTCCAGGCTCAGAGAGTTTGTCAAAATGCTTGGTAAATGTTATGTGAGTATTTGCAATGGTGCAAAATAAGTGCAAGGCTCAGGTTGTCTCACTCCTAATGCCTGGTTCTAATGCCGAGACTTTCCTGTTGTTTCTCAGTATCAATGGATGCCACACTTCCTGCTCAATACAGACATGGCTAGGGTCTTGATGTGATTCAATTAACCCAGCCTTGTACATTTGGCCAATGCATGTGAGGAAGTCTCATTTGCTTTGTCACAATATTTAATAGTTTATCTTTCTGCAGATATCTGTTGAGAGATCAAGCATTGTCTTGTCAGTTTCCAAAGTATATCTCTTAAGTGGCCTCCTGTTGTGGGTCTGTAGCTTGCTGGCTTCACAGGCAACACCGTTTGTGTATGCAGCTGTCCTTGCAATTTCAAAACCTACTACTGCTTGTAGATCACATTTGGAACAGTTTGCAGGGTGGTTCTTACTTATATTAATGAAATCAATGATTACTATAAACCCTCTGACAATGGCTTGCTACTCTGTAAAAGCTAGTTTGTTTTTTTTTGAAGGTGCAGGTAATTCATTTTGATATGGTCACTATGGATTTTAGCAAATCTTTTGACAAAGTTCCACATGACAGACCCATCAGCAAAGTGGAAACTATGGGATGTAAGAGCAAGGGGAAAGTTGGATTCAAGATTGGTTCAGCGATCGGAAGTAAAGGGTGTATGTGTGTGTTGGTGACTGGAAGGCTGGGTCATGAGAGATACAGCACAGAAACAGGCCCTTCGGCCCACCAAGTCCACACCGACCATTAACCACCCATTTAAACTAATCCTTCATTAATCCCACATAATTCTTCCCACATTCCCATCAACTTCCCCCAGAATCTATCACTCATCTACACATTCGGGGCAATTTACAGTGGCCAATTAACCTACCAATCTGCACGCCTTTGCAATATCGCAGAAAACTGGAGCACCTGGGAGAAACCCACACAGTCACAAGGGAAATGTACAAACTCCACACAGACAGTACCTGAGGTCAGGATTGAACCTGGGTCTCTGGCACTCTGAGGTGGTGACTCTACCAGATGCATGCCATGTGTCTGAGTCAAGCTTAGTGCCTTTCATGTTAAATTGGTAAATTGGTTTATTATTGACACATGTACCAAGGTACAGTGAAAAACTTTGTTTTGCATGCCGTCCATCAGTACATTGAGGTAGTACAAGGGAAAAACAATAACAGAATTCAAAATAAAGTGTTACAGTTACAGAGAAAGTGCAGTGCAGGCAGACAATAAGGTGCAAGGCAATAATGAGGCAGATTGTGAGGTCAAGAGTCCATTTTATCTTACTAGAGGACCGTTCAGTAGTCTTATAACAATGGGATAGAAGCTGTCCTTGAGCCTGGTGGCACGTGCTTTCAGGCTTTTGTATCTTCTGCCCGATGGGAGGGGGGAGAAGAGAGAATGTCCAGGGTGGGTGGGGTCTTTGATTATTTTGGCTGCTTTACTGAGGCAGCAAGAAGTGTAGACAGAGACAAGTATCAGAAATTGAAATTTAAATTTAAATGTCAGGTTTAAGTAAGAAATTTGCAGATGACACAAAAAAATTGTGGTAGATTATGAGGAAGGAAGCTGTAGACTGCAAAAAGAAATCATGGACTGTTAGTGGGGAAGAAAAAATAATAAATGGAATTTATTTAGGAGAAGCAAAATTAACATACATGGGGAGGCCAAACAGGGCAGTGAATATAATGAGATACTGGGATGTATATAGGAACCGAGAGACCAAGGAGAGAACGTCCATGGATTCCTGAAGGCAGCAGGGTCAGTAGATAAGGCTCTGGGGTTGGTTTCTTTTAGGCCAAGTCATTGAATATAAGAACCAAGAGTTTATGCTAAAACTATGAATAACATTAGATAACCCCAGAGTTACATTGCTGGTTCTGGCTCTAGACAGGAAGGATGTGATTATGCTTGAGGGGATAGAGAAGAGAGTTACCAGCATTAGGGGTGCCCCATTGTGAGGGGGGATTTGGACGGGCTAGCTTTCGAACATGAGAGGCAGTGTGGGAATTTAGTTGCAGTGTCGCAGATTATGAGAGCCGGAGACAAGGTAGACGGGAAGGCCAATTTCCAACAGCAGTGTGGCCAGCAATTAGTGGCCACTCATTAAAGGAACAAGGAGAAAAGTTGCAGGGAAGTTAGGGGAAACTTTTTCCCCCTAAAGAATGCTGTACCCGCCAAAGCTATGGACCAAGATATAAAGTGAGGCTAATCTTCATCGTTCTCTCTTAACTAGCATGGATGTGATGGGCCAAATGATCTGTATTGTAATTTTCTATAATTCTATGATACTAATCCATTCTATAGCTACCCTGGGATTGCATAATGGGACAGTGTAGATGGAGCTGTATTCTGTATCGAACTCTTTAATATTCATCAGAATAATTACAGAAGTCACACAGTTTGAATTAAAACATTATCATCCTTACACTCCAGCCTCTGCAGTGCTCACTGGTTGTGGAAGGCTTCCAGGGAGCCAGTGGACACTATGCGTTCCCTCTCCAGGGACACCCAGCCACGGGTGGAACCTCAGGAGGCGGGCAGGCAGTTGGCATCATTGAAACTTCTGCAGCCTGTGAATGGCCACCTCGGCCAGGCCCAGGACCAGACCAACAAGGAGGTCCTCCGATTGACTTCACCCCCTTCTCTGCACCAGGTGCCTGAAGAAGAGGATTGTAGGGCCGAAGTGCAACCAGAACTTGAGAAACAGCCCCTTCAAATAGAGGGGCTGCAACCTCTCACATTCCGCATACACATGGAACACTAACCCCTCCAGGCCTCAGAAATGGCAGGGGACTTGGGCGTCAGTGAATCAGTCCATGCTCTCCCTGCCCTGGGAGTGTTTGATAGGCCAGGGAGAGGGAGCTTTACAGTGTTACCTGTCCTGGAAGTGTTCAATTGGAAAGTCTAGAGGAGGTTTACTCTGTATCTAATCTGTACTCTGGGACTCTCTAGTGGATTATGTACACCAATGCACAAAATTCTGACCATGAATGTTTAAAATAAAATGTGTTCTATTTCCCAGTGCTAAATATTTCCAACAAAATGTAATTAAAGTTTGCAGAGAAATGATTTAATTCCCTCCGTGCTCCTCTGCAACTGAAGAGAAATGAACAGGTGAGAGGAGGTCACAATGTTTGCTTGTTTGCTTCTTTACTTATGCTGAGGTAGACGCGGGGTGTCACTGTGGGTTACCCAAGAGCGTATTGAGATGGCCGGTCATCAGCCAAGGTGGAGCAAAGTCCTCAGCCAGTCACAGCCCACACAATCTCCACCCTACTCTCCCACCCCTGAAGAGGTTGCTGCTTCTCATTTGTGTTTGGGAGTCAAGAAAACCAAATGTGTTTATCTGAAGCTTTGTGATTTGTCTCTGTGGATCAGTGTCCAGAAACTGATTGGGCAGAGATAGCCGGTGCTCAGAACTGCACCAGTGTCGTGTCTGCTTCACAGCGTCAATAATAAAAACGCATCCCAGCCACGATCTAATTACCCGCAACAAATTAGCTGGACATACAACTTGCTCAACAATCTGTCTCCATATAGTTTCAACCAAGTGGCAGTCATTACTTTGTGCATACGGCTCTGTGTTAACTTAATAAAGCCCTTTGTCCCAGAGTTAGCAGCTTCTTAACAGGCTTCCCAGACCTGGAGACGGCCTTAAACATCCCCCAGGGGCAGCTGGCCAGAAACAGCAATTTCTCTCAATTAAAGGCACATTTGTTACAAGGAGCGAGATACATCTCTCTGTAATGACCTGACAAGTCTGTGGTTGCCACTGAGCCTCGTCTCTCTTTGTAATTGCTGGGGGACTTTGTCTTAATCCCTGAAAGCTTTTTTGCACCATGAATAATGGCTGATCAATGCAAACTAAGAGCAAGGCCTCCCCGTGCTTCATAATAATCGGCAATGCAAATGCTAGTTTAAGAGATGACCAAGAGCAGAAAGGAATCAATGGAACATTACTCCTTGAATTAGTACACAGTGATCATGGAAAAGAAACAGGATATAGTGGAAGGTAGCAGATGTGGGAGGATCAGAACTGGGGATGTCAAGATTCTAAGCAAGATCAATTCTTTTTCTTTCCTCCTTCTTCGGCAGTCCCTCGGGATCGAGGATGGATTTCTTCCACTCCAGTTCTGTGGGTTCTGAGTGAACTGATCAGGAACCACAGGCCCTTACACAGATGAGGCAGGACGTGCCATTCCATCTTCTCGCAGCTACCATCGGGCAGGAGGTACAGAAGCCTGAAGTCCCACACCACCAGGTTCAAGAACAGCTACTTCCCTTCAACCATTCGGTTCTTGAACCAACCAGCACAACACTGATCACTACAGGTTAGCAACACTATGACCACTTTACACTAAAATGGGCTTTTTCTGTTTTAATAGTGTTCTTTCTTGTAAAAATTGTTTCATTTATGTTTATGTTTTTCTTGTGAATGCTGCTTATCTGATGCTATGTGCTTGTGATGTTGCTGTAAGTCTCCCCTCCTTGAGCTCTGTCTTTACCTCTCGCTGCCTTGGCGAAGCAGCCGGCATAATCAAAGACCTCACCCACCCGGGTCATTCTCTCTTCTCTCCTCTTCCATCGGGTAGAAGACACAGGAGCCTGAGGGCACGTACCACCAGACTTAAAGACAGCTTCTACCCCACTGTGATAAGACTATTGAACAGTTCCCTTATACGATAAGATGGACTCTGACCTCATGATCTACCTTGTTGTAACCTTGCACCTTATTGAACTGCACTCTCTGTAGTTGTGACACTTTATTCTGTACTGTTATTGTTTTTACCTGTACTACATCAATGCACTCTGTACTAACTCAATGTAACTGCACTGTGTAATGAATTGTCCTGCACAATCAGTATGCAAGACAAGTTTTTCAGTGTACCTTGGTACAAGTGACAATAATAAACCAATACCAAGCAAGTTTCTCATTGCACCGGCACACACATGTACTTGTGCAGATGACAATAAACTCAACTTTGACTTTTCTTTTGGCGTGGCTGATGTAATATATATGGCAGTGTGTTCCTTCAGCCTTCCACACAGAGCTTCTGTGTGCCCCTGATGTATGGACTCCAGGTTCTCAATACCATTCCCAATGCTCCTTCTCCACCTTTTGTGGTTATGGGCCAGGGATTCCCATGAGTCAGGAGATTGGTGCACCTTTTTCCCAAGGAATCTTTGAGCACATCTTGGAATCTTTCCTCTGCTCATCTGGTAGCTTCATCCCATTGACAGGGTTCAGAGTAGAGTCATATGGTGCAGAAGGAGACCCTTCAGCACATCATGTGCATGCTCTCCATTGTCCCTGCCTACACCAATCCCAATTACTTGAGTTAGGTCTATAGCCTTCTGTGCTGTGGTAATGCAAGAACTTGTCTTAATGCTTCTTAAAGGTTCTGAGAGTCTCCACCTCTTCAGACAGCACATACAGACTCCTACCAATTCTCCTCTCAGATCCCCTCAAACTCTTACCAAACACCATAAACCTCTGCACACTTGTCTTTGACACTCATCATGGGGAAAAAGATTCTTACTATCTATCCCCCTCAATTTTGTGAACCTTCCAGGTACCCCCTCCACTCCAGGGAAAACAAACCCAGCCTGTCCAGTCTCTCCTTAAAACTGAAACACTCCAATCCAGGCAACACCCTGGGGAACCTCCTCTGCACCCTCTCCAGTGCAGTCACATCCTTCCTGTAGCATGGTGACCAGAACTGCAGTTTTGTGAACTTGTAGCATGACATCCCTGCTTTTATATTCTATGCCACAGCTGATGAAGGCAAACAACCCATTTCCCATCACCACCCTATCTACCTGTGCTGCCACTTTTGTAACCCAAGGTCTCTGTTCATCAACACTCCCTGGGGCCCTGCCATTTGCTGTGTACTGTATGTCCTACCCTGACTTAATGGGTCACAATGTCACATGAAGTGCAAGATCACAGAGAACCCAAATGCAGAACACCAGCCTGAGACTGGAGCCAGGATGCTTCCTCAGAACAACAAACAGAAGGAATCTTGCCTCAGTGCTCTGAGACAGAGTCCCAACACAGAAACAACATTTTCTAGGAGAAACAGCAAAACTAGAACTGCTCTAGAGTTGCCAGCTCTAAGCAGCCAGAAGACAAAGTATACCCAGAGATAGACCAATAGTCTGGCAACCTGTGCTAATGAAACCAGGGTTCTTATAGTAGTCTCCTGATGGAACTCAGGTGTGTGTCATTAGGCAAATAGTAGTGCATGGAAACCATGTGCTGCACAACAAGGGCCCATCAATGGGGATAAGGGGCAGAATCGAGAACCAGCACTCGGAACCGTGACATAATGTTCCAAAATGCATTACTTTGTGCTTGTCAGAATTAAATTCCATCTGCCATTCCAGCTGATTTATAACTGTAGCCGAAGACAATCCTTCTGTCCACCCACAATACCACAGATTTTTGTGTCATCTGCAAACTTACTATTCATACCTCCTATATTCACATCCAAGTGTTAATATCCAACACAAGCGTCAATGGTCCCAGCGCCAATCCCTGTGGTACGGGACCTCCCAGTGGCCACCCACTTCAATTCCACATCCCACTCCCATACCGACATGTCTATCTGCTGCCACGTTGAGGCCAGGCGCAGGTTGGAGGAACAACACCTCGTATTCTGCCTGGGGAGTCTCCAACCTGATGGTCTGAACATCGATTTCTCTAACTCCCGGTAACCCCACCCCCTTCTTTTTCTTCCCCCACCACTGCTTTGTCTTCCCTTATTCCTGTGGCTCCCTTCCCCCACCTTGATAGGTATTGGTGTTGGTATTGGTTTATACTTGTCACGTACCAAGGTACAGTGAAAAACTTGTCTTACAAACCGATCATACAGGTCAATTCATTACACGGTGCAGTTGCATTGAGTTAGTACAGAGTGCATTGATGATAGTTAGTGACAGAGTTTAAATTTCAAAGTGTAGAACGATTATAGTAAAGGTAATGAGTAGATCTGTAGAGAGCAGTTTTCAATGTGTTGCCACGCTCTGGCGCCATCTTAGTTAGTTAGATGACCTGTCCATCTCCTCTCCTCCCCTCCCCCATCCTTTATTCCATGGTCCACTGCCCTCTGCTACCAGATTCCTTCTTCTTCAGACCTTGGCCTCTTCTACCTATCACCTCTCAGCTTATGACATCTTACCCCACTTCCCCACCCACTACCTTCCCCCTCTCACCTGGACTCACCTATCATCTGGACTCACCTATCCCCTGCCTGCGTGTTCTCCTCCCCCTCCCCCCACCTTCTTATTCTGGCTTCTGCCCTCTTCCTTTCCAGCCCTGATGAAGGGTCTCTGCCCAAAATGTCGACTGTTTATTTCCCTCCATAGATGCTGCCTGATCTGCTGAGTTCCTGCAGCACTTATTGTGTGTTGTTCCAGATTCCAGCATCTGCAGAATCTCTTGTGTCTCCGGTACACCACTGGTCACAGACTTCCAAACAGAAAAACATCCCTCCACCCTCTGCCTCCTATTACCAATTTTGGATCCTTCCTCCCTCTGGTATCACTCGGAAAAATAACACGATACCAGGAAAAGGCCATAGTGCCATTTGACCAGGTTGTTGGAAGTATTGGCTCAGCAGCACTATTGGTTCCATAAATCAAATAGAAATCTAGTGGCAGTTTGTTAAATGTTGAGAAACAAATGTGAGTTTGCCATTTGAACCCAGCTGAATTTATCACCAAGGGCTCGCAGGTTCTCAGTGTTCGACCTTCTGTTGATTTACAGATGGGGAAATCATCAAATGGCTCAGTATTGGTATTGGTATTGGTTTATTATTGTCACTTGTACCGAGGTAAACTGAAAAACTTGTCTTTCATACCGATCGTACAGGTCAATTCATTACACAGTGCAGTTACATTGGGTTAGTACAGAGTGCATTGAGGTAGTATAGGTAAGAACAATAACAATACAGAGTAAAGTGTCACAGCTACAGAGAAAGTGCAGTGCAATAAGGTGCAAGGTCTCAACAAGGTAGATCGTGAGGTCATAGTTTATTTCATCATATAAGGGAACCATTCAATAGTCTTACCACAGTGGGGTAGAAGCTGTCCTTGAGCCTGGTGGTATGTGCCCTCAGGCTCCTGTAGCTTCTATCTGATGGATAGAGGAGAGAAGAGAGAATGACCCAGGTGGGTGAGGTCTTTGATTATGCTGGCAAACTCCCGCCTTCTCTAATGGTTCTCAAGAAAAGGGAGTGGTATTTAGGAGAAGCTGCTGGGCACATGTTCTCTGGTGAATCAGGGTAGAGGTCATAGAGTCATAGAAATATGGAGTCATGCAACACAGAAACAGACCCTTCAGCCCACCAAATCCATGCTAACCCATCAAACACCCACTTACACTAATCCCATTTTATTCTCCCCACATTCCCATCCACTCACCCCCGATTCTACCCCTCACCCACACACTAGGGGCAATTAACCTACCAACCGGCATTTCTTTGGGAGGTGGGAGGAAACCGGAGCACGTGGAGGAAACCCACACAGTCTCAGGGAGAACGTGCAAACTCCACACAGACAGTATTGAGAGTGGTTTCCTGTCTCTGCTGCCAGACTTGGGAAATGGTTCGGTGCTGATATTAGAAACAGATGGGAGCTGTTGCTTGACTTTTTGGTTGTTCATCTCCTTGGCGATAGTGGGATCTTGCTGTGTGAAAGTTATCCACACCATTTGGCACCAAACAGCAAATGTCCTTCAAAAGTCACTTATGACCTGCATTTGACACAAAACCTGGAAGATAAGATAAGATAAGATAAGATATCTTTATTAGTCACATGTACATCGAAACACACAGTGAAATGCATCTTTTGCGTAGAGTGTTCTGGGGGCAGCCCGCAAGTGTTGCCACGCTTCCGGCGCCAACATAGCATGCCCACAGCTCCCTAACCTGTACGTCTTTAGAATGTGGGAGGAAACTGGAGCACCCGGAGGAAACCCACGCAGACACTGGGAGAACGTACAAACTCCTTACAGACAGCGGCCGGAATTGAACCCAGGTCGCTGGCGCTGTAATAGCGTTGTGGAGAGGAGAGTATTAGACTTTGAGAGGATATAGGCAGGCTGGTCGAATCACCTTTAGCGGAAGAAATTTAACACAGAAAAGTGCAAAGTGTTACATTTCATCAGGAAGGGTGGGAGAAACACACACAAAACACAGGAACTCAGCAGGTCAGGCAGCACCTATGGAGGGAAATGGAACTGTTCTTGTTTCGGGTTGGGACTTCAGGATAGAGGGGGGATAACCAGTATAAAAAGGTGGGGGGAAGGGGTGGAGCAAGGTGATAGATGGATCCAGGTGAGGAGGAGTGATAGGCAGATGGGGGAGGGAGGAGAGTGGGAATGGCGTCAGAAGCTGGGAGGTGATAGGTGGAAGTGACAAAGGGCTGAAGATGATGGAACCTGATAGGAGAGGAAGGTGGACCATGAAATCAAGTGAGGGATTGTCTAAAATTAGAGGATGTCTGTTTGGGGTAAAGGTTTAGAGGAGATTCGAGGAAGAATTTTTTCACCCAGCGGGAATCTGGAACGCACCAACTGAGGGGTTAGTGGAGGTAGAGACCGTCACGACATTTAAGAAGTATCTTGATGAACACTTGAATTCTCAAGGTATAGCAGGCTACAGACCACACATTGGTAAACAGGATGAGTATACATTGGCAATTGATGGTTTCCATGGGCACAGTGGGCCAGAGGGTCTGTTTCTGTATGTGTAGATAACTACAGAGCCAGAGGGTAGAGTTTTAAAAGGGGTACAGGAACAGTGTGATCTGGGGGTATTAAGTAGCAGGGCAGGGTAACAAAGGTGGGATTCTGGGCTTTATGAATAGAGGCAGGAGCGAAGGGGTCATGAGGAACCTTAACCAAAAGCTGGTTTTACCACAACTGGAGTGCTGTGTCCAGTCCTATGACCCACCCTTTGGGAAAGATGTGAAGGTGTTAGAAAGGGTGCAGGGGAAATTTTCTCAAAATGATAAATAGGCTTAGTAACTTCAATCGACTGGAGATGTGTGGGTTGTAGTCCCTGGAACATAGAAAACTGTGAGGGATTCTGTTGGCTGGATTTCGAATGATGAAGGGGGTAGAGAGGGCGGTGAAAGTGAAACCATTGGTGGGGGCACTGAGAACCACAGAGCCAAGAGAATTGACAAAAGAGCCAGAAGAGACAGGAGGAGAAAATTCTTGACACAGAGAGAGGTTGGGTCCAAATTACACTACCAGGGCACCACTGGAGGCAGATTCAATTGTGAAGAGAAATTCAGAAGGGAGCTGGACAAATAGCTGAAAGGAAAAGTGCTGGAGAGAGGGCAGGGGAGTGGGACTAGCTGGGTGCATTGAACCAGCATGGAATCAAAAGGCTGAATATCCTCCTTCGTCATTGTAACCGTTCAGGGTACCTGTGACCCTGTAAGATGGATCAAGGTGAAGACCAGAGAGCTGCCAGGTAAATCCATGTTGCTTCTTTTGCTCCTAAGATTCAATAAGCATGCCCCAAGCAGAATACTCCCCTCCCTTCTGTGTAATGATCTCAGAAACGCTTTTAAAAAAAGCTCTTTGACTGCCGGCTGTGAGCTCCACTTAATCAATGCTGGCTTTGCACGGTCAAATTAATTCTGTAAAATGACCCATGAACACAACTTGTCTGTCACAGAGCACTGCAGCCAAACACTGACCCTGGACGCAGCCTCAGGAACAGCTGCCATTCAATGGGAAGGAAGATTTGCATTTCTGTAGCGCCGGTCATAACCTCAAGACCTCCCAAAGTGCTTTGCAGCCAACAAAATACCTCTTTAAAGCATTATAATGTGGGAAAATGGGTCTATTTTTGAGCACAGCAAGATATGACTTGTCTCCAGCGTTAAGGTTGGACAGGTTACGTTTGTATCCGCTAGAGTTTAGAAGGTGAGAGGTGATTTGATGGAGACAGATTAGATCCTGAGGGGTCTTCACAGGGTGGATGTGGAGAGGATGTTTCCTCTTGTGGGACAATCTAGAACTGGGGGTCACTGTTTAAAAATAAAGGGTCAACCATTTAAGACAGATGAAGCAAATTTTTTTCTCTGAGGGTCATGACTCTGTGGAACTTGCCACAACTGGTGCTGGAAGCAGAGTCTTTGAAGATTTTTAAGAAGAAGGTAGACAGATTCTTAGTAAATAAAGTGGGTATCGGCTACTGTGGGAGGCAGGAATGTGGAGGTGAATGCCGGGCAGGTTTGAGGGGTCGAATGGCCTTCTCCTGCTTCTAATTCATATGTTTGTATGATACCACAAACAGCCTGGGTATTTAACCGCCCAGGTCACTTTTTTGTGAGGGATATTTGTTCTGGGAAAAGTACTGGCGAGGATAACATGGATGGCACAGTGATGTAGTTAGTGGAGCCACTGCCTTACAGCTCCAGAGACCCGGGTTCAATCCTAATCTCCGGAGTTTTCTGCGTGAAGTTTGCACATTCTCCCTGTGACCGCATGGGTTTCCCCTGGTGCTCCGACTTCCTACCACATCCAAAGATGTGTGGGTTGGTAGGTTAATTAATCTATGTGCAGGTGAATGGTGGAACCTCTGGGAGAGTTGATGGGAATGTGGGGAGAGTAAAATGGGATTAGCGCAGGGCTCATGTTAATGGTTGCTTGAAGCTCAGCATGGATTCAGAGGTCTGAAGGACCGCTTTCTGTCATGTATGACTTTATGACTCTGGAGTTTTCCAACAATGGCTTGGTCTTCCTGATTTTGGCTTCCGGGAACCAGATAGTTCAGATCCAGTTCACTAGTTATAGGCACCAAGTGGTGGCCTCCAGATCTGGTCTCTGTTCACTCTGAGGACAGAGCCAAGCCCCGAGTCTGTGAAAAGGTCACCAACCTTATGTCACATTCAGTTTCTTTCAACAGTGTTTGAGCTGGTTCAGCCTCTGCTACCATCTGCTAGCACTGAAACAGGCCATTCAGTCCACGGAATCTGTGCTGCTTTTGACTTGGCGTGGGTCAATATCCATCTATTCCTATTGACACCCTTTCCCTTAGCATCATATCCTCCATCTGTCAGGTCTAATCCCTGAGACCTCAGCAATGTACCTTCTGGAAAATTAATGACAACCCAGGAGCACAAATAAGGTTTATTTGATGTCTCTTTCAACTGATGGCTGCCGTTGGTTCAGCAAACGTGACAGAGAATCATCAATGATACAATCAACACACACAACAGGTAAGCATTAGGAAAAGGTGGAACCCAATGTATCAATGATCTGACCCTAACAACAGGACATCAGGAATCCCCAGTAATATTTGGGTTTTAGTGTATTTTACTTTACACCCATTAATGGACAGGTCTGACCTGCTGGGCATTTTCCACATCTACATATCACTGTTTTTACATGTTGCTTTGTGCTCTCTCCCTCCGTCTCTCCCTCCCTCTCTCTCTCTTTCCCTCTCTCTCTCCCTCCCTCTTTCTCTCCCTCTCTTTCTCTCCCTCTCTTTCTCTCCCCCTCTCTCTCTCATCACTGTGACAATCCTGACCTCGCTCCGTTTGACCAATCCAATCCTCGCCCATCTTCCCTGCCATTTAAAACTGACTTGTTTTCTCTCATTCCCGGTGTTCAAGCTTTCTGTTTTCACAGATGCTGCCTGACCTGCTGAGTATTTTGAGCATTTCCTGCTTTAATTTTTGAGCTTCATGTTGTTTTGGAAATAACTACATGGGAAGAGCAGATGCCTTGGAACTAAAGGGGATGAATTCTGTGGAGTCTCCACCTAGTGTCAGTGGGGAGTTTGTTTATCCAGGTTCAAGGGTAGTATTGTGGAGGTCGCATGTTAGGGGGAGAATATTATCCAGCTGTAAAACAACAGCTTGCCTTTATATAGTCACAGAGTTACAGAGCCATGGAGCAAGGTAAAAGGCCCTTCAGCCCACTGAGTCCACACATTTACACCATCCTACATTAATCCAAATTTTTTATTCTCCCCACATTCCCATCAACTCCCCCAGGTTCTACCCCTCACCTACACACTCGGGGCAATTGACAGCGGCCAATTAACCTACTAACCCGCACGTCTTTGAGATGTGGGAGGAAACCGGAGCACCTCATCGCGTTGATGAAGGTAGAGCAGTGGATGTGGTGTACATGGATTTTAGTAAGGTGTTTGATAAGGTTCCTCATGGAAGGCTCATTCAGAAAGTCAGGAGGCACGGGATCCGTGGAAACTTGGCTGTGTGGCTTCAGAATTGGCTCGCCCATAGAAGACAGAGGGTGGTGGTAGATGGAGCATATTCTGCCTGGAGGTCGGTGACCAGTGGTGTTCCGCAGGGATCTGTTCTGGGACCCCTGCTCTTTGTGATTTTTATAAATGACTCGGTTGAGGATGTGAAAGGGTGGGTTGGTAAGTTTACAGATGACACGAAGGTTTGTGGTGTTGTGGATAGTGTAGAAGGTTGCTGTAGGTTACAACAGAACATTGATAGGATGCAGAGCAGGGCTGAGAAGTGGCAGATGGAGTTCAACCCAGAAAAGTGTGAAGTGATACACTTTGGAAGATTGAATTTGCAGGACTCTTAGTAGTGTGGAGGAACAGGGGGATCTTGGGGTCCACGTCCATAGATCCCTCAAGGTTGCTGCGCAGGTTAATACAGTCATTAAGAAAGCGTATGGTGTGTTGGCCTTCATTAGTCGGGGTATTGAGTTCAAGAGCCGCAAGGTAATGTTGCAGCTCTATAAAACTTTGATTAGACTACACTTGGACTAGTGTGTTCAGTTCTAGTCACCTCATTATAGGAAGGATGTGGAAGCTTTAGAGAGGGTGCAGAGGAGATTTACCAGGATGCTGCCTGGAATGGAGAGCATGTCTTATGAGGATTGCTTGAGCAAGCTAGGGTTTTTCTCTTTGGAGCGAAGGAGGATAAGAGGTGACTTGATAGAGGTGCACAAGATGATAAGAGGCATTGAGTGGACAGGCAGAGACTTTTTCCCAGAGCAAAAATGGCAAACATGAGGGGGCATAATTTTAAGGTGATTGGAGGAAGGTATAGGGGAGATGTCAGAGGTGGGTGCATGGAATGCACTGCCAGCAGAGGTAATGGAGGCCGATACGTTAGGGACATTTAAGAGGCACATGGATGATAGTGAAATGGAGGGCTATGTGGAGGGAAGGGTTGGGTAGATAAAATGTCGGCACAACACCGTGGGCCGAAGGACTTGCACTGTGCTGTAATTTTTATGTTCTATGTATCTTCTATGTTTACGCAAGTAAACCACAAAGTCATTTGGAGAACATGCAAACTCCACACAGGCAGCACCCGAGGTCAGGATTGAACCCGGGTCACTGGAGCTGTGAGGCAGCCACTCTACCCTACACCATTTGCTGCCTATTCTCTCTCAAATGACTACCAACGCCCCCCAGTTCTGCTGACACCCAACTGCACTGGGGTAACTTCCAGGAGATGGGGAGTTCTCCAGAACATCGCAAACCTCATTGCTCCCAAAACAGAGATGCAAGCAGCCACTCCCTCTCCCTTTCCTATTTCAAGACCACGCACACACCTGTGGCTCCAGATAAACCTTGAAGGGTGGAGGGGGGAGAGACGTCACACCACGGGAAGGATGTGATAACAATAGAGAGACTGCAGAAGAGATTCACCAGGGTGTTGCCTGGAATGGAGGGCTGTTGTTATAAAGAGAGATTGGACAGGCTGGGTTTGTCTTCAACTGAGGGGAGGTCTTATAGAGGTTTATAAAATTATGAGGGCAGATAGTCAGAATCTTTATCCCAGAGCAAAGGAGTCCAGAACAAGAGGGCACAGGTTTAAGGACAGAGGAGAGGATTTTGAAGGAGATCTGAGGGGTAAGTTTTTCACACAGAAGGTGGTGGGTGTCTGGAGCGAGCTGCCAGAGGAGGTGGTGGAGGCAGATACAATTACAACAGTTAAAAGACATTTGGACAGGTGCATGGAAAGTCATAGAGTCACAGAGCAATAAGCATGGATACAGGCCCTTCGGCCCAAGCAGCCCATGCCGACCACGGTGCCCACCCAGCTAGTCCCAATTTCCTGCGTTCGGCCCATATCCCTCCAAGCCCCGCCCCTCCATGTACCTATCCAAGTGCTTCTTAAATGATATTGTTGTACCTGCCTCACCCACTTCCTCTGGCAGCTCGTTCCATATACTCACCATCTTCTGCATGAAAAAGTTGCCCCTCAGGTCTCTTTTAAATCTTTCCCCTCTCCCCTAAACCTATGCCCCCTAGTTTTGGACTCCTCTACCCTGGGGAAAAGGCTGTTACCGTCCACCTTATCTATGCCTCTCATAATTTTAAATACTTCTACAAAGTTGCCCCTCATTCTCCTATGTTCCAAGGAATAAAGACCTAGCCTGGCCAATCTCTCCCTCTAACTCAGGCCCTCTAGTCCCAGCAACATTCTTGTAAACTTCGCTATACTCCTTCCTGTTTAGCCATGTCTTTCCTATAACAGGGTGACCAAAACTGTGCACAGTACTCCAAGTGCAGCCTCACCAACGACTTGTACAACTGCAACATTATGGAACATAGAACAGGGAACATTACAACACAGCACAGAAAGGAAAGGTGAAGAGAGACACGGGTCAAATGCAGGCAAGTGGGATCAGTGGAAATAGGTATCACGGTCGAGGTGGACGAGATGAACTCACAGAACCATTTCTGTGCTGTTCGATTCTATGAGTCCTGGGGTTGAGGAAGAGTTGCTATCTCCCAGGACTCTCTTGAGGTCCCCTGAACTCACACACCGGGGGCAAAATGCATCAAGAGGTTAAAACAACTGTGCATTTCATTCGTTTTAGTGGAATCTCTTCATTAATTTGTTGCAAGTGTTGCAAACAGTTAAAATAAAGGACCGCTCGGTGCAGAGGGGCAGGTAGTCATGTGATGAGACCTTGCAGGCAGCAAGAGTTTGTTTTCCCGGGAACTTTAACCTCAACCTGACATGGAAGAGTTTGGGCCTGAAGTTGATGCGATTCCCTTGTTACTTTTCACTTCAGCAGAAGTAATTCGAGGAAGAAATCGACAGCTGCGATTTTGCCGACAGCCTGGCGTCCCGCGGTAGTTAGCCCGGACCTGTGACCTTTGCTGTAGCCTGCTCGTAGTGTGGGTCCTGACAAGGGCAGTTCCTGGCCCAGTGGTGCCGGCTCGTGCTCTCTGCCTGACGAAACCCCACCCCAGCTTCTCCACCACCGATCTCCTCTTCTCCACCACCGATCTCCTCCCCTCCACCGTCTGTCTCAGCTGCTGCTTCCAATGACTTCAGGACGAGCGGTGGGTGGGAAGCCGCAGCTAAGTAAGAGCCTTGGGGACAAGAGATGTGTGGATAGAACAAGAAGCAGCTCAGAGAGAACGGGATCGGAGAACTTATGAAGCTTTATTGGGCTTGGGGTGTGCTGGTTCAGTGGTCACGTTACTTGGCCAGAAGGCAGAGCTCCAAACCATTCATCCAGAGGCCAAAGTCTAAATCCCAGCCCAGCTATTAACCAAGTAATCAACTGAATCAGAATTTAAAGCTGGTCTCAGCAATGATGACGGTGATACAAGGGTAGAGCCACTGCCTCGCATTGCCAGAGTTCCAAGTTCGATGCTGACCTCGGGTGCTGCCTGTGTGGAGTTTGCACGTTCTCCCTGTCACTGTGTAGGTCTCCGGGTACTCTGGTTTCCTCCCACTTCCCAAAGACATGCAGGCTGGTCAGTTCATTGGTCACCATAAACTGCTCCTAATGTGTAGGTCAGTGGTGGAATCTGGGGGGGAGTTGGTGGGAATGTGGGGAGAATAAAATGGGATCAGTGTAACTGGGTGGTTGAAGCTCAGCATGAACTCGATGGGCCGAAGGGCCTGTTTCCATGCTGTGTGACTGTCAAAAACCATCATGTTCACTGTTACCCTTCAGGTAAAGATATCTGCCATCCTGACCTGGTCTGGCACCACAGGACCACACTCCCCTGCATGGTTGATTCCTAACTGCCTCCACAGTTCCTGGGCAATGAGGCATGGACAATAGATGCTGGCATTGCCAGTAGCAGCAGCATCCCCTCAATGATAAGAAACAGATTATAGAAACATAGAGTATTACACTCAGAGGGACACCATTTGGCCCTTCATCCTGGTGTCCACTGCTTGAAAAGCAAGTCAATGAGTTCCTTCCTCCAAAGGCCAACAATCCCTTCCTTCATTTACCTCCCTAACTCCTCCTCAGATATTCCTGTTGAATCTGTTCTCAAGGAATGCATTCCAGTTCACAGCAGCTCACTGAATTCCAAAAGAATTCTTCCCTGGTTCTGCTGACAATTGCCTTAAATTCATATCCTTACAATCCTCACCATTGCCAGTGTAGGTGGCACTTCGCCTCAGTGAGGACACGCTCAGCTCTGGACTAGAAGATCATGCGATAAAAACAGGAAATGCTGGAAACTCCCAGCAGGTCAGGCAGCATCTGTGGAGAGAGAAACAACATTTGATGAAAGGTCTTTCACCTGAAACATAACTCTACTTCTCTTTCCCCAGATGCTGCCTGACCTGCTGAGTGCTTCCAGCATCTCCTCCTTTTATTTCTAACATGTGTGGATTTTTTTGATTTTCATTTACTGTCAAAGATTATGGGCTCAAACCTGTGTTTTCTATATTACACTTCTGCTGTCACATTCTGTTGATATAATATTCCATCTCACGTAAAACTGTCCACTTTGTGACTCAGAAGGGATCCCAGGAGCCAGCTACCTGTGTGCACTAAAGAAAGACGTCCATTTATGGGTTCCATTCCGTTGCAACAAAAAATATACGTATAGAGCACACTTAAAATCCTACTGAGGCCTTCCTGTCTTTGGACTCAGCTTTCCAAATTTCCACACAATATAGGAGACCTTTGAATGTTTCCCAGCTCACAGAACAATCTCATTTCCTCACTAACTTTCCCTGTCACCTATTCTCCCCACATTCCCATCAACACCCTCCATATTCTACTACCCACTTATACTAAGGCTGCTTTACCCAGGCAGCAAGAAGAATAGACAGAGTCCATGGAGGGGAGGCTGGTTTCCATGGTGTGCTGAGCTGTGTCCACAACTCTCTGCAGTTTCTTGTGGTCTCGGACAGAGCGGTTGCTGTACTAGGCCATGATGTATCCAGATAGGATGCTTTCTATCATGCATCGATAAAAGTTGGTGAGTGTCAAGGGGACATGCCAAATTTCTGCAGCCTCCTGAGGAAGCAGAGGCGCTGGTGAGCTTTCTTGGCCGTGCGTCTAGAACTCAGTAGCATCTGTAGGGGGGAAAGGAATTGTCCACGTTTCGGGTCAAAAGCTTGCATCACAGAAATGAGCCACCCCTCCATGGACTCTGTCTCTACCTCACGCTGCCTCGATAAAACAGCCAGCATAATCAAAGACCCCACCCAGCCTGGACATTCTCTCTTCTCCCCTCTCCCATCAGGCAGGAGATACAAAAGCCTGATACCGCCAGCCTCAAGGAAAGCTTCTATCCCGCTGTTATGAGACTATTGAACGGTCCCCTAGTACGATAAGATGGATTCTTGACCTCACAATCTACCTCGTTATGACCTTGCACCTTATTGTCTACCTGTACTGCACTTTCTCTGTAGCTGTGACACTTTATTCAGCATTCTGTATTTTTTTCCCTTGTACCACCTCAATGCACTGTGTAATGAATTGATCTGTGTGAACGGTATGAAAGACAAGTTTTTCAATGTATCTTGGTACAAGTGACAATAATAAACCAATTCCAATTCCATCAGGACCTGATGCCGACAAGTAATGACTCGATTCTGGTTCAATATGTATAATTGCAAGCATCACACTGAGTCCTGATGCAGAATTTCGACCCAAAACGTCAGCAATTCCTTTCCTCCCACAGGTGCCGCTCAACCCGCGTTCTTCCAGCAGATTGTGTCTTGCTCCAGATTCCAGCATCTGCAGTTTCCTGTGTTTCCACTGAACTGTATCACTGATCCTTCACCGTCACTGGAACAAAACCCTGGAACTCCCTCCCCAACAGCACTGGTGGAGCACCTTCACCAGGAAAACTGCTGCGATTGAAAAGCACAAGCTCACTCCCATCTCTTCAAGGGCAGTTCAGAATGGGCAATACATGCGAGCCTAGTCTGCGGCACCCACCTCCCAAGCATGAATAAATAAACAACGTTACAGGAACTTCACACTGTTTGAGGTACTTGAACAAGGAGCCGGAGGACAGGATGATCCTACAAGCAGCAGTGCCTCTCGGACTGCACCTTCCGCACTGTTACATTTAATTGTCCACCTCCAGTCTCTCTAAGCTGCGCTCCTAGTTACGGGTTGGTAATGGAGATCTCTGCTCACCTTACCGTTACTTCCAGAGTAAGATACAGCCATAGATTTATAAAGTCACAGCATAAGTTTCCAGTTCACCAAGGAGTCGTCTCTGAATTCCACGGGCCCTCTGTGCTTTTGCAGTTTTATTCCTCCTTCCTGCTCATAAGTATGCCAACAGAAGTCTGCCAGCACGTTATTTCTGACCTTTCAGTGAATCGCAGCTTAAGGACTGATTCCCAACCTTAATTCCTTGGTCTGTTCCAAGAGCCAGTTTATGAGCAGGATGTAGGATTCAGGCACCAGTGTTTTAGCTAAGATCAGAGTGATGCTTGCAATTATACATATTGAACCAGCATCGAGTCAGGGCTTGTCAGCTTCTGCAGAACATCAACGCAGTCAGAAAACCGCAGATATTTCAATCTAAATCCTCAGGGATTTTGTCTCAAAAATCTGTAGGAATCATCAGCTCTGCAGAGAGACCTGGGGGTCAAATGAAACACATGCAGGATTTTACCGCAAGCACGTTCCTGTAATTATTGCAAGCCAGGGATATCAGAGTTATTCCAGCTCTGGGATGCGGCAGATTATCCCAGTATCAATACAGGCATTATTATTTTTCTTTTCAGGTTAGTTATATTCCTTTGTGTGTCCTATGCTTACTTCCAGAACTTTAGTCAAAGTGAAACAAACTTGAAAGTCTGTGTGAGGTTTGGACATAGTCCATTGGGTTACACACAGCTTGGGAACTGTGCTGGTCCTCACAGTACAGGAAAGATGTAACTTCTTTGGAGAGAGTGCACATTAACAAGAGTATTGTCAGCTCTGTAGCTATGAGGAAGGGTTGGATAAACTGTAGTTGTTTTCTCTGTAAAAGGATTCTGAAGGAGGATTTAATAAAATAAAATTCGAAGAGGTTTAGCGAGAGTAAATTGAGAAGACTTATTTCCCTTGGCAAAGGGGTCAAAAAATGAAAGGTGACCAAGCAATTGGTAGAAGGGTTGGAGGGTAGACAAAGAAAAATGTTTTCACCCAGAGGGTCTGAGGGTCTGGAACACACTGCCTGAGAGGATGGTAGAGGCAAAGACCCTCTCCATTTTTACACAGTGCTTGGACATGTAGTTGAGGAGCTGTGATCTGCAGGACTCCAGACAGATCGGGGAAAGGTGGGACTAGGTAGGGCGGAGTGGTGCAGCTGGGAGGGCTGTTGCCTCACAGCTCCAGTGACCCAGGTTCAATCCTGACCTCTGGTGCTGTCTGTGTGGAGGTTTCCCCCCGGTGCTCTGGTTTCCTCCAACATCCCAAAGACATGCGGGTTGGTAGGTTAACTGGCAGCTGTAGATTGCCCCTGAGTGTGTGGGTGAAGGGTAGGATCAGGGGAGAATTGATGGGAGTGTGGGGAGAATAGTTGGGGTTAATGCAGGATTATTGCAAATGGCTAGTTGATATAGCATGGATTCAGTGGGCCAAAGGGCCTGTTTCTGTACTGTATCTCTGTATGACTCTAAAATGGATGGTTAGTGCCATAAACCCTCGCATCCTGTGGATGTCAAAGTGCATTTCAAGGCGGGAGCTACCCCCATCCTTCACCTTCCCCAGATGGTGAAGACTTGCCTTGAACTGAAGATGTGTCTGCACATCATGAGATCTCCTGCACTACTTTGGGTTAGAGACGGCACTTCCCTAAAAAGTTGGCCTCCATCCTTAACCTGGATTCTCGCCATTCAGAGGAGGTTGGGGGTAGGGTAGAGAGAGTATGATTAATGATGCATGAGACACTTATGTGTGGACTAGGGTGTGGATCAGGCTGGAAGGGAAACAGGGACCTCCTCATCAATATCAGGGAGTGGAAAATGAAATCAGTTGGTCCACACCACAAGAAGATTGGAGATGACCTTCATCCTTTCACTAGCAGGATTCAACTGGCTGGATACAGGAAGGATGTTTGTCCTGACTGGGGTCTAGAACCAGGAGTCATAGTCTTGGATATGTAGTAAGATACTTGGGACAGAGATGAGGAGAAATGACTTCACTCATTGGGTGGTGAACCTGTGGAATTCTCTGCAGAGGCCAAGTTACCAAATATATTTAAGAAGGAGATAGATTTCTAGAGAGGAAAAGCATCATGGTGTACAAGGAGAGAGTGGGAACATGGTGTTGAGTTGGAGGATCAGCCATGACAGCATTGAATGGTAGAGCAGACAAAGGGCCAAATGGCCTACTCCTGCTCCTATTTTCCTATGTCTGTGCTTCTCAGTTCACGCAGTAAGAAATGCCATTACATCCCTTCACCTCAAGTTAAGATATAAATTAGCTGGGTTGAGCTTGCCAGAGGTAAAGGCTGGAGAGCCTGAATGGAGGGATAGGCCCGATAGCCTGAATGGCCTTCTCCTGTTCCCCTGTATTGATCATTCCACTGTGGCCTGCAGTCTCACCTTAAACCCTACCAGGCTTATTGCTTTCATTATTCTGTTTGCAAGTTTATTCCACACATTACTATTTCTTTCTGTGAAGGTTCCCTGTTTTTAGTTTTAAAATTACCTGTGATCTGGCTGATGGTTTCAATTTCACTGAATGGTTCAAGAACGCCGGGAGCCACTTCCAGCAGAATGACCATCCCGGGCAGGACATGTTGGCCTGGCCAACAATACACATGGCCAGGAGGGTACCAGGTGATTTGGCTCAGGCCAGCTGTACACTGTGCAGGCCTGATGTTCAGCAGTCAGGAATGGTGTTTACTTTTCAGCCTGGTGTTCAATATTCAGACCTGATGTTCAGTACTTAGATCAGATGTTAATTTTCTCTGGCCTGATATTCATTTCTCAGTCCAAATGTTTTCAGTCAAGCTAGATGATTATCTTTCAGGCCTGAAGTTCACTTACAGGCTCGATGTTCATTGTTCAGGCCTGAAGTTTATTGTTCAGGCCTGATCTTTGTTGCTCCGGCCTGATGTTTACTGCTCAGACCTGCTAAGTCAGGTCTGAGCAGTAAACAAGGTCAGAAAAGGGCAAAGAGGTCAGCAAGCTCGTGGTGGGCCGAAGGGCCTGTTTCTGTGCTGTGCAACTCTTAGACTGTAATTTTAATGAAAGGAATTGCCTCTTTGCTGTTGGCCCCTTTGCTTTGATTGAAAGAGTTTTTTTTTGGAGGGGTGAGTTAATGTAATTATGGTTCAAACACCTACAGAGACTCAATTAATGTGTCTTCCTGGTCAGATCTTAACAACCTCCATCTCTGGTGGCACAGTTTCTCAAAGCACTCATGCTAATTAAGCAGCTGATTGAGATCATTACTGGGAGGTTATTTGATGGTTCGGACGGAGCTAATTCATTCCATTGTTGTTCCACAGCTTAGCCAGGGTCATCCCAGCACTGAGTTAATTAGCGAGAAGCAGAGAAATGCAGTAAGCAGAAGAAGTGAGGTGTGGGGAGAGAACTCTCAGTGATTTATTGAATTAAACCAAGCTCGGTGAAGATTCGTTCAGGTAAATCATTTTCAGGAAACAAGGGCTCGAGAGGCACTGGGCTCAATTGAGGGAGATGTGGGGGTCTGTGGGAAGCAGCAAGTACCAGCAGAAGTTGTTTGAATCCATTTATGGGATCACTGGCATTTATTGCTGAAACCTAAAGTGCCCATAAAGCGAGTAGTTTGTTCAACAGCCAAGTATGGATTGCACATCGTAAAAGCAGAAAATGCTGGAAACATTCAACAGGTCAGGTGGCATCCGTGGAGAGAGAAACTGAGATAATGTTTCAGGTTCCAGACCCTTAGTCTCAGGCATCATCCTGAAGCAGTAACCATTTCTCTCTCCACAGATGCTGCCTGGCCTGCTGAGCATTCCTAGCACTTTCTGCTTTCATTTCAGATTTCCAACATCCGCATATTTTTTTTGGATTTTCAAGGGTCAAATGTAGGTCGTGACCGATAAGGGTGAAAACTTCCTTCCCTGAAGGACATTCGTGAACCAAAAGAGTTTGTACAACAATCCACTAGTTGTGAACTTACCATTAACAAGACTGACTTTTTAAAATTCTATTTTTATTCACTGGCTTAAATTTAGCTTCATCAGGTGGTGGGATTTGAACCCATGAATCCAGATCAGTAGTCCATCTCCCTGGAAATTGGCCTACCATACATGACAGAAGGGTGGACCTCGGACAGACCAGCTAGCCATCGGGATTCAGTAGGAGTTTCTCCCCATGAGCACCAACTGTGCATCCACAGTGGCCAGTGGCTCCTGTGCAGCCTCTACTGACCAGAAACAAACAGGAGGGGTGCTCGAGGTTGAATCGGTCAGTCATACAGCGACAATCGGAGCCCCTTACCCCCACACTCCCATCGACTCCCCTAGATTCTACCACTCACCAACACATTAGGGACGGCTTACAGCGGCCAATTAACCTACCAACCCACACGTCTGTGGGATATGGGAGGGAACTGGAAGCACCCAGTGACACAGTGACGCAGCTGGTCAAGCCTCTGCCTCACAGATCCAGGGACCCAGGTTCGATCCTGACCTCAGATGCTGTCTATGTGGAGTTTGCACGTTCTCCCTGTGACTGTGTGAGTTTCCCCTGGGCACTCCGGTTTCTTCCCACATCCCAATCACCCGCTTGTCGGTTAATCTGCCACCCCAGTGTATGTAGGTGTTAGAGTCTGGGGGGACTTGATCAGAGTACAGGCAGAATAAAATGGGATTAGTGAAGGGTTGGAGTAAATGGATGGTGGATGGTTGGTCCAGACTTTGTGGGCCGAAGGGCCTGTCCATGTTGTATGGCTGTGAACATGACACCCAGGGGAAATCCATCAGTCACATGGAGAATGTGCAAACTCCACACAGACAGCGCCCAAGGTCAGGATTGAACCCGGGTCTCTGGACCTGTGAGGTAGAGGCTCTACCAGTTGCGCCACCGTGCCACCCATGTTCCTTGCAATGTCTTGGGCGACAGGGTTGTCACTGGGCCGAGGGGTCTCATTCCAGAATACAAAGTACTATCAAGGAAGGGGAAACCCACTGCCTCAGGAAGGCAACATCATCAAAGATCCCCACCATCCCCACCGACTGTGCCATCTTCTCGCAGCTACCATCGGGCAGGAGCTACAGAAGCCTGAATTCCCACACCACCAGGTTCAAGAACCAACCTGCACAACCCTAATCACTACCTCAGTATAGCAACACTATGACCACTTTGCACTACAATGGATTTTTTTTTTATTCTAATTGTGTTCTTTCTTGTAAAAATTGTGTATAATTTATGTTTAATTCATGCTTTTCTTGTGAATGCCGCTTATCTGATGCTGTGTGCCTGTGATGTTGCTGCAAGTTAGTTTTTCATTGCACCTGGACACACATGTACTTGTGCATATGACAATAAACTCGACTTTAACTTTGACTTTGACATTGAAACCATCCCGTAGGGCAGTAGAGGCAGTCAGGCAGGAACATTTACAGGTCCCCCAGGAATTCCAAACAGAGGAGGATATAACCTCGCCTGAAGCAGGGAGGGGGTCATAATCTCTCTTCCGTTGTTCAGTGCTGGAGAGGTTCTCCACCTTCTCTAATATTGCAAGGAAGTCGATTCAGAGACAACATTGTGACGCCACAGTGCAGTCCTCAGGGAGTGCTGTCTTGTCAGAGACCTTTGGCTGAGATGTTAATCTGAGGCCTGATCTGCCATCTCATGTGAATGTAAGAGGTTCCTTGACACGATCTCTGCGACAAACAGGGACGTCCCAGTGCCCTGCCCGAAAGATATTCTTCAGTTCAAAATAAGTGAAACAGATTACCTGGTCATCACTGTTTCTGGGTTTGTTGAGCTCAAGTTGGCTGCTGTGATTGCTACAATGCAAAAACTAATGCATTTCACAAGAAGTCATGGAAATAGGAGCAAGAGTAGGCCACTTGGCCCCTCAATCCTGCCCCACCATTCAATATGATCATGGCTGATCTGCCCCAGGCCTTCTGTGCCAGTTCCCCATATAGTCCTCAATCCCGCGATCTGTCAAAAATGTATCTACCTCTTTCAATACCCCAAATGATCCAACCTTCACAACCTGACAAGGTGAGGAATTCCAGAGACTCACGAGAAAAAGTTCCTTTTCACCTCCCTTTTAAATGATGCCCCCTTCTCTTGGAACAATGTCCCCTTGTTCAAGACTTGCCCACCAGTAGAAACATCCGGACATCTACCCTGACAAGTCCCCTCAGGATCTTATATATTTCAATAAGATCACCTCTCATTCTTCTAAGCTCCAAAGAGTACAGTTCCAAATTCTTTTGCCACTGGTGAAAGAACAACCCGCTCATTCCCAGGAATAAGCCGAGTGAGTCTCCTTTGGACAGCCTCCAATACTAGTATATTCTTTCTTAAATAAAGGAATCAAATTAGTGCACAATACTCCAGGGGTGAGCTCACCAACACTCTGTACAATGTAATAACACTCCCCTATTTCTAAATTCCAACCCCCTGCAGCAAAGACCAATATCTCATTTGCCCTTCATCTACTTGCTATACCTGCTTAACCTTTTGTGATTCATGCACAAGAAAACCTAAATCCCTCCGTACTTCACTCATTTGTAGTCTCTCTCCGTTTAGATAATAGTCTGCCTTAGATTCCTCCTACCAAGGTGCACGACCTCACACTTTCCCACATGAGAGTCCATTTGCCAAGTTCTTGCCCATTCGGGCAATCCATTAAGCTGCTGCAGAGTCCTAATGTCCTAATCACAACATGCCCTCTCACCTGCAGTGTCATCCCCTACACTCTGCCCCCTCCTCCAGGCCTCCAGGTCATTGATATGGTCGAGGGGCAACAACCGATCCTTGGGGAACTCCATGAGTGACTTTCTTACAGCCCAGAAGAAACCTTCATTCTGATTCTCTGTCTTCTTCCTTCCTCCTCCCCTTCTTCCCCCTTCCACCCTTCCCTCCTCCCTCCTTCCCCCTTTCCCTCCTCCCTCCTTCCCCCTTCCCCTTCCTCCTTCCCCCTTCCCCTTCCTCCTTCCCCCTCCCCTTCCCCCCTTCCCCTTCCCTTCTCCTTCTTCTTCCCTCCTTTTCCTTCTTTCCCCTTCCCCTCCTCCCTTCCCCCCTTCCCCCTTCCCCTTCCCTTTTCTTCCCCCTTCCCTCCCTTCCATCCTTACTCTGCTTCCCCTTCCCCTTCCCCCTCCCCTTCCCTTCTCCTTCTTCTCCTTCCCTCCTTTTCCTTCTTTCCCCCTTCCCCTTCCCCTTCCCTTCCCCTCCTTCCCCTTTCTTCCCCTTCCCTCCCTTCCCCCCCTTCCATCCTTACTCTGCTTCCCCTTCCCACTTCCCCTTCCCCCTCCCCCTCCCCTTCCCCATTCCCTCCTTCCTCTTCCTTCCTTGCCCTTCCTTTTCCCCATTCCCTCCTTCTTCTCCCCCTTCCCCTTCCCTCCATTCCCTCCTTCCATCCTCCCTCATCCCCCCTTTCCCCTCTCCTTCCTTCCTTTCTTTCTTCCTTTATTTCCTTGCTTCCTATGTTCATTCCATCCTTTCATCCATCCTTCCTTCTTACCCTCCTCCCTTCCCTCCTACCTGCTTCTTTCCTTCCATCCATCCCTTGGACATCCTGCAGTGTGAAAGAGTGTGAGCACTCCGCTGACGGGAGCAGTGAACACCCCTCAGATCCCACGGTCACACCTTTGGGTTTGAGTCCCAAGCGAGACACACAGTCCATAGTGAACTCCAGCAGTAACGAGTGGGCCTGAAATGTGATCCCACCTCCCCTCCCTCAGTGCTGGCGATCCAGTGTTGTCCTACCCTTCGTTCCAGCCAGTGGGTTACAGATGCTTTTGCTTTCTCTTTCAATTCATTCTCAGTTGTGGCTGAAATTATCCCCAGAAAGTAATTTATGGATTAGACTGAAGATTCCACAAACCATGCAACAACCAGAAGACAAATTATGCCAGAAATTTGTGATAATTATGGTGGATAAGCATATTTCGCCTTTCTTTATAATCAGTAATTATCACAGAGCTCACAGTACCAGGCTCCTGGTGAATATAATAGGCTGTATCGTTTCATTCAGCAAGCCTCTGTTGACAGGGAATAAGTAATGAGCTGAAACTTTGCCTATCAGGAGGAAGCATTGAATGTGTTGAATATATTTGTAATGTCATAGGGTAATGTTATATTTCAACAAAGAGAATTTTGAAAGGGGAGAAAGGCTTTTAAACCTGCTTGAAATAAAAAGGAGGGAAAGGTTTTCATCCAGACAATTGCTAATGACTCCAATGGGAAAAGCAGCAGGAGTTTGGGAAATTCTAAGGGAAAAGAATCCTGGAAATTCTTTCGCATCTTTAGCAAGGTGCCGAGAGGTAGTGCAATGGTGCAGCGGGTGGTACTGCTACCTCACTGCTCCAGAGAGCCAGGTTCATTCCTGAGCTCCAGTGCTGTCTGTGTGGAGTTTGCACGTTTTCCCTGTGACCGTGTGGGTTTCCCCCAGGGTGCTCTGCCTGGTTGGTGAATTGGCCACTGTAAATTGCCCCTAGTTCAGGCAAGTGATGGAATAGTCAACGGTGAGTTGATGGACTACAGATGCTGGAATCTAGATGAGAAACACGATGCCGCTGGAGGAACTCAGCAGGCCAGGCAGCATCCGTGGAGAAAAGCAGGCGGTCAACGTTTCGGGTCAGGACCCTTCTTCAGGACTGAAGATAGGAAAAGGGGAAGCCCAATATACAGGGGGGGAAAAGCAGAGCAGTGATAGGTGGACAAAAGAGGGCAGGCGGGGTGGGCACAGGGTGGTGATAGGTAGATGCAGGTAAGAGACAGTGATAGGCAGGTGTGGGGGAGGAGGGGAGAGCAGATCCACCGTGGGATGGGTCAAAGGTAAGGAGAGAGGGAGAAAAAGAGTCTGGGAAAGGGAAGAAGAGGGGGTGGTTGGGGGGGGGGGGTTGTTGTGGGGAAGGGGGGTGGGGATTACCTAAAATGGGAGAATGTTCATGCCATTGGGCTGCAAGGTTCCAAGACGGAAAGTGAGGCGCTGTTCCTCCAGTTTGCACTTGGAATTCTCCTGGCAGTGAGTTGATGGGTTTGTGAGGAAAGAGCAGATCTGATGGGGTAAAAGGAGAGAAACTGTTCTAATAGTGTACAATTCAGGTCAATAATTTAGCGTCAGAATTGCCGCCTCTCGCTCCACTGATGCTGCCTGACTCACCGAGTGTTTGTAATTTAGAATTCTGCAATTCTTCTCGCAGTGATGCCTGAATGAAATATCTGTGCATCCTTCCTTGGTTGTCATGGTGTCTGACCTGAAGACTGGAATTGGGGGGAACATGTCCGTCCATTGTTGTTCCACGGGGTGACAGAATCTTTATCAAAGAACACATTACGCTTGCTGAAGATCTCGACTGTAAATGTCAACCATCCCTTTGCCTCCATAGATGCTGCTTGACCCGTTGAGTTTGCTTTTGGCTACATTAAACTTGCCATTGCACCACGCGAGGTTTCCAGTGACAGGCAGGCTGTGGTAACAATCAGTTTGGCCATAAACTTATTACACAGCAGTGCAGGTTAGAGGGGCCGAGTGGCCTACTTCTGCTCCCCATTTGTACACTCTCCATGGGGATGGAGAGTGTGGTGGGGTGAGTGGATGGAGAGAGGGGGTGGGTGTGGAAGGCTCGACTGGTTCTATTCATGTTGCCCTCTCATTGCTAACAAAACCACCACCCCCCCCCCCCCCACCACAATCCCCCCTGTATATCTTGCCCCACACTTTGAATGAGTGCCCCTGGTCCATGAAACACCCACTGAAAGGAACAGCTTCTCTGAATTTACCCTCGAAATTAGTCATAATCTTTACCCTTCTTGCCCTCAGGTAGCCCCTCTTTACTCCGAGGGGAACAACCCCAGTTTAACCTTGTAGCTGAAATCCTTCTTCCCAGTGAATCTCTCCCAAACCCTCTCCATATCTTTCACATCCTTCCTAAAGTGCACTGACCAGGACTGGTGCAGTACTCCAGTTGTAATGTCTGCTTTTGTCTCTAATTATATGAATCCCAGCACCACGGGATCCTGTGTCATAAATTGAGGCAGAGAATGCAAAGCCAGGGATGTTATGCGTATAGTTTTCATGTTACCATCTTCCACTCACTGTGTTTTTCTGGACACTGTATCTGCTCTAGGAAGTTGCTGTAGTTTCTGTTTCCTCTGTCACTTAAACACTGTTCTCTGAGTAAATCGGCTTTGTCTGTGGTACACAAACACAAGGCCCAGAAAATTGTGGACACAGCCCAGCGCATCACAGAAACCAGCCTCCCCTCCTTGGACTCTTTATCTCTTGCTGCCTTGGTGGAGCAGCCAGCATAATCAAAGACCCCACCCACCCGGGTCATTCTCTCTTCTCTCCTCTTCCATCAGGTAGAAGATACAGGAGCCTGAGGGCACGTACCACCATTCTTAAGGACAGCTTCTACCCCACTGTGATAAGACTATTGAACAGTTCCCTTATACGATGAGATGGACTCTGACCTCACGATCTACCTTGTTGTGACCTTGCACCTTATTGTACTGCACTTCCTCTGTAGCTGTGACACGTTACTCTGTACTGTTACTGTTTTTTACCTGTACTACCTCAATGCACTTTATACTAACTCAATGTAACTGCACTGCGTAATTAGTTGACCCGTACGATCGGTATACAGGACAAGTTTTTCACTGTACCTCGGTACAAGTGACAATAATAAACCAATACCAATGCCACACTTCAGATGATAGACTGGGAAGGAGAAAAGAATGGAGGATGTGCTGATGGGCTGAGGTGCAGAGGGGCGGGAGGAGCCTCACCTGAGGACATGGAAGCCTTGTGCTGAATGACCTGTTCCTATGGAGTGGACAGGCTACAGCACCCTGCAACATGTCTTTCTGTGTGCAACGTCTTCCAGCCAGACGATTGGATTTCTTCAAGCTCACCAGCAGGGATCAGGCCAATCAGAATTCACACATAGCAGCAGTCATTTGCACTTCTCAAGTGGTTTGATAGCTGCTTAACTATTGAAGAAATGTTAATTCTTGTAATGTCAGGGAAGAAATGAGGCGTAGCCTTGAAATAGCTCAGCGTGTTTAACTGACAACAGCTTGTCTGATTTTGAAGGACAGTTTTATTATCTCAGGTGCAAGACCCAAATTGCTTACTCTCATCTGTAATCAAAGCTGGAGCCTTGAAAGCAGAAACAACAATCCAAGTCTTACAAATTGCACGTGTCATATAAACCCATGTCTACAGCCTTCCGCTGGCAATCTCTTCAGCAGTCTCTCAGCTCCCATCCAGAATCATCTGAAGCAGCAACACCAAATCAACTAAAGGATTAATTGAGGTAGATTTGGACATTTGGTAAGCCTGGCTCAACTTGGTTGGGTGAGGAAAATGGTTCAACTGGGCCTCTGAGCCAACTTGTCAGACTGTGGCCAGGAGACCCACCCTTGAACTGGTTTGGGGTAGGAGTTGTGCTTCAGATTAACTTTGGTGCACCTCTGTTCTTCTGGGGCTGGTTCATTCACATTTCACCTCTGTCAGTCTTCTAGTTGAGTCATAGAGCACGGAAACAGGCCCTTCGGCCCAACCCATCCATGCCGATCTAAATTAGTCCCATTTGCCCGCATTTGGCCCATTTCCCTCTCATGTATTTGTCCAAATGTCTTTTACATGTTGTTATTGTAGTGGTCGTGTTGTAATTAAGTGTAATTGGTCATGGCAGTAATCAGGGACTTCACATCGCAGGAGTTTTACATAAAAGGATCCGGTGGCCTGAAGCAGGCAAGCACCTTGGACACTCTGAGTACATTCTGGGTCACACTTTTGTGTATAATAGTTGGGAGGTCACAGTGCAGTTGTACAAGGCACTGGTGAGGCCACACTTAGAGTAAGTATGTTCAGATTTGCAAGGATGTTGCCAGGACTTGAGGGAGAGGGGAAGGTTGGGCAGGCTAGGATTTTATTCCTTGGAGTGTAGGAGACTGAGGGGTGATCTTATTGAGGTGTATAAAATCATGAGGGGCACAGATGGAGTCAATGCACTCAGTCTTTTTCCCAGGCATGGGGAATCAAGAACTGAAGGGCATAGGTGTAAGGTGAGGGGGAGGGATTTAATAGGAACTTGAGGGGCAACTTTTTCACCCATAGGGTAGTAAGTATATGGAATGAGCTTCCAGAGAAATAGATTGAGGCAGGTACAAGAACAACTTTTAAAGACATTAGGACAGGTACATGGACAGAAAAGATTTAGAAGGTTATGGGCCAAACGCGGGAAAAAGGGAATAGCCTAGATGTACTTCTTGGTCGGCATGGATGAGTTGGGCCGAAGTGCATTTTTCCATGCTATAAGACCATTAGACATAGGAGCAGAATTAGGCCATTCAGCCTATCGAGTCTGCTCTGCCATTCGATCATGGCTGATTTATTTTTCCCTCTGAACCTCATTCTCCCGCCTTCTCCCTGTAACCTTTGATGCCCTCACTAATCAAGAACCTGTCAACCCCTGCTTTAAATACACCCAATGACTTGGTCTCCACAGCCGTCTGTAGCAATGAATTCCACAGATTCACCATCCTCTGGCTAAAGAAATTCCTCCTCATCTCTGTTCTAAAGGGACACCCTTCGATTCTGAGGCTGTGCCCTCTTGTCCTAGACTCTCCCACTACTGGAAACATCCTCTCCACGTCCACCCTATTCAGGCCTTTCAGTATTCAGTCTGTTTCAATGAGATTCCCCCTCATCCTTCTAACCTCCAGTGAGTACAGGCCCAGAGCCATCAAACGCTCCTCATGCGTTAATCCTTTCATCCCCGGGATCATTCTCGTAAACCTCCTCTGGACCCTCTCCAACGCCACTACATCCTTCCTTTGATATGGGGCCCAAAACTGTCCACAGTACTTCAAATGTGGTCTGACCAATGCCTTCTAAAGCCTCAGCATTACATCCTTGCTTTTATTTTCCACTCCTCTCGACACAAATGCTAACATTGCGTTTGCCTTCCTTACTGCCGACTCAACCTGCAAGTTAACCTTTAGGGGGAATCCTGCACCAAGACTCCCAAGTTCCTTTGCACCTCCAATATCTGAATTTGTTCCCCATTTAGAAAATAGTCTACGCCTTTATTCCTTCTACCAAAGTGCATGACCGTACACTTCCCTACGCTGTATGCCATCTGCCACTTCTTTGCCCATTCTCCCAACCTGTCCAAGTCCTTCTGCAGACTCCCTGCTTCCTCAACACCACCTGCCCCTCCACCAATCTTTGTATCATCTGCAAACTTGGCCACAAGGCCAACAATTCTGTCAATTCCGTCATCCAGATCATGCTATATGACTCTGTTGTCAGCCCCTTTCAAAGTGGAGCCAGCTGTGATGTCAAAGGTTTGGGCTACTGACCCCAGCTCTCAGCATCAGTACTGTCCCAGTAATGAACAGTGACGGCCAATCAGATTCAACCTGTACAATCTCATAATCCAACAGGCAGCAATGAGCCTTGCCCTCTGAGAGGTGTCTGAAATCTGGGCTACCCACAAGGAGGCTCCTCAGGCACTAGAGGGATACCAGCAAGATCATCTCTGCAAAATGCTCCAAATCCACTGGGGAGGTAAGCAAACCAACACCAGTCTCCCAGGACAACAGCCCCAGCAGTGAGGCCCCAGTTACACTCCATTTTTCACTTGCGTGTCCAGAACACACATTCAATGCTTACCTCTGTCAAGAAAAAGGCAAAGATGAAGGGAATTCTGACAAAGAATCTTCAGTCTGAAACATGGACTCTGCTCCTCCCTCTGCAGATGCTGCCTGACCTGCTGAGTGTTAACAACACTTTCTGTTTTTAGTTCAGCAGAAGTTTCAAGGATGTGGTCAAATCCTTCTTGACAAAATGCAACATCCCCACTGACTCCTGGGAACCTCTGGCCCATGACTGTTCTAAGGGAGAAGGAGCATTTGGGATGCTGCTGAGAATCTCAAATCCATGCATTGGGAGCACAGAGAAGCCCTGAATAAGTGGTGGAAGCAGTGAACCACCTCACAAATGACCCAACCACCTGCCCCATCACCCACCTCCTGTCCCGACTGGGGAAGAGCCTGCAGTTCCCGCATCAGCCTCATCAGTCACCTCAGAACCCACAAAACCCGAGTGGAAGCAAGTCATCCTCAATCCTGAGAGCTTGTTGTACATTGTGCATTAGCAGATGCTCCTGGACTGTTTGCTTATTAAAACACCCAAGTGCAGGACTTTATCACTCATTGTTCATTGGTGAGAGGTGTCCATGTCCTCAAGTTATTGAAGGTAATGGGAGGAGACCAGTATGTTGGGTGTTATTCTAAGAGGATTTGAGTGCAAGAGCAAACTTGTCTTGCTGCAATTAGATAGGCCCTGGTGAGAGGGTACCTGGAATATTGTGTACAGGTCTGGTCTCCCTACCAGACGAAGGATTGGTATTGGTATTGGTATTGGTTTATTATTGTCACTTGTACCAAGGTACAGTGAAAAACTTGTCTTGCATACCGATCGTACAGGTCAATTCATTACACAGTGGGATAATACAGAGTGCATTGATGTAGTACAGGTAAAATCAATAACAGTACAGAGTAAAGTGTCACAGCTACAGAGAAAGTGCAGTGCAATAAAGTGCAAACTGTCCTTAAGTCTGGTGGTACGTGCCTTCAGGCTCCTGTATCTTCTACCCAATGGAAGAGGAGAGAAGAGAGAATGATCCGGGTGGGTGGGGTCTTTGATTACGCCGGAAGTCAGCTGAACTGAAGCAGATATTAAGAGAATGAGATGTAAAGTGGTGAAGATGTACAATAAATAGACCATGTGGGCCTCCTGACCAGTGTCCACCCACATTCAGTGTAATTCCATTCCCGTTGACGAGGGATGATCCTTGCAAATAACAAAAGCCCATGGATTCACTGGGCAGCAGGTGTTATTCGTATGGACTTTCAGAAAGTGTTCAATAAAGTTCCTCATAAGTGCTTTTAGATAAGCTTAAACTTTCACAGAATTGAAGGCTTATTATTGACCAAGCTGGGAAACTGAGCAGCAGTTGGAAGAGAGTAATGACTAAGAACTCTAATTGACAGGAAGGGGTGAGTAGACGAGATGGAACTCTGCACTTCCAAGTTTGCCAGTGACACAAAGTAGATCCTTTATAAATGGTTAAGATGAATGCATTAAGTTTCTAAGACTTAGCAAGTAGACAAAAGTGATGCAGATTGATTTCAGTGTGGAAAAACATGTTGCCTACTTTAGACCAGGCAAGGATAGACTAATGGTCAGACATAGGGACTGGTCATTAAAATGTTCTGAAACAAGAACAGAAAGAAGGTCAAAAGCGCTGATGGGATGCTGGGATTCTGGAGCCCAAACTACAGCTGGGTTAAACTCCATTGAGACCACATCTGGAGCACGATGAGCAGTTCCGGACACCGTCATTTCAGGGGTTATGTCTGGTGATCATCTTGGGTTTACTACAATAATATTTCAATTCTGCAGGTTAAGCTGTGAGAAATTACACAGACGATGGTGAAGCTTTACCTTAAAGTGTCCCCAGTGTCGCCCTCATCCTGATGACCACCTTCGTCTGTGGCTGCATCCGGCTGTGTGTGGAACAAAAGTACGTGGGCACCAAGTGTCACTACGTGCCGAGGTTCTACCTGTCCCCGGTGTTGCAAAGGATGGGCCTGGCCCCATTGCCGCGCAATGCCCCAGTCAGCTGGATGTCGCCGCACTACCTGTCCTTCGTGGAAAAGTTCTTCCAGATCAACACCAGATCAAGATAATGCAGGAAAAAGACTCGATGAATACTGTTGGGTGGTTCCCTGAGCAGACTGACCAGACCTTCTGGCAGAACGCCTCATCGCCAGAAGTCACCAACAAGCACCAAGACCTCGCTTGGCTGGCGGTGAGAGGGGCCCTCCCAGTCAGATCCTTCCTGCAAGGTCGGAACATCACTCCCAACACGCGCTGCCCCTGGGATGATGACGCAGAGGACAAGATGGTCATCACCTCTTTGCCATCTGTGGGTTTGCAAGGAAGGTGTGGCGAAAGATGCAAGGATCCGTGTCCCAGTTCATCCCCAGCAGCTGCGTAACAGAGGATTCTCTGATCTATGGGCAGTTCCCAGGGACGCGCACGGAGACAGACATCAACTGCTGATGGAAGATCATCAACTCGGTGAAAGACGCCCTTTGGTCTGCCTGAAGTTTGTTGGTCTCCCAGCACTGCGAGATGTCCGTGGGGGAATGTTGCTGACTGGCACAGTCTCGGCTGCAGGAGTACGTGCTGAGGGATGCACTGAAGCTGGGTGTAGCCAATGCAGAGGCTCGGTGGGGAAGGTCCACAGTCTAGTGTTCTTCCGCTACTGCACATGGAGGGGTAGGGTCGGGTAGGAAAGCCCCTTAATTATTGTGAATATTGTATTAGGGTATCAACCCAGGGAGCCACATGAGCGACAACAGTGCTATGGATTTTAAAAAATAAGTTAACAGTACTGAATGAATTGTACACGAATGTAAAGATTTTGCACTGTTTATTCTTGGATATATGTTTTTCTTATGATGAATTAAAGTTTATGTTGTAATAAATAAAAAAATCTACTGTGTACACACCTACAGGAGGAGCTGAAGGCAGGCAGGGAGATGTGGAAGTTGAATGTCAAGCTGCTGACCCCAGAGAACATGGAGGAACTAAAGAGGGATCACACAGGTTGGAGAACTATGAAGTCCCTCTTTGACTCTCTGATTCACTGGTGGGAAGCAACCAAGGAGAACATCAAGAGGTTCTTCATCCTCAAAGGTGTTCAGAAAACAAGACAGAGTCAAAGGGAACTGCGCCAACTCCAGATAGACCTGCAGCAACTTCTCCTTCTGCAGTTGACGGGATGGAGGTGAGAGGGGAACTCGGAGAGGTAAGAGCCAGCAAGCTGTGCTCTTTATCTCGGAATCCTCCAAGGTCATCTTCCGATCCAGGGTCTGCTTTGTGGAGCAGGATGAGACGTGTTCACGCTTCTTCCTCTGAAAGGTTCACAGGGGGATATCTGTGATCCACAGCCTTAAGGAAGAGGATGGCTTAGTAACATCCTCACAGACAGACATACTGAGGATCTGCAAATGCTTCCATGCCCGTCTGTATGACAGAAAGACCACAGACAGCACAGCCTCCCAAAATTTCCTGTCTTCTATCAAGGAGATGCTAGATGACAGTAAGCGGGAGGGTCTGGATCAGTCCCTGGAGGAGCTGACTGGCTCGATCCGTGCCCCTGGCATGAGTAAAACTCCCAGAAGTGATGGCTTACCAGCTGAGTTGTACTCGGCTCTGTGGGACTGGATGGGCTCAGACCTGCTAGAAGTGTACAACATTACGCTTCTGGCTGGCAGTATGTCAGACTCCATGAGGAAGGACATCATCACCCTCATCAACAAGCAGAAGGGAGAGAAGGAGGACATCAGGAATTGGAGACCCATTTCACTGTTGAATGAGGACTATAAGACCCTGTCCAAGGCCATCGCCAACCCGGTCAAGTCTGCTCAATGACAGGTGCTGTACCTGGCAGGAAAATCTCCGACAAGCCTTGTGCTGCTCAGAGATACCATCGCCTACATGCAGGACAAAGAGGTGGACGCCTGCCTGGTCAGCTTGGACCAGGAGAAGGCCTTCGACAGGAAACCACACACATACATGCTGGACGTGCTCTCCAAAATGGGTTTTGGGGTGGGAATTAGAAATTGGATCCAAATGCTCTACGCAGATATCCGTAGTGCAGTCCCAATCAAAGGGTGGGAGACAGATAGTTTCCCCATCAAGTCTGGAGTCAGGCAGGGTTGTCCACTGTCCCGTCTCGTTTGTGTGCTGCATTTAACTCTTTGCTGAATCCATCAGGAAAGACGAGAGCATAAGAGGGGTGACGTTGCCGGGCAGTGAGGGAACACAAGTCAAAACCTCCCTGTACATGGACGATGTCGCCGCCTTCTGCTCGGACCCACGGTCAGTTCACAGATTGATCAGCATCTGCAGCCAGTTCAAGTTGGCATCAGGGGCCAGAGTCAACCACAGGAAGAGCGAGGCCATGCTCTTCTGTAACTGGCCCGACTGATCCAACGTCCCCTTCACCGTCAGGTCCGACTACCTGAAGGTGCTGGGCATCTGGTTCGGAGGGGCTGAGGCATGTAACAAGAATTGGCTGGAGTGGATTGGGAAGGTAAAACAAAAATTGGGTTTGTGGAAATGGTGCTCTCTGTCAATAACTGGGAAGAACTTGGTCATCAGGTGCGATGTGCTCTCAGGGCTGCTGTACTTGGCGCAAGTATGGCCTGTTCCTTGCTCCCCTGCCTCAGTAATCACCCGGAACATCTTCCAGTTTATCTGGGGTCCAAGATGGAGCGAGTCCGATGGGTCACGCTGCACAAGTCCCCAGAGAATGGTGCAAAAGTGTACCTAACATCGCCCTCATCCTGATGACCACCTTCGTGTGCGACTGTATCAGTTGGTGTGTGGACCCAAAGTACATGGGCACCAAGTGTCACCACGTGCTGAGGTTCGACCTGTCCCTGGTGTTGCAGAGGATGGGGCTGGTCCCTCTACTGCGCAACATCCCAGTCAGCCGGGCGTTGCCACACAACCTGTCCTTCGTGGAGGAGTTCTTCCAAGTAAACACATTTGACCACAAGTCCATCAGGCAATGGTCAGCGTGGAACGTCCTGCAGACACTGTGGGACAGGGATTTTATAGAGCCTGTGAGGTGGTTCCCTGAGCAGACTGTCCAAATCATCTGGCAGAACGCCTCATCGCCAGATCTGACCAACAAGCACCAAGACCTGGCTTGGCTGGTGGTGAGAGGTGCCCTCCCAGTCAGAGCTTTCCTCTGCAGACGACATATCACCCCCAATGCACACTGCCGTCAGGACAGCTGCAGTGGGGAAGAGACAGTCACCCACCTCTTTGCAGACTGTGGGTTTGCAAAGAGGGTGTGGAGACGGATGCGAGGGTCCATGTCCTGGTTCATCCCCAGCAGTTGCGTGACAGAGGACTCTCTGATCTATGGGTTGTTCTTGGGGTCACACACCGAGACAGACATCGAGTGCTGCTGGGAGGTCATCAACTCGGTGAGAGACGCCCTTTGGTCTGCCTGAAACTTGTTGGTCTTCCAGCACAGCGAGATGTCTGTAAGGAAATGCCGCAGACTGGCACAGTCTGAGGGACGCTCTGAAGCTCAGTGCAGCCAATGCTAAGGCTCTGTGGGGAAGGACCACAGTATAGGCTCCTTCTGCTACTGCACATGGAGGGGCAGAGTTGGGTGGGAATGCCCCTCAAACAACGAAAGGGGTAGCCTCTCAGGGGCTACATGAGTGGCAATGGTGCTGTGTTTGTTTGAGTTTTTTTAAAGTTTACACTACTGAATGCAATGACCACGAATATAAAGGTCCTTTGCACTGTTTCTTCCTTTGAATATATTTTTATTATGAATAAAGTCTATTTTTGAAATTAAATAAAAAGGTGAAGCTTATTCCAGTTACATTTTTCACTCCTGTCATCATTCATTTGGAGGGAATGAGGAATAATCCTAAAATATCACTCGTTCCTCCGCCAGCATGGAGTGACTGCAGTGTGGACCAGCTACAAAACTCACTGATGTTATTCGCCCAGGCTATTCTGACAGCACCTCCCAAATCCACGACCTCTCCCTCCAAGAAGGATGAGGGCAATAGATCCATGGGAACACCACCACCCGCAGGTTCCTCTCCAAGTCCATCACTATTCTAATTTGGAAATATATCGCCAGCCCTTCGTCACTGGTGAGTCCAAATCCCGGAGCTTCCTGAATTCATGTCTGTAACAGCAAGGTCAGGTTCATATCCAGACTGACATTTACCCCACTCAAGTGCCAGGAAGAGAGAGTCTAAGCATCTCCGATTGGCATTCAATGGGTTTCCACTCACCAAGTTCTACACTATCAAGATCCTGGGGCTCACCATTGACCAGAAACTTCACTGGACAACCATCTAAATACAGTGGCTCCCACAGCAGGTCAAGACTCAGCATCCTGCAGAACTAACTCGCTGGATTCTTCCCACCATCTGCAAGTCACAAGCCAGGAACATGATGGAGGACAATACAACCACCTATGACACATAAGGAGACCATTCAGTCCTCTGAGTCCATGCTGGCTCCAATCAGTACAATTCCATCTGTCCTATACCTCCTCTCCTTATTACCCCATAGCCCTGAAATCTAAACACAAGGGATTCTGCAGATGCTGGAATCTGGAGCAACACACACACAAAATGCTGGAGGAACTCAGCAGGTCAGGCAGCATCTATGGAGGAGAATAAACAATCAATGTTTTGAGTCGAGATCCTTCAACAGGACTGGTGAAGGGTCCCAACCCGAAAAGTCGACTGTTTATTTCCCTTCATAGATGCTGCCTGACTGCTGAGTTCCTGCAGCATTTTGTGTATATTGCCCTGAAACCTATTCTCTCTCTCACAATGCTCCCTCAACTCCTCTTTGATTCTTTTGCCACTTACCCACACTAGGGGCAATTAACCCACCTGGAATAGCTGACATGGGTAAGCAAACAATGTCTCAGTGATCAAGCACCAGGTCTGTGAGATGGAATGTGTCCAATGTCCCTGCACTGACATCTCAATCAGCCCAAGATCCCTCTCGAAACAAAGTCACTAAAGGGCATGTACCAAACAGACACCTACCCTGTGAGCTAATAACAAATCTGACCTTAAATTAAAACTAGTGCCTCTATTTTAGAGCCGCCTTGAGCAATACATTAGTGTGGCAGAGTGAACAAGAAGATAAAATCAAATCCCTTGAAGTGTTATATCAGAGAAGGCAAACAAGTTTGCTTGGCTGATGTAAAATATACATTGCTTTTGTTTCTATTTTCGTGTATAATCGTTGCATTCCCATCAGAAATGTATCTGTTCATAAAGCCAAATGAAAGCCAAAACCTTTTGCCTTGTAAAAGCGAGGAGGCAGTGGGCCTCCCATCCATTCCTGTCCTAGGTGAAGTCTCTCTGCCCCTCTCCCAGCCATACCATCCCATCCCATAATGCATTAGATGGTGCAAAAAAGAAGCGTCAATCGGTTTAATGAGGGAACTTTCATCTCTGACACCCAAAGACGATCACACAAGCTTCAGGAGCAGAGGATTCATCGGGAGAGGTGACAGGGAATGCTGAAGGAGCATTGGGATAGAGTCATAGAGAGACATAGCATGGAAACAGACTCTTCGGCCCACTCTGTCCGTACTGACCATCAACCACGCAATTACACTAATCCTACATTAATCCCATTTTTTATTCTTCCCATATTCTTTTCCTCAGGTTCTACCACTCACCTGCACACAAGAGGTAATTGACATTGGATATTATAGGAAATGTCACGGAATTTCTGACATTGCGGAAAGAGTGGCAAAGAATTACCAGAATGTCAAGAATTGCCGGAAATGGTAAATGAGATGATGAGAAATCATAGGGAGAGATGTGGAATTACAGGAACATTGAAACATTATTGGGAATGTTGGGGATTTAGTGGAAATGGTGAGGAATTGTGGGGAGAGCAGAAATTACTGGCTTCAGTGTGGGATTATTTGGGATTGGTGAGGAATTATCTGGGAATGAAGTGGAATTAATGCAGGGAAGTGCTGGGAGGATTGAACTATTCTGACGAACCTTGAGGAACTAGAGGGAGATTGGGAAATTCCTGGGAATTACCGGGAATGGAAATGACACAGGGAAAGGAAGAGGATTTGGTCAAATTTAGGAAGATAGCGTTTCAAGTGGAAGTCCAACAAATGTTTCCTCAGAGCAACCTGTGGTGACTCAAACAAGAGATGGGGGGGGGGGGGAGCCACCAAAACTGGGCCTCACCCTACTCCTGGATGACAAGGCCCATTGTGGGTGGGACAAGAAAAAATGAGAAGTTTGCGTCAGGTACTGAGAACAGGACAGCAGAAAGCCTGGAAAAACATAGAAAGCGGAGGTGTGAAACTAAAAGAGAAAATTAGGCAAACAACACCAGGGTATGAAAAAATATAGGAAGCTAAAATCAGTAGAGCCATAGAGATGTTTTGCAAGTACAAAAGGAGTAAGAGGCTAACTAAGTAAAGAAGAGGGTCCATTAAAGATCAAAAAGGTAATCCATATCAGAGATGGAGGGTATGGGTCGTTGACAAATAGAGTCAAACAGCACGGAAACAGGAACCCTGGCCCACTGAGTTTGTGCCAACCATCAAGCACCCATACTATTTTCCTCCCTTGGCTTCCTATCACCTCCCCTGCCTCACAATTCTCCCACCACTCACCTACACACTAGGGACAATCTACAGCGGCCAATTAAGTGCGGAAATCGGAGCACCCGGGGGAAACCCATGTGGTGACGAGGAGAACATGCAAACTCCACGCAGACAGCATCAGAAGTCAGGATGGAACAGTGGTCTCAGGGACTGTGAGGTATTGTTTTTGCAAAAAAAAGGAAGATGATGCCAAATTTGTCTTTAAGGAGGAAGTATGGATGAAGTAAGCAGAATGAAAGGGGTTAGTATCTTCAACAGTGGATAAATTACCCCAGGCTGGTCAAACATGTGAGATCCAAGAGAGGGAAGCAAATTGTTTCATAAACAGGATAACGATTGACGGGTGTTTTTGTTACTGGAAGGCTGTTTCTCGAGGGGCTTTTCATCCTGCATATTAATGACTTAAACTGAAATGCAAGTGACACAATTAAGAAGTTTGTAGGTGATATAAAATTGGTTGTGTGGTAAACAGGAGGAGGAAGGCTTTTAACTTCAGGAGGATACAGTAGGGACATTTAAGAGACTCTTAGATGGACACGTGAATAATAGAAAAATA
Organism: Pristis pectinata; assembly: GCF_009764475.1. NCBI lineage: Eukaryota > Metazoa > Chordata > Chondrichthyes > Rhinopristiformes > Pristidae > Pristis > Pristis pectinata. Next base: position 14,932,956 of record NC_067435.1, on the reverse strand, counting down.
GGGGGCTATGTGGGAGGGAAGGGTTAGATAGATCTTAGAGGAGGATAAAATGTCGGCACAACATTGTGGGCCAAAGGGCCTGTACTGTGCTGTAGTTTTCTATGTTCTATGTTCTCTGATGTAGATGTTGTGGTCAGTTGGACAGGAGAGTGGCAAATGGAATTTAGTCCAGAGGTGTGCAAGGTCAGACATTTGGGAGGTGCAGTAGGATTTGGGAACACACAATAAGTTAAAATCAGAACCTGCAGACACTGGAAAACCACGTGTTGATAAGGACGGCACAGTGGCACAGCTAATAGAGCTGCCGCCTCACTGAGTCGCTGACCCAGGTTCGATCCTGGCCTCGGGTGCTGTCTGTGCGGAGTTTGCACGTTCTCCCTGTGACCGTGTGGGCTTCCTCCAGGTGCTCCGGTGTTCTCTCACATCCCAAAGTTAATTGGCCGCTGTAAATTGCCCCTAGTGTGTGAGTGAGTGGTAGAACGTGGGGGGAGTTGATGGGAATGTGGGGAGAATAAAATGGGATTAATCTAGCGTTAGTATAAATGGGTGGTTGAATGGTCAGCATGGACTCTGTGGGCTGAAGGGCCTGTTTCCGTGCTGTATGACTCTATGACTTTACGACAGGGAGTCTGGAGCTTGCTGCCTGAATGAGCAGTGGAGAAATCCACACCACATTTAACCAGCACTCGGGTATGTACTTTTTTTTATTTTTAACCAAAATAAACTTTATTCATCATAAAAAACAAACTATATACAACAATAAAACAGTGCAAACCTTTAGATTTGTGTACCAATCAATCATTAGTATTACCTTTTTATAAAAAACCACAGCACCGATGCCACTCGTGTGGCTCCCTGGGGTGATACCCCAATCCCATATTTACAATATTTAAGGGGCTTCCCTGACCCTGCCCCTCCCTCTCCAATGGCAGAAGAACCCTAAGCTGTAGTCCTTCCCCACCGAGCCCTTGCACTGGCCGCACCCAGCTTCAGTGCGTCCCTCAGCACGTACTCCTGCAGCCTGGAATGTGCCAGTCAGCAGCATTCCCCTACGGACATCACGCTGTGCAGGGAGACCAGGAGCCATGGCCCATGGGACGACGGACTGAATGTGGAAAGGCAGGATGAGTTCAGGGAGTGCTTTCTCCACCAGCACGGTGACAATGGACTGAGTGGCTTCCTCCTGCATTGACCAGCCTCTATAACTCTGTGAAAAGTATTCTTTAGTCCTGTAAGATTGGTATCCTGGGAAACAGACTTCAGCAGCACTGACCACAATAACAGAAGTTAAAGGCAGATTGAAATGAGGAGGAATTTCTTCCTTCGGGGGTTTGCAGAACTGTGGAAGCTGAACCACTTAGAATATTCCAGAATGAGACAGATAAATTGTTAAACTTTAGGCGAATCAAACTAACAGGTTTCGGAAAGCAGTCAGATCAGTCGTGACCTTACTGAGCAATGGATCTGATACGTGGCGCTGTGCGGCTGATTCCTGCCCCTGGATCTTACGAAAGAGACGAGGACAGATACTGAGATGCAGAGTCAATGAGTTATACAGCTCAGAAACAGGCCCTTCAGCCCTACTCGTCCATGTCGACCAAGTTGTCAAACTGAGCTGGTCCCATTGTCACGCGTTTGGTCCATGTCCCACTAAACCTTGCTATCAATGTACCTGTCCAAATGTTGTAATTGTACCCACCAGAGGTTGTAATGGAAAGACAGAGCGAGCGAGGAGGGAAATGCGCTCAAAGTAAGAAACCTGAAGAATAATGGGGAAGAAGAATGACAACTATAAGGAGTGCCACAGAGAGGGAGAGATGGAGACGTGTGGAAAAGACCGGTGCTTTAACAGAGTGACAGGGGACATTAAAACAAGGTTATTGACTGATTCCATGTTGCAGTACGTTGTAAAGGTCGCCCATTGATCATACCAAAGTCAGCACTCCCCGGCGCCTTTCTGACCTGCTCCTTTGAGGCATTTGCTGCTTCCTTTCATTCCTGTCTCCTCATCACTGATGTTGGGAACGAGCATTTTTGGGAGTGGTTATTTTTTAATCTCCTGCTTTGTAACTGACGCAGGTCTGGAAGACTCCAGAGAAAATGGCAGAAGCCACTCTGTGACCTTTCCACAGATATTTTTGGGTCACATCAATGATTTGCGCTGACCTTTATCTTAAGCTCTTAAATTCAACTTTTAAAAATGTATCCAGAATCCAGTTTTAGGTTATAAAATATTTATCACCTCCAAATTAAAGTTATGTTTTCTCACATTCAGAATCTAATCAGTCGTTAATCTCTGAATTATTCTATCTATATTGATGAACTTTAACATGCCATCAAAACTTTAAATAAAACATTAAATACATAGACTGTAGGATGGTAATCATCTCTATTGCAGCACTAACACTGCACATTTATTCAATCCCTGGTTTATGTGTCTGGTTTGTTCAGTTTTTTTTAACCGGATTCTTGTTTTGTGCTCACCAAGGTGAGAGATGTCAGTGAAGCCCAGAGAAGGTTTTAAAGCAGATGCCCAAGTTTTTCCCAAGCCTGCTCTAATTTCCCGGTAACTTTGTCCATTTTCCCTTGGGACCTGGTCTGGAACCTCAGTGCTTCTACTCGGATGTGTATATGAAGTATCAATATGAAAGGCAAAAAAAAATCACTGGAGAAACTCAGTGGGTCAAACAGCATCTGTGGAGACAAAAGAATGGTCAACATTTCAGGTCAAGACTCTGTATTGGCACTGATGCAGGGTATTGGTATCAGTATTGGTTTATTATTGTCACTTATACCAAGGTACAGTGAAAAACTTGTCTTGCATACCAATCGTACAGATCAATTCATTGCACAGTGCAGTTACATTGAGTTAGTACAGAGTGCATTGAGGTAGTGCAGGTAAAAACAATAACAGTACAGAGTAAAGTGTCACAGCTACAGAGAAAGTGTGGTGCAATAAGGTGCAAGGTCACAACAAGGTAGATTGTGAGGTCAGAGTCCATCTCATTGTATAGGGGTCTCAACCCAAAACGTCGGCCATCCCTTTGCCTCCACAGATGCCGCCTGACCCGCTGAGTTCCTCCATTGATCTGCTTGTTTGGTCCAGGTTCCAGCATTTGTGTATCCTAACAACCTGAAGGTCTGTCTGTAGCAGCTGGGGACAAAGACTGGGGGCCTTGCAAAACAAAGGACTGCAGATGCTGGAATCTAGAAGAAAAACACAATGATGCTGGAGGAACTCAGCAGGCCAGGCAGCATCCGTGGAGAAAAGCAGGCGGTCAACGTTTCGGGTCAGGACCCTTCTTCAGGACTGAAGATAGGAAAAGGGGAAGCCCAGTATATAGGGGGGAAAAGCAGAGCAGTGATAGGTGGACAAAAGAGGGGAGGGAGGGTGGGCACAAGGTGGTGATAGGTAGATGCAGGTAAGAGACAGTGATGGGCAGGTGTGGGGGAGGAGGGGAGAGCAGATCCACCGGTGGATGGGTCAAAGGTAAGGGGGGAGAGGGAAAAAATGATAGAGAAAAAGGCTTGGAAAGGGAAGAAGAGATGGTTGGGGGGGGGGGAATATGGGGGGTGGGGATTACCTAAAGTGGGAGAATTCAATGTTCCTGCCATGAGGCTACAAGGTTCCAAGATGGAAAATGAGGCGCTGTTCCTCCAGTTTGTGCTTGGAATTCTCCTGGCAGTGAGTTGATGGGTTTGTGAGGAAAGAGCAGATTTGTTGGGGTAAAAGGAGAGCAACTTTTCTAATAGTGTACAGTTCAGGTCAATAATAGTGTGGGAGGGGGAGTTGATTGGGGGCTTACTGTTTCTGGGAGGCACCTTGCAAATCATCCATTGAATCGTGTGGAGGGCATTGGGAGTGGGAACAGTCAGTGAGACACAGCAGTGATAGTGACAATGGCCTTACTGTCTGCCATCTCTCTATGACCACAGGGTAAGTAGGTACGGCAATAGTAGTAAATGCCACCTTTACCAATGCCACAAAGGAGAGATTACCTGTCAGAACCACCTCCCTGTGACCCTCAAAATGTATTGTGGTGCTGAACATAACTCAGTGAGCTGGTGAGAACAAGCAAGGTAATGAAGTTGATACCCAAGCATCAGCTCACCCCTCACTCATAAAATGTTCCAACACTGAAAAGGAAAGAAGTGGAGTGCCCCAGAACCCACACTCTCCCATACCCTGCTTTAAAAGGATGTTTACTTCAGAGCTCAATACACCCTGCTGATACTTTGCCAATAGCACCCTGATCCCAAGAACAAATATGTTAAATGTGTAACAACAGGGATGGATGAAGTGTCACCACAGATGTTGGTCAGAACTGAAATGACTGAGCAAGTCCCCTTCAATCACACTGGGAGACTGGAGACACTGGAGGCTGCAGGTGCTGGACTCTGGAGGAACAAACTATCTGCTGGAGGATAAGATAAGATATCTTTAATAGTCACATGTACATCGAAACACACAGTGAAATGCATCTTTTGCGTAGAGTGTTCTGGGGCCAGCCCCCAAGTATCGCCACGCTTCCGGAGCCAACATAGCATGCCCACAACTTCCTAACCCCTACATCTTTGGAATGTCTTCGGAGCACCCAGAAGAAACCCACGCAGATACGTGGAGAATGTATCAACTCCTCACAGACAGTAACCGGAATTGAACCCGGGTCGCTGGCGCTGTAATAGCGTTATGCTAACCACCGTGCAGTGCCGTACGAACAGTATCTGTGGGAGGAAAGGAATTGTCGACATTTTGGGTCAAAACCCTGCATCAGGACCAAAACATCGACAATTCCTTTCCTCCCACAGATGCTGCTCGACCCCCTGGGTTTCTCCAGCAAGTTGTTTGTCACACTAGGAGACAGAATTGCTGCAAGTGACGTGGGTTATAATTGGTGCCCTGTATCTGTACTGCATTTTTATCACTGGTGTTCTTTTCATGAGCCAGCAGAGAGTAAATGGGCTGAATGTCTCCCATCTGAGCCATATTGTTGTATAACATCCCCCCCCCCCCCCCTCACCAATCTTAGTGATGTTGGCCTCAACCACTGCTGCCTCCTGGTTTTAAATGTAGATGAAGATCTCTGGCAGTCTGGTTCTGCTATTGATTGGCCCCTTTGTCAGGCTGAACAGTAGCATTGATCAGGCTGGCAGTGTGCGGAATAGTGCAGAGGGCCTCCTGTCACTCTCTTGATGAATGTGAGCTGAATGAGTTGCAATGAAGTGAATGAACCTCATTAGAAAGAGTTTTGTTACTGATCACTGCATGTTGGAGTTCAAAATAAAATTGTGATTGACTGCCCAGCCAGTCCCTGACTAGCGCATTCCCAGAACATTGACTTTATGTCATTCTATAAAGGATTCAAAGATTAAAACTACAAGAACAGCTTCTCAAAATGGGTCAGACCAAACCATCTACTAATGACTAAAATGTATGATTAACTTCTATCAAGAGCCAGGGAATGCTGAATCATCAATATTAATCCACAACAATCATCTACCTCACTGTCAAATCAATTGTCCGATATAACAATGCTGCCTGCATGTATCTTTATTCCCCATTATGTCTGGGCTGGAGTTTCTGATGAAGATATCAGCTGTCTCCATTGCAAAAATCTTAACCCCAGCCAGGCTGGTTCCATCTCACCTGGCCTGTTTCCCTCACCCTGATTTAGTTCCCTGTGGAGAGAGGGATGATCAGTGTTTAAGTGGTGTGCATTAACAAGTGATGGGCTCCTGGAAGACAGCTTCTAGTTAAGGAGTGAATAGGACAGAAATTCTATCACTTGGGATTCGAACAGTGTTATTCATATCCAGTGTTAAAGATCATTCAGACTCCGTCCCTGAGGGAGGAGGGAGGTGGAAAATCCTTTGTGTTTGCTTATCTGATTGCACAGAATGTATCTCAAGGCTGCAGAATAATTAGTCTATTAAGCAGTATGATTAAGAATGACCAAGGTTTACAAGTGTTAAATAGTTTCCAAGCGCTAAATAAACAAACATCCAGGAGGATTTACTTGGGACACAGGGGTCATTTGATTTTTATTGTCCTACTGTCCTGAACTTACAAATTGGGGTAAATGATGTCCAGTGTCTACATACCAGAATGTAGCCACTAAACAGGGTCGATGCAGTCTGAATGCTTCCACACACTGAGTGAGAGAGGGAGTGAGCAAGATAAGATAAGATATCTTTGTTAGTCACATGTACATTGAAACACACAGCGAAGTGCACCTTTTGCGTAGAATGTTCTGGGGGGCAGTCCGCAAGTGTCGCCACGCTCCCGGGGCCAACATGGCACAGCCACAACTTCCTAACCCATACGTCTTTATTTGACACTGGTCATACACAATTTACCCAGGTCTCAGGAGCTGTGAGGCAGCAGGACTACCTGCTGCACCACTGTGTTGTCTTATTTCACTTAGATCTGTGATCCATTTCATCTAGCGTTGCCAGATATGATTTAATTGATGGAGTTAAAGCTCAAAACAAAACTACCTGTTCTGACAAGTGATCTCCAACCTGAAGCGTTAACTCTGTTTCTCTCTCCGCAGATGCTGCCTGATCTGCTGGGTGTTCCCAGCATTTTCTGTTTTAATGTTTGTGGGTAAATATTAATTACCTGCCATTCCAGTCTAACATTAAATGTTGCCCAGGAAAAGTTGGGCTGCATGTCGCTGGGGCCAAATCCTTCACCAGTTCAGCGTGAAGGGCATTAGCCACACCCAGCACCATCTCTTCACAACGCTGACACCAGGAAGCTTTCAACATTGTGCTCCCAGGAGCAAGCTTTTAAAATGAGAGTGCGTAAATACAACAGGAGGCAAAGAGAATGAACTGATCGGCTAAATTAACTCTTCAGGGAGGCTGTACCAACTCAAATGAAGCAGGGCTTGGTTGGAACATTTTGTGGTTCAGCAATACTGGTAAATTGCGTATGACCTCTGTTCAATAATCACCAGCTCAGAGCAGAGGGAAGTCTGTGCAGAGGAACATCTCACATAGGAGTCAGCCAGCCTCCCAGAGCAAAGAGAAGGCGGCTCAGATTTCAACAGCTCCTTTTATAAGAATATATGTAAGAACAAAAGGAATAGAAGTAGGCCATTCAGCCTGTCATGTCTGCTTCTGCTTGCAATGGCTGATCTTTTACCTCAGTACTATTTTCCTGTCCTAACCCCATGTTCTTTGATTCCTTTAATACCTAATGTCAACCTTGGGACAGCCCAAACCACCTCAGAACCTCAAGAGGAACATGACTTGTTCTTTGCAGTCAGATTACAATGAAGGAAATGTGGCAGCCAATTTGTGCACAGCAAGCTCCCACAAAGAATAACGTGATGGTGGATGGCTGGACCTCCTGAGTGATCACCAGAGCTGATGCGGGGATCTGCTGCTATCCTGGGATGGAGAGCACCTTGGCGGGCAGTGACGTCATCCACCCTACTGCACACTCTGGTGCTGTTCGGGTGAACTCCTCACAAAGCATGAACCTCGGCAGCTTCCCAGCTCTCCGGATGAGAATACCTCCCACTGAGTCCATGCAGAATTCCCCAACAACTGGATGGGAGTCATCAACTACCAGAAGGGCTAGTGGAGCTCACATAACATTTTAACTAAATTAGACCATAAGATATGGGAGCAGAATAAGACCACTCAGCCCAAAGAGTCTGCTCCGGCATTCAATCATGGCTGATTTCTTTTCTCAACCCCATTCTCCCACCTTCTCTCCACGACCCTTGACCCCCCCTTACCAATCGAGAACCTATCAATCTCTGTCTTAAATACACCCAATGACTTGGCCTCCACCGCCCTCCGTGGCAATGAATTCCACAGATTCACCACCCTCTGACTGAAGAGATTCCTCCTCATCTCAGTTTTAAAAGGGTGTCCCTTTATTCTGAGGCTGTGCCCTCAGACCCTAGACTCTCCTACTGACAGAAACATGCTCTCCACGTCAACTCTGTCCAGGCCTTTCAGTGTCTCAGTAAATTAGTGTAAAGGCCCTTTAATTGTAAGTGAACACATGTATGTGTGTGTTTTTAGTCTTTTAAGTTTATTATTTTAAACATCTTTTGTTATTTTTTGACGGGCTCTAACTGTATTAAATGTTTGTAAAAGTTGGAGGTACTCAGGCAGGTTTGAAAGCCGATGGGCCTGGGGGTGGAGCCTCACCGGCTGTCACAACCATTCTGTGAGTGCAGCTGGCTGCCTTCACCATGAAGGTCCCAGGCTGCTCTCCACCACCCTGGGCTACTGGGTCCAGGCACCCAGTGGAAGGCAGCACCCGGATGTCACACCAGGACAGACAACATGGCAGAGGTGTTGGGGCAGGGCAAAATGTCCCGTTAATTTTTTGTCTTCTGGCAGAGGGATAAATACTGGCCAGGACATTGGGGTAACTGCCTTGCACCTTGTTGAACTGTTCCCTTAGGGTTTACTGCCTCCATGTGAGAGATGCAAGAGGTTTAAAATCGTTCAATAGTTGACACATCAAAGAGGGACTGCAACCAATATGTACACTTCACACAGACTGTAATCTCTGCACAGGCTGCGGAGATTACAAGAAGCAGTGTCTGTGGGAGGAAAGGGATTGTTGGCATTTCAGATCGAAAGCCTGGGTTTCGACCTGAAACGTCGACAATTCCTCTCCCCCCACAGATGCTGCTCGACCTATTGAGTTCCTCCCGCAGGTTGTTTGTTGCTCCAGATTCTCTTGTGTCTTCTTACAAGAAACCTGGGAGTCTATGAAATGATTTTAAAACCTCTTGCATGGGACCGTTCTGTGTGGTATTCTCCACCTTAGGTCTGCAATGTAAAGAGAAACAACACCCCAAGGGAGACCTTCACTGGGCACCCACCTCACCAGCAAAGGTCAAAGAACGACAACAGGCTGGTGAGTCTGACATCAGTGATGGGTAAGTTGCCAGAAGGGATTCTGAGGGACAGAACTTATCTGGATAACGAGGTCAGCATGGCTTTCTGTGTGGGAAATCGTGTCTGACAAATCTCTTTGAGCTTTTCAAAGAGGTAACCAAGAGGATGGATGAGGGTAGGGTAGTGAATGTTGTCTACATAGACTTTAGCAAGGCCTTTGACAAGGTCCCGCACTGCAGGCTAGTCTGAAAGGTTAGATCACATGGGATCCAGGGAGAGATGTATAAGTGGATTCATAATTGGCCCAATAGCAGGAAGTAGAAAGTGATGGTCGAAGGCTGTTTCTCAGACTGAAAGTCTGTAAATAGTGGTGTGACACAGGGGTCAGTGCTAGGACCTTTGTTCATTATTTATATAAACAATTTGGATGTGAATGTACAAGGCACGGTGAGTAAGGTTTGCTTCCAAAGTGGTTGAGTTCACATTTTCCACATTAATATTCCACCTACCATGTCCCTGCCCATTCACGTAGCTGATCTATATCCCCCCCTCTGAAGCCTCCTCGCAACTCACACTGACGCACAGCTTTGTATCATCAACAAACTTGGATATATGACACTTGATCCCATCATCTAACTCAGCAATATAGATTGTGAACAGCTGGGGTCCCAGCATCAAACCAGGTGACACCGCACTAACCAGAAGCCCCCACCACCCCCACCTTACTCAAAAATAACCACTTTGTTCCTTCTCTCTGTGTCCAGCCCATCCTGAGAATCTTGAATACTGGCCCCAAGTGCCAGAAAGGAAAGCATTTCATGATCATTTTTTGTCCTGTTGAGCATAAAAATTTGCAGTTGCAAAACCAAGAGTGAAAGTGTAATGTTTAGTGTCCACAATCAGTGGCTCTGCATGAGGTAAACCAATGAATTATTGATTCCTCATCTTCTGGGAAAATCATCTTATGAAAACATCTCCATTTCGGGGACAGTCAATTAATAAACCTCATCATTTCATGTCGAAATTGATGAATCCTCTCCATGTCAAATAAAACAATTTATCTCGGCTACACAATCAGTTTCCCTGGTTTATTCCAGCAACGTTAACCCCTTGGGTGCTGGTGATAATCCAGCTCCCCGTGACGCCCTTAGTTTGCAGTGCCAGGGATGGCAAGGTGGGCAACTGATGGGCAATTTCCCACTGCTTACAGGGTCTCTTGTCTTGCTTCATCAGAGGCAAAACCTGTTGGCCCCTACAAAGTTGGGCTTTAATATCAGACTCAGTAGCAGGAACATTATTGTTGAAGATGGATGAGACATCGAGCTGTTGATCCCTGACACACACAGCTGGGAATCCAGATTTTCTGGGTGTGTGTCCCTGAAGCTTCGGCACTGTCTCCTGTCACAAGACGTACCTTCATCATGTTTTATATTTTTTATATCATATGTTATTTTCTTGTGACATTGAAGGAGACCATTCAGCCCATCGAGTCTATGCTGGTTTTCAGAACACTCTCACTCATCCTATTCCCCCACTTATTTCCCTGTAACCTATTCGGTCTCCACATTCCCAACATCTCCCCCCGATCCTTTCACCACCACCTGCACACTAGGGGCAACCTACAGCGGCCAATTAACCTTCCAGCCTGCACACCTTTGGGACGTGGGAGGAAACCGGAGCACCTGGGGGAAACCCACCCAGTCATAGGGAGAACGTGCAAACTCCACACAAACAGCACTGCAAGTAAGGACTGAACGCAGATCCCTGCAGCAATGTGCCACCTTGATGGGTCTAAATTGAGTTGCTCTGAATATCCTGGGCATTTTATTTGGAATCTCAAAGTCACTTCTGACCAACCTTTGTATCTCTCCTTGCTGACATGATCCTGTTGTCGATGGGTCATTACATCTTCCTCAGGACTGGTTCATCAGCCACTCCATCGCATGTTCTGGCTGTGTGTGTGTGTGTGTGTGTGTGTGTGTGTGTGTGTGTGTGTGTGTGTGTGTGTGTGTGTGTGTGTGTGTGTGTGTGTGTGTGTGTGTGTGTGTGTGCGTGCGCGCGCGCGTAAGGACTGCAGACTTATGAAACAAACAGTCTGTGACCCAAAGGAACCTAAGCCCAGCAAGTGTGTTGGCCTGCTGGAACTGGTTTGAAATCCTGACAGGCCTGACTTTGGGAGAAACAAATAAAGTGACATGAGGCACAAGTCCTTATTTGATGGAAGAGCAATGAGGGAATGCTGCTTGTGGTCTTGGGCCAGATCCAATGGGAAGTGGACACAGGTTAGACAGGTAAGCCAGAACAAATGAAATCAAAGCACAATGGTTCGAACTGATAAGAGGATAAGAATGGAGGAGCTCAGGTGCAGAAGCACTGAAAACTCAGGAGCCGACCAGAAGTGGATGACCCCACATCGGAAACTTGGAGATTCTGTTGGGATCGAGAGACACAGCTGGCCAGTGTGAATTCCTATTCCCGGGTATTAGCCTTTCTATTCTTTGACTGTTTAGGGATTGTCAGGGAAACCTAGTGGGTGTGCACACAGATATTTAGTCTTGCATGAATCGCATGCTTGCTTTTAACCAAACTGTATTAATTGCATGTCTGTTTTTAACTGAACCAATTAAGATGACCATCAGTTAATACAGATTCTCTCTGTGCCTAACCAATCATTGTTGTCCAGGCTGGAAACCAACAGCAACCTGATATCTCTTCTACTCCTCAGGAGGTCAATGTGGGTTCTTCCTTTACTTAGGGCCTCCTCTCTATTGGCAGGGCAGCTGAATTGGGAAGGCATGTGGTTTCCGTCTCTGCCCAGTGAAGGTCACCATGGAGTGAGTTGGTGAGTGTCTGAAGTGCCTCTTTTCCAGTGTTGCTGCCGTCTTCTTGCCTTGATAGGTAGAAGTTTCCCTCTCCAAGTAAAAATGACATGACTTCGTCCCACTTCAAGATGACTCTACGGTGCAGAACTGAGGCAATGCAGCACTTTTGGAGGTGCCATCTTTCAGTAGGAAGGTTAAACCAGGGAACTGTCTGCCCTCCTGCGTGGAGTGAAAAGTGGGGGTAAGATGTGAGAAAGAGCAGAGGTGGGCTTCCGTAAGTTCTGAGCATGTGGAAGGCATGTTTCGCAATGAAACTTGCAGAACAATAACATGTAGAAATAGCAGGTCAAGCACTATTTGTGTATGAAGTTGATAACCTTACATAAAAAGAGAATAAAATAGGAACAGGAGTGGAATGTTTGGCCTCATTCCTGATCTGCCTCAGGCCTCAACTCCTGCACTAGTTCCACATCGCCCCCAATTCCCTGATCTTTCAAAAGTTCTTTACCCTTTTTCAAAAGTCCTCTTTAACTACCTGCGGGGATATTTTCTCCACAACTTTCTGGGGTAGAGAACTCGAGAGATTCACTATCCTCTGTGAGACGGAATTCTATTCTCAGTTTTAAATGACCAGCCACTTATCAAAACGTACTTTGCTTTTGCTTGAATAAATCTTATATTCATCAACTGTCAGTGGGTGAGGCCACAGACAATTCATTAGGAGATTATTAAAGTGGAAGATTGTAGATTCAATGTTAGATGGATGAAAGGAGAGGGCCAGAGTAAATGAAACTAAATCATTGACAACAGAGGCATAGCGTCATACAGCACAGAAACAGGCCCTTCGGCCCAACACATCCAAGCCGATCATCAAGTATCCACCTATATTAATCTCATTTATCATTACTTGGTCCATTGCCTACTCCCCCTACACAAGGGAGTGACAAGGAAGACTAACAGAATTCTATATTTGAGATAATCTGACAAACGTGTTCAAAAATAGGTTTGGACATCCTGAGGAAAGGCTCGTGAGTCAGAGTGAGGCATCGGTAGTTGAATTTCCACTCTCACCCTGACAACAGTAAAACTGATAACAAATGGTCGATGATTCTCCAATCGACAGGACTGGGTGCTTCACCACAAATCCTGGCCAGTACAATGGGTGGGACGATCCGATGGGGAGGCGTTAGAGGTGAACAAATGTGTTGATTATTTGGAGACACAACAGAGTGCAGATGATGGGATGTGGACCAACACACAATCTTCTGGAGGAACTCAGTGGGCCGAGCAGCATCTGTGGAGTAGAAAGGAAATTCCTTTCCCTGGACAGATGTTGCTCGACCCTCTTAGTTCCTCCAGCAGATGACTTGATTATTTCTCCCCATGTGGGGGATTCCAGACAAGGGAGCCAATCTTACATCCCCTTAAATTCCAGATCTTGGAGAGAGGCAGCGTTGGAGATAGTGAACACTCTTGTTATCATCTTCCAATAGAGTCATGGAGTCATAAAGTCATACAGCACAGAAACAGGCCGTTCAACCCAACCAGTCCTCCTTGGACTCTGTCCTTACCTCTCGTTGTCTTGGTGAAGCAGCCAGCATAATCAAAGACCACACCCACCCAGGACATTCTCTCTTCTCTCCTCTTCCATCGGATAAGAGCCTGAGGGCACGTACCACCAGACCTAAGGTCAGCTTCTACCCCACTGTGATGACTATTGAATGGTTCCCTTGTACAATGAGATGGACTATGACCTCACGATCTACCTTGTTGTGACCTTGCACCTTATTGCACTGCACTTTCTCTGTAGCTGTGACACTTTGCTCTACTGTTATTGTTTTAACCTGTACTACATTAATGCACTCTGTACTAACTCAATGTAACTGCACTGTGTAATGAATTGACCTGTACGATTGGTATGCAAGACAAGTTTTTCACTGTACCTCGGTACAAATGATAATAATAAACCAATGCCAATACCATGCCAACCAAGACACCCACCTAAGCTCGTCTCATTTGCCCTCATTTGGCCCATATCCCTCTAAACCTTATTATCCATGTAGCTGTCCAAGTACCTTTTAAGTGTTGTTAATGTACCTGCCTCACCCACTTCCTCTGGCAGCTCATTCCTTATACTGACCACCCTCTGGGTGAAAAAGTTGCTGCTCAGGTTCCTATTAAATCTCTCCCCTCTCACTTTAAATCTACGCCCTCTAGTTCCTGATCCCCAAACCCTGGGGAAAAGATTATCAATGCTTTAATGCCAAGGAGCTCAGTTCAAAGCCCAATAAGCGGGTCCCAGTTGTGAATAAAAGTCAGTAAACAAGGAACTGGAGTAATATATTAAGGTGCATTAAGGGATGGTTAACAGATGGGACATGAAAAGTAGGAATAAATAGGTCCTTGGGTTGTCAGGTTGTAACTGGTGAAGGAGCACAAGGATTGTCAGTCTGGTTCCAACTATTCACAACCAATGTCAAGCTGAGGAGACCGATGAAGTGCTTCCAAGTTTGATGACGAGACAAAGCCAAGTGGGAATGTGATGGGGATGAGGATGCTACGAGATTTGGACAAGCTGAGTGGGAAGCAGCATGGCAGATTGAGTACAATGTAGACAATTGAGAGGTAAAACACTTTGGTGGATAAAGAAACACTGGGTATTTTTTAAGTGGTGAGAGATTGGGTAATGTTGATTATCAAAGGCTTCTGAGTATCCTTCTGCACATATCAGTGAAAAGTAGCATAGAGGTGGAGCTAGCAACGAGAAAAGTAAATGGTGTGTTGACCTTTATTACAAGAGGATTTGTGAAAAAGGGTAAACATGTCGAACTACAATTATATAGGTCTTTGGTAAGACCACACCTGGAGAAGTGGGTATAATTGTAGTTTCCTTAAACAAAACAAAATATAATTGCCATCGAGGAACTGCAGCAAAGATTCACCAGACTGGTTCCTGTGATCACGGGTTGGTCATCTGAGTAGAGATTAAGCAAGTTCTGTTCTCTAGAGTTTAGAAAAATGAAAGGTAACCTCATTAAAACATACTTAGATGGCTCAACAAGGTATATGTGGGAGAATGGTTCATCCGGCTAAGGAAACTAGATCAAGGGGGTCACCGTCTTAAAGTTGGAAGAAGTCTAGTTAAGTTTGGAATGAGGAAAAATTGGGCAGAGTCTCCATTCAGTTCCTCGGTACATGGAGACTGGGCAGTCTCAGTCTAGTTCCTGACTCAGTTCAAGAATAAATCCATGAATTAATACATTTCATTAATTTGGATGTCCAGATTTAACGGAAAAGTTTTTAATTCAGACACTCTGCCCTCCGCTAAGCTTTGAACACTTTGATTTCATCAGGTATCAGAGCCAGTACCATTCTAACCTCTACCTCTGTATCTACGTGTTTCTTGAAGGTTGACTTCACAAGACTGTATGTCTGGTCAAGAGCTACACGTTGATTCCAATACCTCACTTTCTGAAACTAATCTGATATCGTTTCGAATTAGTTTCTGTATTGACGAAAGAACTGAGTAATTGATTTAAGATTATAAAGGGAATTTATAAATTAATTTTGAATTAATTAACTTCATCACCGTGTAATGTTGGCACCATCAATGCTCAGAGATCCATGTTTCATTACTTCTAAATGCAGCAACTGCTGCCCAACCGCATCCTTTGATTAAGCAGCCAGATGTCCTCAACATACATTTTGTTTCACTATTGGTTTCTTGTTTAATTAAATTGGATTCACACCAGATTTCCCTTCAAATTGTCTTGCACTGATTTTTCAAAACTAACTTTTAGTTCCAAAGAGTTGTCACTTTCAATGTGCTCCTGGGTTGCATGAGACCTCGTCTTCCAATGTTGCCAATAACTTCTGTGCCCACTTGGCAGGCTCAGAACAGAAGACTGGTCATTAAGTG
Source organism: Pristis pectinata (assembly GCF_009764475.1). Lineage (NCBI taxonomy): Eukaryota > Metazoa > Chordata > Chondrichthyes > Rhinopristiformes > Pristidae > Pristis > Pristis pectinata. Next base: position 14,917,341 of record NC_067435.1, on the reverse strand, counting down.
AAGGTGGTTCCATCAAGCCAAAGTTCCCGCTACCATTTATATTGTGGGAAAGGGCTCCTACGCACAATTCCAGTGCTCCACGTTCCTAAGGCGGATGGAGTTTCTGTCCATCTTAAACCACCCACCCAGGATAGTTTCATCTCTCACCACTCCAAGTTCTTCACATCTTTTCTAACATTTAAGAACAGGGTGCAGTCAATGTTAGATCAGCTTCTGTCTACGACCAGGAATTTCTTTTTATTAGTCCTGAAGATATACTTTACTAATTTAAGCATATTTTGCCTGATTCTATTCCCAAGTTTTATTTTAAATTACTATTCCTGCTGTTTTCCCAACCATTTACCATGTTTTATCCTTGTGAAAGTCTGTTTGCTATCTTTGCAGTCCAAGGAGGCTAGGCTACATAAATATTTTTCCCGGCCAATATATATTACACAGCCAACATCATTTACCAGATTATCTGGTCATTATCTTATCTCTGCTTGTGGAAAGTGACTGTGGGCAGATTGGCTGAATAATTTCCCATGTTACTAAGTGACTGTAATTTAGAATGAATTCCATTGTTGCGAAGCACTTTGGGGTTTCCTGTTGTGAAAAGTGTTGTGTTCAAATAATTCTCACTCTCTTTCTTCTTCCTTCAATCTTTTTCTCCGTTTTCCCCCTTCTCTCTCTCTTTCCTTTCCCTCTCTCCCAGCTTGGCTACTCACCACAGAGTTGAATCAAGGTTCTTAGAGTCATACAGCGTGGAAACAGGCCCTTCAGCCCAACTGGTCCGTGCCAACCAAGATAGGTATTGGTATTGGAATTGGTTTATTATTGTCGCTTGTGCCGAGGTACAGTGAAAAACTTGTCTTGCATACCGATCGTACAGATCAATTCATTATTCAGTGCATTGAGGTAGTACAGGGTAAAAACAATCACAGAATACAGAGTAAAGTGTCACAGCTACAGGGAAGTGCGTTGCAGCTAGACAATAAGGTGCAAGGTCAAACAAGGTGGATTGTGAGGTCAAGAGTCCACCTCATCGTACAAGGGAACCGTGCAATAATCTTATCACCGTGGGATAGAAGCTGTCCTTAAGCCTGGTGGTATGTTCTCTCAGGCTCCTGTATCTTCTGCCTGATGGGAGAGGGGAGAAAAGAGAATGACCTGGGTGGGTGGGGTCTTTGATTAGGCTGGCTGCTTCACCAAGGCAGTGAGAGGTATAGACAGAGTCCATGGTGGGGAGGCTGGTTTCCGTGATGCGCTGGGCTGTGTCCACAACTCTCTGTAGTTTCTTGCAGTCCTGGGCAGAGCAGTTGCCCTACCAAGCCGTGATGCATCCAGATAGGATGTTTTCTATGGTGCATCGATAAAAGTTGGTGAGTGTCAAAGGGGACATACCAAATTTCTTTAGCATCCTCAGGAAGTAGAGGCACCGGTGAGCTTTCTTGGCCATGGCATCTACGTGGTTGGACTAGGACAGGCTATTGGTGATGTTCACTCCCAGGAACTTGAAGCTGTCAACCCTCTCGACCTCAGCACCATTGATGTAGACGGGTGCATGTACACCGCCCCCTTTCCTGAAGTCAATGACCAGCTCTTTTGCTGATATTGAGGGAGAAGTTGTTGTCATGACACCATGTCACTCTCTCTACCTCCTTTCTGTACTCCAACTCATCATTATTTGAGATACGGCCTACTACGGTGGTAACATCTGCAAACTTGTAGATGGAGTTGGAGCAGAATCTGGCCACGGAGTCATGAGTGTATAAGGAGTAGAGTAGGGGGCTGAGGACGCAGCCTTGTGGGGCACCAGTGTTGAGAATAATCGTGCCGGAGGTGTTGCTGCCTATCCTCACTGATTGCGGTCTGTTGGTCAGAAAGTCAAGGATCCAGTTGCAGAGGGAAGGGTTGAGTCCCAGGAGTTTGGTGACGAGTTTGCTTGGAATTATAGTATTGAAGGCAGAGCTGTAGTCAATAAACAATAGTCTAACATAGGTGTCTTTTCTGTCCAGATGCTCCAGAGCTGAGTGTAGGGCCAGGGAGATGGCGTCCACTGTAGACCTGTTTTGGCGATAGGCGAATTGCAGTGGGTTGAGGTTGTCTGGGAGGCTGGAGTTAATGTGTGCCATGACCAGCCTCTCAAAGCACTTCATGATGGTGGATGTCAGAGCCACTGGTCAGTAGTCATTGAGGCATGTTACTTTGTTTTTCTTAGGTACCGGGATGACAGTGGTCTTAAAACAGGTGGGAACCTGAGATTGAAGCAGGGAGAGGTTAAATATTTCTGCAAATACCCCCGCCAGCTGATCAGCACAAGATCTGAGCACTCGGCCAGGGACACCATCTGGGCCAAATGTTTTCCTCGGGTTCACTTTCCGGAATGGTGACCACGGGTTCAGTTGCATTGGAGGCTGTCAGGGTGGGTAGTGACTATCCACTTCCCTTCTGCTCAAAACGCACATAGACTGCATTAAGCTCATCAGAAAGGGATGCGCTGTTGTTAACTATGCTGCCCAACTTTGTTTTGTAGTCCGTTATAGTGGGTAAGCCCAGCCACAACTGATGGCTGGTCTGAGACTCTATTTTGAACTGGTATTGTCTCCCGGCATCCCATCTAAGCTAGTCCCACTTGTCCACGTTCATCCCATATCTGTCTTAACCCTTCCCGTCCATGTACCTATCCATGCTCGGTTTCTTTTCCATCCCACGTAACTATCATGGATCATGCAATCATACAACACAGAAACAGGCCCTTCGGCCCACAGAGTCCGCACTGACCATCAAGCACCAGAGGAAGTGGTTGAGGCAGATACAATAACAACATTTAAAAGACACTTGGACAGGTACATGAATAGGAAAGGTTTAGAGGGATATGGGCCAAACGCGGGCAAATGGGATGACCTTGGATGGGCATCTTGGTCAGCATGGACAAATTGGACTGAAGGGCCTATCTCTGTGCTGTATTATTCGATGACTCTATGACACCCATTTTCCTGCACCATCCCCATTTAATTCTCTCCACATTCTCCTCAACTCTCCGCAGATTCTACCACTCAGCCACACAGCAGGGGCAATTCACAGCAACCAGTTAACCGACCAACCCGCATATCCTTTGGATGTGGAAGGAAACCAGAGCACCCGGAGGAAACCCACAGGACGGAGGACCTGCAGACCCCACACGGACAGCACCCGAGGTCAGGATTGAACCCAGGTCACTCGAACTGTGAGGCAGCAACACTACTGGTTACACCTCTGTGTCACCAAGGTGCAGAGCAAATTACAACACTGTCTAAGTTCTGCACAGCTGCCCTCAACTTTCACTTCATTTTTCTCTGTTAGTCACTTGTAAAAACCCAGGAGATATTTAAGAACTGTAAGATAAGATCAGATTTCTTTATTAGTCACATGTACATCGAAACACACAGTGAAATATATCTTTTGCGTAGAGTGTTCTGGGGGCAGCCCGCAAGTGTCGCCACGCTTCTGGCGCCAACATAGCATGCCCACAACTTCCTAACCCGTACGTCTTTGGAATGTGGGAGGAAACCGGAGCACCCGGAGGAAACCCACACAGTCACGGGGAGAACATACAAAGATAGAGACATGCAAATAAAATGCACCTTATAAAACATCTCAAAAGCCTTGATGTGGAATTTTATTCCATGGTTTCTCTGTAATCAAAAATATACTGACAGCTGCCATGAGCAGAAACAGAATGATTTTCCAATTTTTGATTGTGTTAGTGGAGAGAGAGTCGTATTGGCCAGGGCACCTTTGTCTTCTTTGAATAGAACTATCAGCATCAACACCTGAACAGTTTAACATCACACCTGGAATACGAAATCAATAGCAAAATCACTAATAGGCCAGTGCTTCATCAGTGTACAGCAGAGGGAAAATCTCTTTGTTTGAATGCAGGAAATTATTGAGTGATTTGATGAAAGCATTTAATGCTATTGATTTAATACAGAGGGCAGGGGAAAGATTTTTCTACCTTCTGTTTTGCCTCTCATTTCTAGAAACTGCACTGCAGTTACTCGCCCAGACTATTCCAACACCTCCCAAGCTCATGACTTTTATCACCAGGAAGGACAGGGGCACCACCACCTGCAGATTCCCCTTCAAGTTGCACACCTTTCTGTTCCTTCATCGTCTCCAGGTCTGGTTCCTGGAACTCCCTTTCCCACAGCACCGTGGCAGCATCTTCCACTAGACTGCATCAGTTCGAGCAGGCAGATCGTCACCACCACCTCAAGGGCAATTAGGGATGGGCAATAAATCCAATGCCCAAATCCCATTGGCAGAAAGCAAAGGTCAAGGTGAAAGTTCACGGTCACCGTCAGCAGCCTCTCGGCTATGGTCGGACCGCCATCGGTCACTCATCAGAATCCGAAATATTATCAAGGAATGTTTCACCCCCTCCTAATGGCAGTGTCTGGAAGACCTCACTGATGGTTACACCAGGGACTACCAAGCTCATCAAAACCTACTTGTTATTTGGCAGAAATTTCAATTAAATGCGCAACAGGCAAGTGGTCAGACGGCGCTGAACTTGTAAATGAGTTGGCTGCCATAAAGGCAAGAATTCAATTTGATCAAATTCCATTGTGATCCGAATTTATTGGGATTTACCGCAGTTAAAGCCACAGGAATCCAGCTAATCAGTTGAATAAAAGAACAGCGGGTGCTGTGTAAAGTGCCGCAGTTTCTGATGTGCAGTTAAGTCCTTATTGTGTTTATTTGTTTCCTCCAATTCACTGAAGTTTTTAAGCAAAGTTTATTAGTGGGAAATGAATGCTCTATAAAACAGGGCAAACTCTGCATAGAAAGCTGTGTGTTGTAGTGCAGAGGTGTTCAGCGTTTGCTGAGCACTGTCACCTCTGAGAACTGCCTTAAAGTTGCTTTCACTTAACCACTGGCACATTATGTAACCTAACACTGCAGGCACCAGTGATGAGACATCCGTCAGAGGTGGCCTTGGCAACATAGATAGGCTCAGGCACATGCTCCCCTCCTCACCCACCAACTCTCCCCACCTCTGGCTCTCCACTCCTTCAGTTTCCACACAGCCTCTAACCTCTGCCCATGCTAACCTCCTCCAGCCCTTACTCCCACCATCACCCTCCCTAGAACCCTATCACAGCCTCTCCTCTCCTGATCTCTCCCTCCACATTCTCATGCTCCTTCCCTCCCCTCCCTCACTGCTCTCCACGCTCTCCTTTGCTCTCCACCACCCCTCTTTCCAATCCCGAGGAAAACCTCAGGGAAGGTTTGTTGTCATTTTGATACAAGTCGTTGAAACCTTGGGGACGAACATCTGGCCAGCAGCAACACCGGGAGACCCTATGGAAGTGTCAGGTGGGTACAACCAGAGGATGTCCAGGAGGGATCCCACCCATCCACAGACCTCGCACAGCAGCCTGTCACTGCGACGGGGATGCGGAAGTGCGGGAGTTGTTCAGCCATCATTGAGTGGCCAACTGAAACCTCTTCCCGGGTTTCAACAAACTGGACAATAGACTGTGGAGCAGTTCTGATGAAGAGTCTCCAATCTGAACCTTCTGCTCAGTTTCTCCCTCCACAGATGCTGCCTGATTCTGCTGGGTGTTTGCAGAATTTTCTGTTTTTATTATAGTGAAACAAGTACTGTATGAAGAGGTTTCACTGACGTCAATGATCCAAGGTCACCTTCAGGGAAAACCTAAAACACAGTCACAGCTGGGCGGAGACACTTCTATTTCTTCTGCTATGGTTCTGTGGGCTAGACAAGCTCACTTGGCACTGGGGTAAGGAGAGATGACCGTGGTAACTTCCTGGGTCCACTCCACTGCCATATATTTGTAATGTGACGGAAACCCCAGTTTCACTAAATGGGACCTTGCCCCGTGTTAGCTACATGGGGGGCATTTCTGTTGAAAACTCTCAGCTCAGGTGTGATGCCTTCAGGGCAGCCAGATGTGACGGAGAAGGAAGACACTGCAGGTGCTGAAATAAGTAGCAACAAGCAAACAGCTGGAGGAATTCAGCAGGTCAAGCAGGTGAATTTCTGTTAAACTGCTCCCCCCCCCCACGGCCCTTTTCTCTCTCCTCCTGATCCACCCAGTTCCTCCCCCACCCACCTCAGTCCCCCATCACCGTTTCTTTCCCATCCTCCTTCTGCCCATCACCCACATACCCATCTCCTTGGTTCCCCTCCCCCACTGTTACCCTCTGCCCTCCCCACCTGTATTGTGGAGGGTCGCGGCTGTCACGTGACAGAACTGCCCACTACCTGGTCGGAAGACACACCACTGCCAATCAAGGTTTGGCCCCGCCCCAGCCATCAGCGCACACCTGACCATTGGCCCCCTGTAAATTACCTGGGCTGGACCCCCCAGCCCTCCAGCACTATGAGGGGTGTCACATGTGCTCGGCTCTTTCTCTTTGCCATCTTCAAGAGATCACCCTGCTTCACTCCAGGCCGAGTACTGTGGAACGGCGCTGGAGAAATCATTGGTGAGGTGTGCACTGTTAAAGGGTGGGAGTGTTTTAGTTAGTGTCCCTAGTAGCACAGAGCTGTACTTGCACTGGTTCAAGGGGTGGCGGGTATCGTATTGTTTTTCCTTGATTGTATGCACCTTTAGCCAGAGGGTGGTGAATTTGTGGAACTCCTTGCCACGTACAGCAGTGGAGGCCAGATCAGTGGGGGCGTTCAAGGAGGAGATAGATAGATATCTAAATAGTCAGGATATCAAGGGATATGGGGATAAGGCTGGAAATTGGGATTAGAATAGCTTTTTTTTCTTCCCCCATTCCCCATTTCTCATTTCTATTTCCCTTTCCTTGGAGCAGACTCGATGGGCTGAATGGCCTGCTTCTGCTCCCTTGTCTTGTGATCTTGTGACCTAGTTTGGTGTGTGTGTGTGTGTGTGTGTGTGTGTGTGTGTGTGTATTTTACCCCAGTGCGATTTTCCCACGCTCTCTATAAACTGACCGTGTGTGTGTGTGTTATTCCCATCACCATTTTCCCACACTTGTCTTTTTGTAAATAAAACCCTTTACTGCCAGACTGTGTTCAGAGTCCTTGCTTTAGAGACCCATCAGATCCGTTTTCTCACTCACAACACCACCTCCCTCATTTGAGTCCATGCCCCAACTTCCTCTCCTATCAGATTCCATCATCTGCAGCCCTTTGTTGCCTCCACCCATCACCTCCCGGCCTCTGTCGCTACCTCCACCCCTCCCTCCCCTACCTGACTCCACCTGCCAATCAAATCCCCCTCACCTGCATCCACCTATCACCTGCCAGCTCTTGCTCCACCCCTTCCCTCCACCTTTTTATCCTGGCTATTCCCCCGCTCTCTATCTTTCAGACCAGGTGAAGGGTCTCAACCTGAAACATCGACTGTCCATCTCCCTCCACAGATGCTGCCTGACCCGTTGAGTTCCTCCAGCAGCTTGTTTGTTGCAGTCCCCATAGTTTTCGACTTTCCTTATGTATTGCTTTATACATTCCCATGTCCAAATTTGGAATGGAATCCACCTATGGATAATTATCACCCTCCAGCAACCTCTTACCCACTGGTGGGAGGGTGTAACTGCAGCTTGAGCACTTCACAGGGGCACATTCAAATATAAATGGTGCAATAGAAGTGGCTAATATTGACAGGAAGTATATACAGGTAGGTAATTAATACACTTTAGATCAATATTTTCTGATGATTGTAGCTAGGTGCCAGTAACTTCTGAATCATACTGTCAAATCAATGCCACTCTAATGATTCGTCAAACGATCTGATTGGCTTCTTAGGCACAGGCTTTATGGTCCCATCAAAGGAGGCACATTATGATTTCAATGCTGTGTTATTATGTGTTGTTATGTAGTTATAATAAAGAACTACAGTTCCCAGTAGGCAATGCGAGGGGTCACATGGGGAACAGGAAGTGGCTGTAAAAAGAGAGGGAAAGCGAGCCAGGCTGGTGTTGGTTAATAAAAATGTTCAGGTGTTAAACCCACGCGAAGTTTGTCTCTTGATGAAGAACAAACATAACAAATACTACAGCATATTTAAATTAAGGCTGGTAAAAGTTAACTCAGGATTAGGCTGGGTGATCTCTTGTCTGATCACTGAAGACTCTAAAGAAAGGTTTTCATGTCTGATTGAGTTCTTACAGAGTCAAAGGCAATCGAACTCCAGTGTTAACTTTGGCACTTTAGCAGGGCACTTGCAGTGCTCCCTATTGGTATTTGACGTTTTACAAATGAAACCTTTCCGCCTTTGTTCCCAGTCCGCTCAACCTTCACCTTTTTACTTTAAGATCCATCCTTCTTCAAAAAGAACTTCTGTCTAGAAATCCACCTCACTGCTTTTCAGGAATACAACAGGCAATAACAATCGAAAACCCAACTAGCTGAAGCTCTTCCGAAACCTCAGCAGAGCTGAAAGGAAAGAGTGAATGTGAGAGCAAGGCAGAGAAACCTTCATGTTATGTCAGGGGATGACCACAGAATTACATGGATGAAGTAGTTCAGAGACAGACTGCTCACTCCAACAGGTCTACGCTCCACTTGAACCTCCTTCCACCTCTTTGTCAGACTCTTTCAATATTTCATTTCTCCCTCATGTGTTTATCCTGCCCTCCCAATGCAACTTTCTACTCTCTTCAGCAACTCCTTAATGCATTTCGTGTTTTCTTGTGTAATAGGAGACCATTCAGCCCACTGAGTCCATGCCAGCTCTGAGAGCAATTCCACCAGTCCAATTCCCTCAATAACTTTTCTGTGACTTATTCCCCATTGATCCTCACCCCACCCGCTGTTTCTCCTACCACTCACCTACACAAGGGGCAATATACAGTGGCCATAAGCCTACACACCTTTAGGATGTGGGAGGAAACCAGTGCACCCGGGGACACTCATATGGTCACAGTGAGAACATGCAAACTCCACACAGACAGCAGCGGAGGTCAGGATTGAACCCAGGTCACTGGAGTTCTGAGGCAGCAGCACTAACTGATGCAGCACCGTGCCATTCCCTAAGAGGAGGTGGTTATGAGAGGAATTTCTATACTGTACCCATTCTTGCTGTACAAAGATTATTCCTGAATTCTTTATTAGATTTATAAGTGACTATTGTATTCTTACTTTTGCATTCCCCTACAATTGTAGCAAGTATCTAAATAAGAATTCATGCCGTATTCACCAAGTCAGGTTAATGTTAACAATGGAGATTGATCTTCCAATCACAGTGCCTAACGCTTGACACCATAAAATTAACAAATAAAAACAGAAAATGCTGGAAACATTCAGCAGGTCAGGCAGCATCTGTGGAGGGAGAAACAATCAATGTTTCATGACTGGGATCCCTCAGCAGGACTGGAAATGAATTCACTTTCTCTGTTTCCCAGTCCTGATGAAAAGTCTGGGTCCTAAAACATTCATATTTCCCTTTTCATAAATCCCTGGAGAAGAACAGGTTAGTGTGAGATTTAACTTGTGTTCCATTACACTGCTTCCCGCCATTCCCTGAGTATGACCAGGTTTAAGCACAGAAAAGTTTTTGAGACATTCAACATGCATGCAACATGTTATAGACATGTATTACCATATGTTAAGTGTCTCTGCGACCCTACTTTGTTATTGTTGTGAACCCAACCTGGGTCACGACCCCAAAGTTGGGAACAGTTGGCCTCCTGGTCCGAGTCTGGAAGTGCCGGATGTGGCCTGGTCTCCCAGCTGGTTGGTGCCTGGATAGGAGATAGTCTGGGAATGTTGGGCCTTAACCGGAGGGGAATGTGCACCAGCAGGTCACTCTGCCCGACAATCACCCAGCTTCTATGGTGCTGCAATATAGAACATAGAACAGTACAGGAACAGGCCCTTTGGCCCATGATATCTGTGCTACACATGACGCCAAATTAAACTAATTCTCTTCTGCCTGCACGTTATCCATATCCCTCCATTCCTGTCACATTCATGTGTCTGTCTAACAGCCTCCTAAATGTTACTATCATTTCTGCCTCCACCACTACCCCTGGCAGCCTGTTCCAGGCACCCACCACCCTTTGTGTAAAAAGATGTAAAAGGCAACTGGAAACATAAGGGTTAATGGTGTGCAGCTGATATTGCTTCAACCATGGCGTGACGATAGTTATGACTGCAAGATATGCAGGTACTTGGGTGAAACAAAGAAGTGCTTAAGGCATATCTTATTATGCTAAAGTTTGCTGTAAGCAACTGCCCAAGTACGTGCAACTCGGCACGTAGGCATCTTTAAATTAAGTATAAAAGGAGGGACACCAACCTGTAAATCTCTGAGTGGGGATCAGTACAGAGCTCGGGTTACATTGTTTACTCTTTCTCTGTATCCCTCACTCCCACCAGCGTTAAATAATAAAGCATTAATTGTACGCTCCTTGGTTCTGTTGTTGTCTGCTTTATTATAGCACGGGTCGACTTTCACAAAGACTTGCCCCACACATCTCCTTTGAACCTCCTTGCTCTCACCTCAGATGCATGTCCTTTAGTATTTGCCATTTCTACCCTAGAAAAAAGATTCTGACTGTCCACCCAATCTACCACTCTCATCATTTGATAAATTTCTTTCAGGTCTCCCCTCAGCCTCTGACACTTCAGAGAAAACAACCCAAGTTTGTCCAACCTCTCCTTACAGCTCATACCCTCTAATCCAGGCAGCATCCTGGTGAACCTCTTCTGCACCCTTTCCAAAGCCCCTGTGTCTGCGTGGGTTTCCTCCAGATACTCTGGTTTCCTCCCACATTCCAAAGACGTATGGGTTAGGAAGTTTTGGGCATGCTATGTTGGTGCCAGAAGCGTGGCAACACTTGCGGGCTGCCCCCAGAACACTCTACGCAAAAAAGAGATGTATTTCACTGTGTGTTTTTCAATGTACATGTGACTAATAAAGGTATCTTATTTAATCTTATCTTATCTTACATCCTTCCTGTAATGAGGCGACCAGAATTTCACACAATACTTCGAGTGTGGCCTAACCAAAGTTTTATACAGCTGCAATATGACTTCCTGACTTTTACACTCAATGCTGCCTTGGCTTTGGGACTACTGCTTATCAAATTATAGGGGCTTTTGAAACAGTGGAACGAAAGAAGCTGTTTTCCCTCTACAAGGGACAGTAACAGAGGACAGACATTCAGGGTGAAGGCTCAGAGCGTAGATAAGGAAACATTTTCTTGCACAGCAATTTGTTGCGATCGGGACAGAAACAATTTGTGAAGGAGTGGGACTATTTGCATAGTGTTGACTTAAGATGATGTGGACACGTTGGGATGAATAGTCGTAGCATTTCCTGGAAGTAGAAGGTCCCCATCTCAGGTGGAAGATCCTTCTCTCTGTAAAGGGACCTTCACCTGAAACGGTGGCCTGTCTCTCTTCAGACACCAAGAGACATGTCGGGGAGATCATCGGCTCTGCCAATGCACAGTTGTCTCTGACACCTCCACTCCGAAATGGTGTTGCACAAGTCTGGGAGGTACAGAACTTTTCTGAACAGGAACAGATTGTTAAAACGTTAAAGCCAGTCCCTATGTGGTAATATATATCCATAGATGCTGCCTGACCTGCATCTGCAGAACCTCTTGTGTGTCCTATGTGGTAAATTTCCCCTCCTAGTCTCCCCCACTACCTCTATCAATCCCCTCTCACTCTATAAGTGCGTCCCATTGTTTCCTGACTGATCTCTATTGTCCACTGCACCTTCCTTCCTCTTTTTGCTGCTTTCACAGCCGGGTTAAACTATGGGTGAAAAAGTTTTCCTTTGACTTCCTTTCTTTTTAACTTCCTCACTGGTAACTCCCGTCCCCTGAGGTTCAAGCCTTTCACCATCACAACCAATTTGACGGAATTAATCTTGACAGTTATTTCCATGCCCTTGAATCTTTAAAGTCTCTTTTTTGAAGACCTCCATCCCAACCTCCTTTTTCTTTTTCTTTTAATTAAATTCCTGATGCCTGGAATTATCCTCTCAAAGTCTCCCTCTCAAGGACAGTGGTTGATGTGGAGACCATCACAGCTCTGATGGGTGGTTGCAGAGAACGTGGGATGATGGGAAATCAGACAAGGACAGGGACATGAGATTGCTTCGTTGCTAAGGAGGTGAATCAGGCACTGTGTACGCTAGAATCTTCCTTCCACCATGGTCACAGAGAGTTTCACAGGGATGTAATCAGACAATCAGACCTAACAAAAGAATGCAGTGACACTGGAGGTGGTCCAAAGGAGATTCACCAAGCTAGCTCCTGGGATGAGAGGGCTGTCCTAACAAGAGAGGCTGGACAATTTTGGGCCCATATTCCTTGGAGTTGGGAAGAACGAGGTGGGACATTTAAACATGCAAGATCCTAAGGGGGGTTGACAGGGTAGATGTTTCCACTTGAGAGAGAGTCACGAACAAGGGGACATGGCTATAAGATAGGAGACCAGTCATTTAAAATGGAGGTGTGTAGGAATTCCTTCTTTCAGAGGGTAGTGAATCTCTGTAATTCTCTGCCCCTGAGGGTGGTCATTAGATATATTTAAGGTGGAGATAGATATGTATTTGAGAGATCAAGGAACTGAGCTCTGTGGGGAGCTGGCACAAAGAGGAGGAGTTGAGACCAGCGAAGATCAGCCATGATCGTATTGAATGTCTGGGCAGGCTTGAGGGGCAGAGTGGCCTACTCCTGCTCCTATTACCTTGTGTCCTTGTGTGACAAAAATCAAAAAAACTGCAGATGTTGAAAATCTGAAATAAAATCTGAAAATACTGGAAAGACTCAGCAAGTCAGACAGCATCTGTGGAGAGAGAGACAGAGTTTCAGATAGAAGGCTCTTCATCAGAATGCTAATTCTACTTCTGCATTAATCAATAGTCTATTAACCAGTTGGCTCCACAATCATTGGGATCACTTGAACAACCCTGGTCTCGCCCTATCAGAGATATTCCCTTTGTCCTATCCATCCTTCCCCATCCTCTCTGCAATTTAAAATTAAATTGTTTTCTCTCTTTCCCAGCCCTGACCAAGGGTCTCAGACATGAAGCGTTGACTCTTTTCTCTTTCCGCAGATGCTGCCTGACCCACTGTGTTTTTCCAGCAGTTTCAGTTTTTAGCTATGTTTGACGGGGAGATGAGTTTCAAGGGCCAACATATAGGAGAAGGGTTGGGTAGACAGAGCTACCAAGGAGTTCTAGAGCTCAGGACCAATGGTGTAATGGAAGAACCAAGGGACTGGAGTAATGCTGAATATATCAGAGGATTGTAGGGCTGGGGGAAATTTGAAAAAGGGAGAGGGAACTGAACCAGCTGTTGAAAATTTTTAATGGGACACATTGGAACTAAACTCAGCCAGTGGGCACAGGTTGCTGGGTGAACAGACATTGGTGAGAGAGACTATATAGAGATTGTCAGAGAATCACAGCAAGATTCAGCATGGAAACAGGCCCTTCAGCCCCTCAAGTGAATGCTGACCATCAACCACCCATTTACACAAATCCTACACCAATCACATTTTATATTTCCTTACATTCTCTTCACCTCCCCCCAGATTCTACCACTCACCCATCTATCCTGGCCATGCCATCTTCTCGCAGCTACCGTCGGGCAGGAGGTACAGAAGCCTGAAGTTCCACACCACCAGGTTCAGGAAGAGCTACTTCCCTTCAACCATTCGGTTCTTGAACTGACCTGCACAACCCTAATCACTACCTCAGTATAGCAGCACTATGACACTTTGATCACTTTTCACTACAATGGACTTTTGTCTTTTTTGTTTTAATTGTGTTTGTTCTTATAAAAATTGTGTATAATTTATGATTAATTTATGTGTTTCTTGTGAATGCTGCTTATCTGATGCTGTGTGCTTGCGATGCTGCTGCAAGTAAAGTTTTCATTGCACCTGTGCATACACGCGCTTGTGCAGATGACAATAAACTTGACTTTGACTTTGACTTTGATTTACAGTGGCCAATTAACCTACTAACATGCACATCCTTGGGATGTGGGAGGGAACCAGAGCACCTGGAGAAAACCCATGCAGAGAACGGGCAAACTCCACACAGACAGCACCGGAGGTCAGGAGTGAACCCGGGTCTCTGGTGCTGTGAGGCAAGAGTTCCACTGGCTGCACCCCTGTGCCATCCCTTAATGCAGCAGGTATCGAAGCCAGCATGTACCTCAGCCTTACTGACTAGGATGTCCCAGCTTAGACCTAGGAGGTGAATTTAGCTGGAGCGATAGATCATTGGTAAATTGATGAATTAATTTATTGTTGTCACATGTACCGAGGTACAGTGAAAAACTTGTTTTGCATGTCATCCATACAGATCATTTCATTACAACAGTGCATTGAGGTAGTACAAGGGAAAACAATAACAGAATACAGAATAAATTGATAGTTACAGAGAAAGTGCAGTTCAGGTAGACAATAAGGCGCAAGGCCATAATGAGGTAGATTGTGAGGTCAAGAGTCCACCTTATCACACTAGGGGACCATTCAATACTCTCAATACTCTTATAACAGCGGGATAGAAGCTGTCCTTGAGCCTAGTGTTACGTACTTTCAGGCTTTTGTATATACAGTATGTCTGATATGATAGATAAACATATCCACCTACAATATATGTAATGCACCACTTAACATCTGTGCTGTGGACCCAGAGAGGGGTGGACCAAATGACAGCAGACCCATTCACGATCAACATCCTGCTGGACTGTGCGGATCTCATAGAACGATGACTATTTAAAGATGTGCCCTTAATTCATATCAGTTTCAATTTCAGCATTTAGAGACTTTCCCTAACAATCTAGCCACCAATAAGCCAGCTTGTCAGTCAGGAGCAGCAGAATATAAGATGGAGTTTATAAGCCAGCAATGACCAGCTGTTGAATATATTATTGTAAAACTGGTTGGAATTCATTTGTCATTCACGGTTAGGTTTTATTGAACTTGTTCAAAACAAACAGTGCAATAATTCTGATCAGCAAATTTCACGTTTGAATGGATAACTTGCTGCTCCTACATTCCTGTCTCTGCCATTTCTACACAGGTGTTAATTTGTTCAGCGTGAACTTCATCGATCAGAACTTTAACTGTAAGGACACAATTCTCTCTGGGGAAAGTAGTTTGATTTATAATTTACTGTCTGCTGTGAGACTTATAAAATGCCTTTAGAAAGCAGTTTGAGAATTGTTCTACACAGATCTCAAAAGTGTTTAAATATTTGTTTTCAAGATTAGGCTGTCTTTGCCAATGGTGACATTTCTTGCCCATCCCTGTCTCCCACAAGTCAGCGTGGTTGGGCCCAGGCAAGGATCTATGCTGGAAAGGAGCTATTTTCCCAGTGTGGGTGCACAGAACCAGTTTCTACACTAACGTGTCAAATAGTCCGAGGAGAGGGACAAACACAGATCGGATACAGAATAAAAGTCCTTCTACACTATACCATCAAACTCTCCCAGGGCAGGGTCAGAATTGATATGGTATGGAGTAAAGGTCCCTCTGCAGTGTCCCATCAAACACTGCCTGGGCAGGGACAGCACAGGATAGCTACTGACCAAAGCTCCCTCTTCATTGTCCCGTCAGACATTTCCAGAGCACTCTGGATTCTGTCAGATGTTTGTAGCTTCAACTCACACTCTAGAGATTCAACGATGAAGTTCAGACTAACACAGTTGTGTGGGAGTGGCGTACTCACAGAACTGATGACTTCTGGATGTGATATTAAACTGACGTCTCATCTACCCCCTTGCATGAATATAAAATATCCCACTGCAATATCACATGAATGATAGAAAAATGGAGGGGTATGTGGGAGGGAAGGGTTAGATAGATCTTAGAGCAGGATAAAATGTCGGCACAACATTGTGGGCCAAAGGGCCTGTACTGTGCTGTACTGTTCCATGTTCTATGTAATATCTTGCTGAAGAGTGGAATTTAGAGTCATAGATTCTTGCAGCATAGAAACAGGCCCTTCGGCCCACCGAGTCTGTGCCGACCATCAACGACCCACTTACACCAATCCTACACTAATCCCACTTTATTCTCCCCACATTCCCTTCAATTGCCCCCCAGATTCTACAACTCACCTACAAATAAGGGCAATTTACAGCGGCCAATTAACCTCCCGATAATCCGCACAATTTTGGGATGTGGGAGGAAACTGGAGCACCTGAAGGAAACCCATGTGGCCGCAGCGAGAACGTGCAAACTCCACGCGGACAGGACCGGAGGTCAGGATCAAACCCAGTTCCCTGGAGCTGTGAGGCAGCAGGCTCCACTAGCAGCACCGCTGTGCCATTGGTTGAGCAGCAGCCTCACACGTCCTCTACATCAGCCAATATTTATCCCTCAACAACACTAAAGCAGATGATCTGATCATTTTCATGTTGCCATTTGTGGGAGCTTCCTGTGCTCAACATTTAACTGCGCTTTTTTCTCTCATTCTCTTATCTCTATCACAGTCTCTCGCTCCCCCTCCCCCACTCACTGACGTCAATGGACGTTGACTCACTCTGACCCTGGTGACCCTCACCGTCTCAGACATCAGGCGCTTGCCGGACCTCAGACCTGATACACCACAGGTTGAAGGCAGGCCAAGACCATGGCTCAAGTCAAGGAAACCACCATGAGAGACATTCCAACAATGCGCCTCGTGTAAGTACGCAGAACACTGGAGATGTCAATGGAACCAGCCCCCAGACTAGACCTTCCACAGAAGCCAACATAGAAGATGGGGCCATCTCTGACCAATGGAAGCTCAAATTAGGCACTTCTTGTGACTGCACCAATGCAAGTCAAACAGTGGAACGTGTCAACACTGACCTTCTGACCTTTTCCAGGGCATATGGCAGACATTCACACAGCTCCAAAACATGGGCTGTGATATATTAGTTGCTCCCACCACCATACAATAACAATAGGGTGCAGAAAAAATTCACATGGATGTTGCTGAGACTGGAGGGTTTCAGCTATAAGAAGAGACTGGATAGGCTGGGACTGTTTTCCCTGGAGCGAAGGAGGCTGAGGGGTGACCTTATAGAAGTTTATAAAATCATGAGAGACATGTGTAGCGTAGAGAGTCATAGTCTTTTTTCTAGGATAGGGGAGTCTAAAACTAGAGGACATAGTTTAAGGCGTGAGGGAAAAGACTTAAAGGGGACATGAGGGGCAAGTTTTTCACACAGAGGGTGGTGGGTACATGGAACGAGCCGCCAGAGGAAGTGGTAGAGGCGGGTACAGTTACAACGTTTTAAAGGCATTTGGACAGGTACATGGATAGGAAAGGTTTAGAGGGATATGGGCCAAACACAGGCAAGCTCAAGTAGGCATCTTGATCAGCATGGATGAGTTGGGCCGAAGGGCCTATTTCCGTGCTGTATACTCTGACTCTAAGAAGAAGTTTGCTCATTTTTGGTCTTACTCTGACTCTCTTTTGCTCCCTCTCTCAAATTCACTTTTGATCTTTCATTTCCTTGTTCCTTCTCTTCCCCTATCACCATCTTGCTCATTATCCTTCATCAGGTTTATGCCAATCAGACAAGGTTGGATCCATGAGAGAGAGCCATTAGTAGGAATCGCCCATTGCTGGGGACACCTCTCTACTGTCACTACACTCTGCCCTGCCTCAGATGCTGAACCCATCATCTGTGTACTTGCCATCTCTTTCCAACTTTCTCCCTGTAGCTCCCTGGTTACCTTGAGCCATCCAAAACTTGACTGCCCCTCTCCTCTCTCTCACCAGGTTCCATTGACCTCTCTCCTCTTAATACCACTTCCCAAACAACACTTGGTTTTTAAAATGCCACCCTGATTTCTGAACCCCTTCATGGCCTCATACTCGCCTCCCCATTTGGTTTATAATCTCCCCCTGCCCTCGACGATATCTGCACCCCATTAGTTCTGGTCTAACACACACAAAATGCTGGAGGAACTCAGCAAGTCAGGCAGCATCTATGGAGGGAAATGAACGGTTGATGTTTCACTTTGAGACCCTTCATGTTGACGAATGTTCTGGTCTCTTGTGATTTCAATCCCTCCACCAAGGTTGAGCCAGGGTTCAAAGCTCCAGAATTCCCTCCATAAATCTCCGCCCCTCTCTCTCTCTCTCTCTCTCTCTCTCTCTCTCTCTCTCTCTCTCTCTCTCTCTCTCTGTCTATCTATCTATCTATCTATCTATCTATCTATCTATCTATCTATCTATCTATCTATATATATATATATATATATATATATATATATATATATATATATACCTCTCTACCTCTCTTCTTCAAAGCTTCTTAAAACCAATCTCTTTGACCATACTTTTGCTTAAGTCCCAATCTCGTCTCTTGTGATTCAATATCAAATTTTTGTTTGGTAATGCTCCCTTGGAGTACTTCAGGACATTTGGCTATTCTGAGGGCTCTATAAAAAATGTAATGTGATGTTGTTGTCGAGTCCTGCCCATCAGCTGTGAAGCTTTTCTTTGTTGTGAAGGTGGTCCCCTGCTCTCCTTGGTACCGGCTAAGAACTAATTTGATTGATGGGTCTGTCACTGGAGGAAACGTTCGACATTGAGTCTGCTTTGATTCAGTGTGAGTGATATACGCTCGGTTTCTTTTGTCATAAACTTGGATTTCAAAGGATTCAGAGGTGTACGAGCCAATCTCATAGTTTAAGTCTCCTGTGAATTTTGACCTGGTGCAGTAGTTAATGATTGGAGGCTGATGATAGCCGAACACAATGCAATATTTCACAAACCATTCCCCAGGGACACTTGATCCAAGTTACAATTGGGAAAGTTCGGAGTTGTTCATTACTTTTGAAACTTGTACTGTTGAGAGATCAACTGATTAATTACCAAAAACTCGTAAAATTTGCTGTTTGCTTTTTCATTCTGTTTAACTCTAGTTGTTGGTGAACCTGACCCATGGACTTAAGAATGGAATTCTCTCTTCCCTTGGGCCCCGAGGGAGGGCAGCATTTTGTGATTTCCAGTGGTGCCCCCACCCTGGGTAACAACAGGGGCAGGTCAGAGCAGGTCTTAATTCTGCCCACTGCCACTATATCCACCAGTCTGATTGGCACCCAGAACAGCTGGAAGGTCAGGGGGCTTTTTAAATGCTATTGAGGATGCAAAATACCCCCAGGGCAAACTCAAAGAAGAGGTGCACCTCTGGTTCGAGTCACTGACAACCCAGTTTTAACACAGCAAACATTACACCTGGTCCCTGCCCTGGGACTGTTTGGTGGGACAGTGTATCAGCCTTATGTTCTTCCTGCTGTGAGACTGATTGACACAATGTCAGGGGGTATTACCCTGCAGCTAACCTGTGCAAAGCTTTACTGGAAGAGTTCACTCTGTATCACCCTCTCCCTCCTTCCTTGCAGCTAACAAACTTCGTTTGTCACCCTCAAGGTTCTGACAAAGGGTATTCAACCTGAAACATTAACTCTGTTTCTCTTCCCACAGATACAGCCTGACCTGCTGAGTATTTCCAGCATTTTCTATTTATATTTTTTTTATTTTAGATTTCCAGCTTTTGCAGTTTTTGGTTTGATTTTTATTTACTCTGTATTTACTCTGCACTATCTCTATCCCAGATGTATTTGATGGAATAATATAGAGGTGCCAACGATCTGGGTTCAACTCTGACCTCGGGTGTGGGCTGTGTGGGATCCATGTGTTCTCCCTGTGACCGTGTGGGTTTCCCCTGTTCTCCAGTTTCCTCCCACGTCCCAAAAACTTGCAGGTTGATGGGTTGGAGACACAAGAGACTGCAGATGCTGTAATCTGGGGCGAGAGCCAAATCTCTAGAGGAACTCAGCGGGTCAGGCAGCGTGTGTGAGATGATCGAATTCCAGGCCGGGATCCTGCATCATGTTGGTAGGTTAGGTAAGCGGTCCAGTTTGGGGGGGTGTTCATGGGAATGTAGGAAGAATAAAATGGGATCAGTGTAAATGGATGGTGGGCACGGAATCAATGGGCTGAAGGGCCTGTTTCCATGCTGTATGTCTCCATGACATCTTTCTCTCGATCTTTACATATTAGTGTAGATTTAGTGTAGATGGGTATAATTGGTATAATTGCTTTATTATTGTCACATGTACCAAGCTTCAGTGAAAAACTTTGTTTTGCATGCCATCCACACAGATCATTTCATCACATCAGTGCATCAAGGTAGTACATGGGAAAACAATAACGGAATGCAGAATGAAGTGTTACAGTTACAGAGAAAGTGCAGTGCAGGCAAACAATAAGGTGCAAGGCCACAGCGAGGTAGATTGTGAGGTCAAGAGTCTATTTTATTGTACAAGAGCTCCATTCAATAGTCTTCTAACAGCAGGATAGAAGCTGTCCTTGAGCCTGGTGGTACGTGCTCTCAGGCTTTTGTATCTTCTGCCAGATGGGAGGGGGGAGAAGAGAGAATGTCCGGGGTGGGTGGGGTCTTTGATTATGCCGGCTGCTTTAGCGAGGCAGCGGGAAGTGTAGACAGGTGCTTGACAGTCGGTACAAACTCCGTGGGCAGAACAACCTGTATAACTGTATGAAAGGGAGCTTTACTCTGCGTGTGACTCTTGCAATGACTTCCAGGAATGTTTGCCTGGACAGTGTAGAAGGATCTTTAATCTGCATCTAACCCACACTGTGCCACCCTTGGGACTATTTGCTGACACAGTGTACCAGCAGCTTTGCTCCATCTCTGACCATGCTGTACCCCCCATCCTGGCTTCCGAGGACTTTTTATTTCACCTCTCCTGCATACTGCAACTGATGGGACCTGAGAATTAAAATAACTTTGATTCTCCAGTGCTGGTTTCACTTAGCATATTAACATTAAAGAATCATTAATAAAAATCGATGCCATGATTATGACTATAACCAAGGGAGACTGAAGCAACCAGAAGTTTGCAAGGTAAAACTCAGCAAATTGTTTCCTCCCAATTTTGTGAACATATTAACAGCAGACGATTAATTACAAATGAGACTATTTTCCCCCTGAATCCCCGGCCAGATTAATATCGGCAGAATGTTACACATGAACAGATGCAATTAATAAAACAGACGCTTTAGCACAGAGAAGATCAGTTAGCCATTTATAATTTTGTTGGAAAAGTACAGATTGTGCTTGAAACAGAAAACAAGCAACTTATTTTTAAAGTGTGTCTATTGTGATTGTTTTATTTTTCTGTGGACAAAGTAAATCCTCACCGGGGGCCTGTGGCAGATTCTAGGTTGCTTGGTTCCCTCTTCACACCGAGGGTCAAATCAGGAGTCATGTGAATGCTCAGCGGCCCTATTTTGGAGGTGGGTCTTCAAGGTCACTACAAGGTCAGCGTCAGACTACAGTTCAGGGAGAGCTCCTGGTTATCAGAGCAGCACCTCAGACCTACACATGAGGGGATAAACAAGAGGGACACTTGTTTTCCTCAGCTGCTGATGCCGCTGCAGAGTCAAAATGTGACGGTTGACGGCCTGGTCCTGAATGGGCACGTGGTTTAACTTGGGCTTGTAAAGTGGGTGTGGCACTGAGGGAGTCTGGCACTGTCAAAGGTGCTTCCTTTCAGCTGAGGCCTCTCAAGAGGATGAACAAGGGATAAATAAGAGAGGGAGACCTCTTCTGGAACCCTGAACAGAATTTGCCTTTCACTCAGTCCTGCTGAAGAGGAATGAATCATTCGTTTACCTCACCTGGAGTTTGATGTGTCGGCCATGGCCATGGAACCGCCATGGGCAGCCATGGTAGTGTAGCGGTTAGCGTAACGCTTTACAGCACAAGCGACCTGGGTTCAATTCCTGCCGCTGTCTGTGAGGAGTTTCTACATTCTCCCCGTGTCTGTGTGAGTTTCCTCCGGGTGCTCTGGTTTCCTCCCACATTCCAAAGACGTACTGGTTAGGAAGTTATGGGCTTGCTATGTTGGCGCCGGAAGCGCGGCGACACTTGCGGGCTGCCCCCAGAACACTCTACTCAAAAGATGCATTTCACTGTGTGTTTCGATGTATGTGTGACTGATAAAGAAATCTAAATCTTCTGAGTAGTGTAATTGTGGGGTTCATTCCCAATCCAAGAACTCTCAATATCCATGCTGGCTCCAGTAAGGCAATGCTCGACCACTTGAGATGCCTTGTTTAAGATGATGCATTAAATTGAGATATTAAGTCCCCTCGAGAACAGAAAGTCATTGCATTATTTCATAGATCAGAAGAGAGATTGATATTGGTATTGGTTTATTATTGTCACTTGTACCGAGGTACAGTGAAAAACTCGTCTTGCATACCCATCATAGAGATCAATTCATTACACAGTGCATTGAGGTAGTACACAGTGCACTGAGGTAGTACAGGGTAAAAACAATAACACAATACAGAGTAAAGTGTCACAACTATAGGGAAGTGCATTGCAGGTAGACAATAAGGTGCAAGTCATACAAGGTAGATCGTGAGGTCAAGAGTCCATCTCATCGTATAAGGGAACTGCTCAATAGTCTTATCATCGTGGGATAGAAGCTGTCCTTGAGCCTGGTGGTATGTGCCCTCAGGCTCCTGTATCTTCTGCCTGATGGGAGAGGAGAGAAGAGAGAATGATTTAGCCAAAAGTAATCCTTCGAACAAAATGGTTCCAACAGGTTATCAGATCAGGAAGGGACTTTGTGGTACATATATTGGATGCCACAATCAGACATTACAAGGTTTGTTGAGCATCAAAAACACTTAGCCTTCTTGATGGACTATTTTTTGTTTAATTAGTCCATATTGGACCAAATAGCAGGTGCACAGACCTCTTTGGTGAACAGGAGTTTTGAAATGTGCTGAGGATGTGGTAAGGGGCTGTATAATTGCAGTTCTTTCTTTAATTTTGCACAACTCAACCAGAGTAAGGGATGCTGGCCTTACTTTACAAAACTTTGGTCAGACCTCAGCTGCGTGCAGTTCTGGTCACCACACAATAGGAAGGATGTGATAACACTGGGGAGGGTGCAGAGGAGAGTCACCAGGATGTTGCCTGGGATGGAGCAGTTCAGTTATGAGGAGAGACTGGAGAGGCTGGGTCTGTTCTCCCCAGAGCAGAGGAGGTTAAGAGGGGACATGATTGAGGTATATAAAATTATGAGGGGTACAGATAGGGTAGACTGTAGGAAACTTTTCCCCATATCAGAGGAAGGTAAAATCCTGTCCTCTAGATTTAGGGTAACAGGGAAGAGATTTAGAGGGCATATGAGGGGGAACTTCTTCACCCAGAGAGTGGTGAGTACCTGGAATTCACTGCCTGACAGAGTGGTTGACGCTGGGTCACTGGCAGCATTTAAGAAGTGTCCAGATGAGCCTTGAATCACTTAGGCATAGAGGGCCATGGACCAAGTGCTGGGGGATGAGATTAATGCAGGAGGGTGCCTGCTGGTCAGCATGGATTAGTTGGGCCGAATGGCCTGTTTCCCTGCTGTACCATTCTATGACTTTATGATTCTAGTGAGGTTAGGGCTGATGAATGGCTATTGAGGAAAATTAGTGGCTGAAGGTAACGCAGGCCCAAGGAGGGACAAAGGTGGTGGGGGTTTATGGAGTGAAACTAGCCGATCTTTGTGACAGGAAGTTAGTGTAAATGGAGATGCCAAGAATGCCAACAGCTTGGTTCAGCCTGAGACAGTGGCCATCAGACGGATGGAAGACAGGCAGTGGTGTTTGTGCTGCTGTTTAAGTTGAAGGAACCGGGAGTCATCCAAATCCAAATGACATCCAAACAGGCTGACCATGTGGATATAAAGGAGGGTTGAGAGGGCTGCTGGGTGGCATCAGAGTCCGTGAGGAAGCTGACCCTGTGACTGGACATGCTCTGACCAAGGGGCGGAAGGTGGATGAGGAGCTGCACCAAAAAGTGTCCCATTTCCCTGCAGTGACTTCACTGCATTTCTCTTTTCTCCCCAGGACTGGGGAATGAAGAACTAGAGGGCATCAGTTTAGGGTGAGAGGGGAGGGATTTACTTGGAACCTGAGGGGCAACTTTTTCACCCAGAAGCTGGTCCATATATGGAATGAGCTGCCAGAATAAGTGGTTGAGGCAGGTACATTAACGACATTTAAAAGACACTTGGACAGGTACGTGGATAGGAAAGATTGAGAGGGATACAGGCCAAACACAGGCAAATGGGACTGGCTTAGATGGGTTTCTTAGTCTGCGTGGGCCAGTTGAGACGAAGGGCCTGCTTCCATGCTGTATGATTTATGACTCCATTAATCAAAATCAAATATTTGTCAGGACAAGTTACTTCCCAAATTTACCGGCAGGCACGGTAGTGTAGCAGTTAGCATAACACTTTACAACGCCGGCGATCCAGGTTCAATTCCGGCTGCTGTCTGTAAGGAGTTTGTACGTTCTCCCCGTGTCTGCGTGGGTTTCCTCCGGATGCTCCGGTTTCCTCCCACATTCCAAAGACGTACGGGTTAGGATGTTGTGGGCATGTTATATTGGCGACAGAAGCGTGGTGACACTTGTGAGCTGCCCCCAGAACACTACGCAAAAGATGTATTTCACTGTGTGTTTTGATGTACATGTGACTAATAAAAATATCTTATCTTATCTTGGGCTCAAATCACATGGAGAGTTTATCCCTCTCACAGCTAAAGGTACAAAGCAAGGTTCGGTGCTGAGTTAGGAATCTGCATCTAAATATCCTTGGTGGGGAGTATATCACAAAGTGCTAAAGACAATTACCTCAGCATAGGAATCACTTTTAATAACCTGTGAGTAATTATTTCAGGAATTTATCAATTGCTGTCTTGCACTTTACTGGCCATTGTAACCGGGTCCATTATAACAGAATGCCTTTTACAGCAGATTAACAGGACCACAGGATGGCTTATCAGGAATGACATTGTGTTATTGTGACATTATGCAGATAGAGAGTGCAAAATCAACACACTGCTGATCTTTCTTCTGCAATGCAGGAGTCATCTACGTTGTTGAACCCCGCTAAATGACCCTTCCTCTACAGGACTGACCCACCTGAATGACCCCTCATGAATAAACCCTCTTGAATAAAACCTGTAGAAATGAGCCTACACAGGCCCACCCCCACCCACCCCCCATAGGTGCCTCTTCTTCAATGACCTCTCATGAACGAATAAACGAGCATTCAGATGTCTTCAATACAGGATACAAAGTAATGCAAGGTCATTCTTTTTGAAAGGGACATTGGCAATCACGGCATCAGTAATCACTCCAATTCCCAGACAGCACAGAGTTGTAACGTTGTGAGGTGACATAAGATAAGATATCTTTATTAGTCGCATGTACGTCGCAACACACAGTAAAATGCATCTTTTGCGTAGAGTGTTCTGGGGGCAGCCCGCAAGTGTCGCCACGCTTCCGGCGCCAACATAGCATGCCCACAACTTTCTAACCTGTACGTCTTTAGAAGGTGGGAGGAAACTGGAGCACCCGGAGGAAACCCACGCAGACATGGGAAGAACACACAAACACCTTACAGACAGCAGCCGGAATTGAACCCGGGTCGCTGGCGCTGTAAAGCGTTACACTAACTGCAACACATTTCATAATTTTAGTTCAGCTTCCTCCTAAATAATTCACCAATTTTCTTAGGATGTGATTTATCCAATGGGCTGTTATTTGAATTAACTATAATACAAAGTATGAGAGGGCATCAAATTGGACCTATCCGCGGCAGCACAATCCTTTGCCATGGTAGAACAGTGGTCACAGCACCGGAGTTTGGTGAGCCGCCTTCTTGAATGTCTGCGGTCCTTCTGGGGAAGGTACTCCACAGTGCTGTTGGTGAACTTCCAACACTTAGACCCAGTGACGATGAAGGACAGAGATGCACTTCCTAACAGCTGGAAGTATTCAACAGGTCAGGCAGCGTCTGTGGGGAAAGAAGCAGGCTTAACGTTTCAGGTTGATAACCTCCATCAGAACACATCAAATTTAAGCAAACTTGAAAGTTGCTCTCTTCCAGCGATGTGTAACACCATTAGTTAAATTCCAAAATGCTACTTGTCTCTGGAGACTGTACGGAGAAAGTTATTTTTGACTGCAATGATCATTATCCTTCGGCCAAAAGATTGTTACATTTAATTAAGCCAGTGCAGTTTTAATTCCCCAGAGTTGTCTCACAACAGTTCTAGTCCTTTTTTTTTGCAGCACTGATATATTTAAGGTGTCACCCATGACTCAGATGGTAGTGATCTCATCTTAATCTCCGAGAGGTCAGGAGGGTGTAAACCCACCACAGAGATCTGAGTACGTAATCTCAAACTGATTCGAAAACTCTGCACTGCGGGAGGGTGGGGTTGGAGGGAACCGTGTGCCATCTTTTGGACAAGGTAATAAACCAAGCCATCAACTACCTTTACAGTCGAAAAGGAGTGCTCTGGTTGGAACCGAACACGTATGAACTGTGGGCATGGAAGCTGTCAACTGAAATTCAGATCATCTTTAATGGAACTAAATTTCAGAAACAGAGTTTAATGAGGGAACCTGATGGTAATTCATCGGTTTGCAAATTTTCACTACAACGCCATTGACTCTTTGGGGAACATGACTTTGATTACAAAACTATTTTTTGCCATAATGAATAGCGTGTATCACACCACTGTCCATCCATCAGAATATCCTGGACCAAAATACCCAGTGTGCATTTTGCCCAGATTTTTTTGATTTATGAAAATTTACTTGGCGAAACGTTTACCATGACTGCATCCCATCATAGATTGAGGAATCACCGCACGATATCACACAATTAGCACACTCAAAGATAGGATGAATTTCTGGCCCCACACATACACCTCTCACACACCCCCACTTCCCCACCTCCAACCCCAACACTACTTAAGAAAGAGCAAGTGAGTTCTTCATGGTGTTCTGGACAATGTTTAATCCTCAGCCAACATCACTAAAGCAGCTGAATTAGTCATTGACAACATCTTCAGCCCAGAGTGTTAACTCTGGTTCTCTCTCCACAGATGCTGTCTGACCCGTTGAATGTTTACAGAGTTCCCTGTATCAATTTCATATGAACTTCATAATGCAACTGGGATTGCAGTAAGTGGTGTTGGTACTGATTTACTATTGTCACATTTACTGAGACACAGTGAAAAACTTAGCTTTGCAAACCATCCATACAGATCATTTCAAAACATAAGTACATCGAGGTAGAACAGAGGAAAAACAATAACAGAATGCAGAATATAGTGCTGCAGTTATAGTTACAGAGAAAGTGCAATGGAGGCAGACAATAAGGTGCAAGGGCCATGACAAGGTAGATTCTGAGGTCAGGAGTCCATCTTATTGTACAAGAGGTCCATTCAATAGTCTTACAACAGAGGGATAGAATCTGTCCTTGAGCCTGGTGGTGTGTGTTTACAGGCTTTTGTATCTTCTGCCTGACGGAAGGGAGGAGAAGAGAGACTGTCCAGGGTGGGAGGGGTCTTTGATTATGCTGGCTGCTTTTCCGAGGTAGCGAGAGGTGTAGTCATGGGATGTCGGTGGCACAGGGTGGATGGAACAGGAAGTGACGAGAGCAGGAGGCAAATGAGGACACCACCAGTGCAGGTTCCCCTCCAGCTTACACACCACCCTGACCTAGGAACGTATTGCCAGCCTTTCGTCATCGCGGGGTCTAAATCCTGGAGCTCCCTCCGCAAACACAATGCACGGGCGCCTGCACCAATCAGACTGCAGTGGTTCAAGAAGACGGGGCAGCAGTGCAGCTGGCAGAGCTGCACCAGCAACCCCGGTTCAATCCTGTCTGTGTGGAGTTTGCACGTCCTCCCTGTGACCGCATGGGTTTCCTCTGAGTGCTCCGGTCTCCTTCCACATCCCAAAGACATGCAATTGGTGGGTTAACTGGCTGCTGCAAATTGCCCCTCGTGTGTAGGTGAGGGACATGCAATTGGTGGGTTAACTGGCTGCTGCAAATTGCCCCTCGTGTGTAGGTGAGGAGTAGAATCTGGGGGGAGTTGATGGGAGCGTGGGGAGAATAAGATGGGATTGGCATTGTTGGATCCGGTTATTTTTCAATCCACAGGTTCTTTCAGGAGTCCAAGAATGAGTTGAAAACAACTTGGTGCTTCACAAAGTTTTATTGAAAAAGTTTAAAACAAAGAAACAGTCATAGAGCGCATGGCACTAGCTTTACTTCTAGGAGATGAGCCAAGACAAAGGAACTAAGATGAGCCAGGGGGAGGGGGAAGAGAGCAAGAGAGATATAGAGGCAAGAGCCTGACTAACAAAAAACGACACCTTTTATACCTGAGATAAGAGGTACTCCTTAACTAACAATAGCCCAATCAGGAAACCTATTAGATACCTGTGGCAAAACCAACCAATGAGAAAGCACATATTCACCTGATGGATGAACTAATAAGCCAAAAAGCGGTTATACCTCGTGCAGCCAGTTGAGGTGCATTAAACACTATACATGTTAAAAAACTACTTCAAACAGTCGAATCCAACGGTGTAAATGGGTGTTTGATGGTCAGCATGGATTCAGCAGGCTCTGTGATGGCACACCTTCACCGTCTCAAAGGCAATTAGGGATGGACAATAAATGCTGGCCTTTGCACTGATACCCAGATCCCAGAAATGAATTTTAAAAGTGGCTTCCTTTCTGGTGGGATCCAAGCCACTATCCTACAAAGCTCCATCGGATGCCAAGGTCCCGTGTCGGCTTGGATGTTGGAGTACGTGGGCTCGTGCCTTGGCCTACTGACCCATTGTGAATGGAGACTCTCCTTGACTGGCCATCGCCCCCTCAGTGGATCTCCCGAGTTAAAAAGAGAAGAAAATGAAACATTTTCTTTCAAGCAGCTGCCTCCACTGTTGCCATGACTTCAGGCACAGATGGGAGCTCCTTCCTCTCATCCATCATGTTGGCTGGAAACTCATGACAGGGTTTGGAGAACAATACCCAAGGCAAGTGCACGTACCAGTTTTATTTTTAATTCTTTTCCTTCTCCTCTCCTCTGCTTCCTGTTGGGATCTTATATGGTTCCTTGTTTGAGGGCAAACATCATTGTACCACAGTTCTGGCCGTTCCAGAGAGTGTGTGACCAGGGATACATTAACACTAGACCTTCTCCCCTGATCCCCACAGACTTAAACCTCTCTGACACACGTGGCTGTGGGGAGACCATGTTCTCTTCCCACCCGACCCATCGATCTCAGGCCTGAGGGGAAGGTGGCAGAAAGAGCTCACCTTTATCGGAGTATCTCAGGAAGTCCCAGAACACTTTGCCAACCTAGTCTTTCTGAATTGCAGGAAACATGGCAGCCAATTTGTGCACAGCAAGATCCCAAGCACAATTCACACTGTGCAGGCAATCTGCATTTAGGCGTCAGCTGACAGATGAGGATTGGCCAAGTCATTGAAGGGAACCTCAAGTTCTCCAACAGTGTTCCCTCAGTACTGCGCTGCTCGAATCTCTGGAAGTTTTCCCCGGACATATCCGTCGTCCTGCACTCTCCCCCGCCGGTCAAACATATGGGGCAGAAGGTTTATTACCTCTGCCCCATGTTTGACAAAGCCCCAGAGTGTAAACAAAAATAGGGCCGTTGTAAGTAGGATTATTAATCAGCATCAAAGCAATGATGGAGCAATTAATTCATAAATTATGACACCTCTGCTCAATGTGCCAGCACTGAATGCAACAGCTTGCATTTAGACAGCACCTATAATGCAGTAAAATGATGCAAGATGCCATAACAAAAAAAATCTGACATTCAACCACCTGACCAATCGGGGTCAATGCCTCCCGGAAATGTGTGCATGGATCTACTCACAAGGAAGGGCAAGGATTCCAGTTCATTGTCAGGGTACGGTAGTGTAGGACAGGCACAGTAGTTAGGGCAGGCATGGTAGTGTAGCGGTTAACGTAATGCTTTACAGCGCCAGCGACCCAGGTTTAATTCCGGCCCCTGTCTGTAAGGAGTTTGTACCTTCTCCCCGTGTCTGGGTGGGTTTCCTCTGGGTGTTCCGGTTTCCTCCCACATTCCAAAGACGTACGGGTTAGGAAGCTTTGGGCATGCTATGTTGGCTCTGGAAGCGTGGCGACACTTGCGGGCTGCCCCCAGAGCACTCTCCGCAAAAAGATGCATTTCACTGTGTGTTTCGATGTACACATGACTAATAAATACATCTTATCTTATCTTATCTAGGGATAAGTGACACCTCCCTTGTTGGCACTTGTCGATAGTTTGGCAAGGGGCCACTTGCATAAAGAACCCCAGGCAGCTCCCGAACCACGTCAGATAATTGTAGTGCCCCTGGGAGAGATTGGAGATGGTCCCAAGACCTGCTGTCATATTCTAACTGCACTGACAACACACCCCTTTTCATGATTAATTTATCACCACTCCCACCAGTTGATGGCCTGCCTTCTCTTTATAAAATCAAGTCACAGTCACCAGAATGTACACAGCTCCTGTAACCTGGGAGACAGCTAAAAGCACCTGCTCAAAACCTTGATAAAGATTTCAATCATTGGCAAGAGAAAAGGTACGGATGAAATGATAGCAAGAGACTGATATTTTTAGAACGGCAAGTAGGGGAGAAAAAACATTTAAACTCTCAGAAGACAATAATAAGTAGTCCCGAAAGCACTCCTGTGTCATTGTCTTTATACAGTGGTAACCATTTCCATTCAGTTGCCTCTGTGCCAAGTAATTGCATCTTCCCTTCCCCTCTTAGACTTGCAATATTTGTACAGAGAATGTCTCTGCTCAGGAACCATCAAAACTTCATAAACTGTTTGTCTCACGGGAACTAGGAGTGAACAATGCTGAGAAGCAAAAATGCAATAGATCTTCACAAGGGGGGGGGGGGGAGAAGAGGAAAGAATGGAGCTTTATTACTGCCGTGTGTGAAATGGTGCTAACATGGCATTAATTAAGAAAAGTGTCAGCCTTGTTTGATGAACTATTTCAACGGATCTGTTATTAAATAAGGAGTATTAGTTTGAAGAAAAATGCATTGCTTTCCTACACAATATGTGGCAACTTAATGGATTTGTAAATGCGGAAAGGGAGGTGATTGAGTGAAAGAGTAACGTGGGCCTAATCTTCTCCGTCAGATAAAGGGACATGGAAAATATGCAAAAGTCACCCTGGAAAATTGGAGGACTTTGGGAGAGATCTGAAAGAAAGATCAGACAAAAAAATCCAATAACAATGGCAACGATACTATTAATTACAGCAGTGAAGTATTCACTGATTGTGCAAGAAACAGTAACTTTGACAGAGTGAAATTTTCCAAGGTTGTTATTGCACAGAAGTTTACAGGGAGTTGCAAAAGGTTGGACATAGATTGAAAAAGTGTCCTATGGGAAAAGTGGGGGTGGGAAAGAGGCACAGGGGTTCAGGCAGGGGGTTCGTTGGTTGATAATGGGGGTGTGAAAGAACTCGAGGCTTGGAGGAGGTCAGAGGGAGAAGAGTATAAACAACGTGCCGTTTTGGAGGGTGCTGGAGGACGTTACAGGGGTCGGGGAGCAGGTTGGGAATAAAGGTGAGGAAATAAAAACAAAAAAAAGTTGGCAGACGCAGCAGGTCAGGCAACATCTGTGGAGATGGAACAGTAATGATGTTTACCATGCAGGCACAGTAGTGTAGCGGTTAGCGTAATGCTTTACAGTGCCAGTGATCTGGGTTCAAATCTGGCTGCTGTCTGTAAGGAGTGTGTATGTTCTCCCCGTGTGTCTGCGTGGGTTTCCTCTGGGTGTTCCGGTTTCCTCCCACATTCCAAAGATATACGGGTTAGGAAGTTGTGGGCATGCTGTGTTGGCGCTGGAAGTGAGGCGACACTTGCGGGCTGCCCCAGAACACCCCATGCAAAAGATGCATTTCACTGTGTGTTTCGATGTACATGTGACTAATAAAGATATCTTATCTTATTAATAATAAAAACATGAAAAGATGCTTCACAGATGCTGCCTGACCTGGAATCGTAGAATCATAGAAATGTACAGTGCAGGACAGGACCTTACAGCCCACCTTGTACATGCTGACTCTGGTGCCTATCCATGCTGATCACTTTACCCGCATTAGGCCTGTATCCTTCTACTTTCCGATACAAACACCCCTTTAAACATTGTAATTGCATCTGCCTCCATTACCTCCTTTGGCAGCTCATTCCAGATAACCACCACCCTCTGTGTGAAAAGCTTAACTGCTCAGATCTCCTTTCAAGTTTTCCCCTCTCACCTTAACCCTGTTCCCTCTGGTTCTAGATTCTGGTGAATCTCCACTGCACTCTCTCTATTGCAATCACATCTTTTTGATATGGCAACTAGAACTGTCCACAATGCTCCAAATGTAGTCTGACCAATGTTTTGTACAGCTGCAACATTATGTCCCAACTCTTATACTCAATGCCTCAGCCCATGAAGGCAAGCGTACCTTTTACACTGCACTATCCACCCGTGTTACCACTTTCAGGGAGCTATGAACCTGCACCCAACTTAAAAAACAACAAAAGTCCCAGCACCGATCCCTGAGGTACACCACTTGTTACAGATTTCCATTTCAAAATTCACCCATCCACCACTTAGACTGCAGAGAGATATCAATGTGTTGGTGAAATGGTCTGAGAAATGGTAGATGGAGTTTAATCCGGATAAATGTGCAGTGGTGCACTTTGGGAGCACAAGAGAGACTAGGACATAGGGCAAGAATGGTAGGGTGCTTGGGAGTATTGAGGAGCAGAGGGACTTTGGTGTACAAGTCCAAAGATGCATGAAGATGGCAGCATGGGCAGATATTGTGGATAGGAAAGTGTGAGGGACACTGGCCTTCATCAGTCAGGGCATTGAATACAAGAGCAGGGAGGTTATGCTCTGACTTAATAAAACATTGGTCAGACCTCAGCTGGAGCACTGCATGCAGTTCTGGTCACCACACCGTAGGAAGGATCTGACTGTGCTGGAGAGGGCGCAGAGGAGATTCGCTAGACCTACTGAGTATCTCCAGCATTTTCCATTTATATTTCAGATTTCTGACTTCTGCATTATTTTGTGTTTGCCTGCTGACCCCCTTTAAGAGTGATCTCTCCAATGACTTCTGGTATCTCCACAACCCAATGAGTGATTATCCCCAACTGACTGCTTCCTCGTAACATCCAAATTACACACTTACCTGCCCAATGAATTGGATCCACTCACTACAATGAGCAAAACTGGCAACTGGCTGACGTCCCACCACAGCACAGGAGGTGCTTGGGTCACCATGACCCTACTGCCTTTTCGTCGATGGTATCATTGATTCCATTCTCCTGATTTTTCCCCCCAAGAAGTCCAGCAACTCTTCCACAGAGCCAATATAATTGTAAAGCACAGAAACAGGCCCTTCAGCCTGTCGAGTCTGTGCCGAACATCAAAGCACACATTTGCACTAATCCTAAAACCAATCCTGTTTCATTCTCCCCAACATTCCCACCAACTCCATTCTCCTCCCACTCACCTACATCCTGGGGGCAATTTACAGTGGCCAATTAACCCACCAACCTGCACATCTTTGGGATGTGGGAGAGAAGTGGAACACCCAGGAGTCACCCATGCAGTCACAGGGAGAACGTGCAAACTCCACTCAGACAGCACCGGAAGTCAAGATTGAACTGGGATCACCGGAGCTGTGAGGAAGCAGCACTAGCCACTACGCCGCCCACTTTCTTTCTCAAGTATCTATCCAGTTCCCTGTTGAAATCTGCTGTTGAGTTAACCATCGTTTCAAAAAATACACTCCTGGTCACAAGTTGCTACATTAAATTACTTTACATCTCCTTCCAATTCCTTTTCTAGTTGTCAACACCTCCTGTCACAACAGATTTCTGTTTTTGTACTTCCGGCCAAATAACACTTTTCCCAACTTCTCTCTGCAAAACTCCAAAACCCCATCTCCTGTCAATTCATAATTTTAGTTAAAAGGTGGTTCCAATTGGGTCACCTTGAACTCATCTATATTTCCAAAGAGAGCAAGTGTAACATCCCCATCACTTAACATCCTGGTACCCAGGGACGTCTCTGATGTCTAGCTCATTTCCCCTCTAATTGACCGAGCTTCTGAGGAGCCTTAGGTCCCTGGAGAAGTGACAGTTATCTGTGTGGGCACCTCACTGGAACAGAAGGGCAAAATCTCTCCAAACAAACTTCCTCGCACTGTGGCAGGCAGCACCCTCATCGGGATGAGAGAGAGCTTTGATTGCCTGGTGATAGTGTCAGCCATTATTTTTTCATTTATTATAATTTCTTCAGGAGAGATATTTTTAGTTGTTGCTGCAGCCTGGCAGAGTTGAAGCAACAAACAACTGCTGATGAATACATCACACTTAAAGCAAATGCATTCAGAGAATATTCGAGCCTTGTCTAACCAGCTTATTAACTGATGCTTCTGGGTTCCAGCCAAGGAGACCTTGAAAATATAGACAGACCCCAAGTAATTGGCCAGTGATAATTCTTGAAGCACTCTGATATAACCATTTACCGTACATTGGTGCATCATCGTCGGGGAAACATATTTTGTTCAATCAGCTTATTTTTGCACTTTCTGTAAGTGGGGCTGACAAGCCCTGACACCGTCGTTTTAAGGTGCTTCACTCATTTTAAAAGCAAAATTAACCCCGGTGGCGGGTGCTTTCAGATAGCTTGGCGACCCACCAACCACCGTCTCATTATGATTCTCAGAAGAAAGACTTGCATTGTTGTAGCGGGATATCCTCCAGCACTTCACAGCCAAAGAATGACTTCTGAAGTGTAGCCACTGCTGTAATGCAGAGAAAGTTTCAGGGAATTTCTGCAAAATCCCACCAACTGCAAGGTGATAATGACTAGATAATCTGTTTCGGTAAAGGTTAGAGAGGGACAGGGCACCAGAGAACTTTGATATTGGTATTGGTATTGGTTTATTATTGTCACATGTACCGAGGTACAGTGAAAAACTTGTCTTGCAGACCGTTTATACAGATCAATTCATTACACAGTGCATTGAGGTAGTACAAGGTAAAACAATAACAGAATGCAGAATAAAGTGTTATGTTTACAGAGAAAGTGCAGTGCAGGCAGATAATAAGGTGCAAAGTCATAACGAAGTAGATTGTGAGGTCAAGAATCCACCATATCATACCAGGGAAGTGTTTAATAGTCTCATAACAGCCAGATAGAAGCTGTCCTTGATCCTGGTGGTACGTGCTTTCAGGCTTTTGTATCTTCTGCCAGATGGGAGGGGGGGAGAAAAGAAAATATCCAGGGTGGGTGGGGTCTTTGATTATGTTGGCTGCTTTACCGAGGCAGCGAGAGGTGTAGACAGAGTCCATGGAGGGGAGGCTGGTTTCGTAATGTGCTGAGCTGTGTCCACAACTCTCTGCAGTTTCTTGCAGTCACAGGCAGAGCAGTTGCCGTACCAAACCGTGATGCATCTGGATAAGATACTTTCTATGGTGCATTGATAAAAATTGGTAAGGGTCGTAGGGGACATGCCAAATTTCTTTAGTCTCCTGAGGAAGTAGAGGCACTGAAGCATTTTCATGGCCGTGGTGTCTACGTGGTTGGACCAGGACAAGCAATTGGTGATGTTCACTCCCAGGAACTTGAAGCTCTCAACCCTCTCGATCTTAGCACCGTTGATGTAGACAGGAACATGTGCACATCTCCCTTCTTGTAGTCAATGACCAGCTCTTTTGTTTTGCTGACATTGAGGGAAGCGTTGTTGTCTCTCCAAATTGTCTCTCTAAAGGTTGTTTTCTTGCTGATCTCCAAATTTTACCTCAGGATCTTTTACATCTGTCAGATGTTTGCCCAGGCACCGTTACGTTCCCCCATCAACATGGCCTCTCCTCCCTGAAGATGTTAAAAGTCACCTGTGTTGATTGTCAATGTATCACCACCCTTTTTTTTTGCATCTTTCTGTCTAAGCTAGCCAGGACTCTCATTTAAAGCAAGTGTTGGTTGACTCTTCAACCACAGAAGGCATCACTGATGATCTTTCTTCGATTTCCCCTCCTCCCCGACAGACCACCAGAAGTAAGAAATCAACATTTCCTCTACATCTTAGCTCAGGGACAGAGCAAAGCCAGCTGACAGAGAACAGAAATGAATGTACAATTTTCCCAGTCCGTATGGTTCAATGTCAAGCTGTCACAACCAATTTATCCTTCCTCTGAAGGTTCGCCAGAAAATCTTCACCTAAAATATCGATCACTCTCAGCTACAACCCTTCTAAAGATTAAGTTAAACTCTTTATACTCTGACCCCAGTGCACCAGCCTAACATTACATCATTAATAATCATCCTTCCCACAGTAAGGAACAGCCCAAGCTCATGAGTTGTGGATTAGGACGAGCCAAACTTTTATTCAGTCTCAGGATGTGGGACTAACTAGCATGATTGATGTGTTTGCAATTAAACAGTTTCCTAAACTGAAATTTTAAAAAAACGTAGCTGCTGGAAATCTGAAATTAAAAACAGAAAATGCCGGAAGCGGTCAGCAGGTCAGGCAGCATCTGCAGAAAGAGAAACAGTTAACGTTTCAGGTTGAAGACCCTTCGTCAGAACCAGGAAAGAGATAAAACAAGTTAGTTTTAGCCTGCAGAGACGGTGGGGGAGGGAGGTGCCGGAGAAAGGAAATATCTATGATAAGGTGAGACCGGGGTTGCCATGACGAAGTCACGCATTTGATAGATTAGTGACGACCATCAGAGAGAAAGGAAACAAGAACTGTGAAATGCGGATCAGGAGTTGCTGCAGAGAATTGAAGCCAAATGGGGTATGTGGTAAACCAAGTGCACAAGGTCATCCCCCTAAAACACTGCCACTGTTTCTCCCTTCACAGAAGCTGCCCAACCTGCTGAGTGTTTCCAGCATTTTCTGATTGCATTTCTTTACCTCCTTTGGGGTGCTGTTGTGAAACAGATTTGGGGTCTCAGAAGGCAAGGACTCTGAACACAGTCTGGAGATAAATGATTTATTTACAGAAGACAAACGTGGGAAAATGGTAACGGGGATAACACACACACAGTTTATAGCGAGCCTGGGAAAATCGCACCAGGGTAAAATACACACACACACAAAACAGACAAGGTACATACAATCAAGGAGAAACAATATGATACCCGCCACCCCTTGACTCAGTGCAGGCATGGCTCTATGCTACTAGGGACACTAACTAAGAACACTCCCAACCCTTTAACAGTGCACACCTCACCAATGATTTCTCCAGCGCCGTCCCACAGTCCTTGGCCTGGAGTGAAGCAGGGTGATCCCTCAGAGACAAAAGAAAGAGAGTAGAGCACATGTGGTGCTCTTTATAGTGCTGGAGGGCTGGGGGGGGGGGGGGGGTCCAGCCCAGGTAATTTACAAAGGCCAATGGCCCGGTGCCAGCAAGGACTAATCGTTTACAAAGGCCAATGGTCAGATGTGCACTGATGGGTGGGGTGGGGTGGGGTGGGGTGGGGCGGGGCGGGGCCAAACCTTGATTGGCAGTGGTGTGTCTTCCAACCAGGTAGGGGGCAGTGCTGTCATCCGACCAGGTACGACCCTCCACAATACAGGTGCCAAATAGATATAAAATAAACATGCATTTAATTAGCCTTTTTCAGAATGTCCCAAAATATTTTAGAACAGATGAAGTATCTTTCAACTGCAGCCAGTGTTGTAATATGGGAAATGTGGCAGCCAGTTTGCACAGAGCAAGATCCCACAGTGTCAAAATGGTTAGATAATGTGTTTGGGAAATAAAGAGGTAAATATTGGTCATACACCAATCACCCAACTGATGTTTGTTGCAAATCCCCACCGTGGGGTCTTCTATGACCAGTTGACAGAGCAGGGAGAGCCTCAGTTTAAAGTCTCTCTCAGCCACACAGCTCCTCCAACACTGCAACACTCCCTCAGTACAGCACTGGGGTATCAGCCCAGCTTCCGAATAAGCTCAACCAAGGACTTGTGTGGGATCTGTGGAGCTATATCACAGTCCAGCCAGGAAAGAATGGAAGATTTCCTGCTGTAAAGACCAAAAGTAAACCAATTGGTGTTTTTATTACAATCTGGTAGATTTATGGTCACTGCTACTGCTAACACATTATGTAAAAAGAATCACTTTTTTTAATGAAGTGAATTGAATTCTCAAACTGCCCTGTTGGGATTTGAACTCCTCCCCTACAAGATAATTAGTGCAGACCTCCAGTTTATTAACACCACAGCAAAACAGTGTAACAATCTGTCCTATGTATGAACCCCACCTCTGCTCCCATTCCGGAATTCTGACTGATGTCCAGGCCTGATTTTAACTCCAGCTGGTGCATTGCTTGACCTGAGTCGGTGACGCTGTTAAAATCCAGACTGGGGCCATTTAGAAAGGGGGATAAGCAGATCCCTGGAACTTAACCATTTTACACAGGCTGGCATGGTTAAAATGGGGCCTCCGGAACGTAGAAAGAAGTATCCTTCCATTCCTGAAGGAATTCTGTCTCACCTTTCAATCAGATTTGTACCTTAACTCTATCAACCCATTTTGCTTCTGTCACCCTCAATGCCTCAGCTTCAACAGATATTTGTTGGACACATAGAAGATAAAACAGCACCATTCATATTATTGCACTGAGACTTGTCATTATGGGAAAGCATCACAACTAAATTATATCGGTAATCAAATGCGAATATGCTTAGAATGTATTCCTTGTCAAGTAATGAGAGGCATGAAATTATGCTGAGGGATCTTCACTAGTAATTAAATCATCTACAGTATAGGCACAGTAATCTTACCTGTACCTAAAATATAATGAGGTGTCTCTGTGTGGGGTGGAGCAGTTATCTTCTCATCACCATTCCTCTGCTGTTCAATCCGCTCGCAGACAGGTGATGTTGAATGGCCTGTGTAATTTGAATGGGTCTCAACTCACCACAATTAGGAAAAATTCCCAGTAAACAAGTTGCTGAAAAGTATATCGATATAAAAACTGGTCTTATGAGAGCCATATACAAGCAACTATGAATGTTTCTTTCCAGTTTGAAAGTTCCAGGAACACTGTCTGCTACCAAGCCTTTCAGACTGGGATTGGTAATTTGTCAGGGTCCCTTACTGGGGCTAAAACAAGGGGATCTCCCCTGCTACGGCCAGAAGCCGGAGGTTTGAGTTCATCCCAAGTTCGGCCTGGCGTGTCATCGGCGAATCGCCGGCATTCCGCACATCCCAGGTCAGTGTAGGTCTTGGGAGGGGAGTGCAAAGAACGGTGAGCTGAGAAAGATGCCAGAAATCTGAAATAAAAATTGAAAATTCAGAAAACACTCGGCGGATCAGGCAGCATCTGTGGAGGGAGAAGCAGAGTTAATGTTTCACCTTGGAGACACTTGGTTAGAATGAAGGGTTGGTGGGGGGGGTGGGGTTAGAAGGTGTGGTGGAGGGGGAGGAGCTCTGTTAGTTGGTTGCGAAAGAATTACAAGTGTAAAGTGGTCTGTAGTGAGCCCTAGGGTTGCTGACAGGCAGGGTGGGACAGGAGAGCCCTGCTCTTCTGAACTATACATCAAGGTCTTCCCTGAGATCAGCACCCTTGTGACCTCCAGAGTTGAGTATAAGGCCTCCCCAAGGTGATGTACATGGAGTTAAAATAACTCACTGGAACCTGCAGTTTGCAGGTTTGAGTTTATCCCAACCTTATTAGAAATAGTCTGGCAATAATTGAAAGGTTTCAGTGAATGGTTGATAAGGAATGCTTCCATTTCCTGTTTGTCAACTAAATCCATCCTTTCTACACTATGAACCCGATGTTGTACTCCAACGTTACTTGGATGAGGATGTGGGAGGGTGGGTTCGTAAGTTTGCTGATGATACAAAGGTTGGTGGTGTTGTGGATAGTGTAGAAGGTTGCTGTAGATTACAACAGGATATTGATAGGATGCAGAGCTGGGCTGAGAAGTGGCAGATGGAGTTCAACCCAGATAAGTGTGAAGTGATACACTTTGGGAGATTGAATTTGAAGGCAGAATACAAGGTTAATGGCAGGACTCTTAGCAGTGTGGAGGAACAGAGGGATCTTGGGGTCCATGTCCATAGATCCCTCAAGGTTGCCACGCAGGTCGATAAGGTTGTTAAGAAGGCATATGGAGTGTTGGCCTTCATTAGTCAGGGTATTGAGTTCAAGATCCACAAGGTGATGTTGCAGCTCTATAGAACTCTGGTTAGACCACACTTGGAGTATTCTGTTCAGTTCTGGTCACCTCATTATAGGAAGGATGTGGAAGCTTTAGAGAGGGTGCAGAGGAGATTTACCAGGATGTTGCCTGGATTGGAGAGCAAGTCTTATGAGGATAGGTTGAGTGAGCTAGGGCTTTTCTCTTTGGAGAGAAGGAAGATGAGAGGTGACTTGATAGAGGTGTACAAGATGATAAGAGGCATAGATCGAGACTTTTTCCCAGGGCGACAATGGCTAACACAAGGGGACATAATTTTAAAATGATTGGAGGAAGATATAAGGGGGATATCAGGGGTAAGTTTTTTACATAGAGAGTGGTGGGTGCATGGAACACACTGCCTGCAGAGGTTGTGGGGGCAGATACATTAGAGACATTTAAGACACTCTTAGATAGGCACATGAATGATAGAAAAATAGGGGCCTATGTGGGAGGGAAGGGTTAGATAGATCTTAGAACAGGATAAAATGTCGGCACAGCATTGTGGGCCAAAGGGCCTGTACTGTGCTGTAGTGTTCTATGTTCTGTTACATTATTCTTAATGTGCTGTTAATCTTCCACATTTTGCAGTGGGAACATTCCTGCCATTGCACATGGAAGTTGAACAGACAATGACGGCATCAGGGAGATCCAGTCCTGTCCCAGGCGTAGTCACTCCATCAACCATTTAACCACTACCCCCGTCCCCCAAACCCACAGGTTTATTCGTCCTACACCTCACCATGGGACGCTACTGTTGACAAGTTATGTCTGTGTAATCTTCTTCAAATGGTGAACTTCAAAAGGCAAACAGAGAAGGTTGAGAGTGCCCCTCAGACCAGACAGCACCAGGGGAGAGAGAAACACAGACTTAACGTTTCAAGTCACTGTTCTTTCATCAGAACTGGAAACGTGAGAGAGTAGGTGTGTTTTAAGTTGCAGAGGGGATAGGGGAGGATGGAGAGAACATTGGGAATGTCTGCGACGGGGCAGAGGTCAGGGAAGCAGTGGCAGTGATTCTGTGAGATGAGGTGCCAGGTTTTTTGTTGGTTTCCCTGAATTTTTCACCCAGTGCTCCAGTACAATACTGAGGGGACGCTGGATTGTCAGAGGTGCCATCCTTCAGATGAGACATTAAGTGGAGAGTCTGCTGTCTGAAGAATCCCAGAGCACAATGTTCAGTGAGACCTGAAGGGGAGAAGAGAAGGGGGGAAGGTATTCTGACCAATGAACATCTCCCAATCAGTATCATTAAAATTAATGATCTGGTTTGTGGGAGCTTGCTGTGCTTCCTGTATTATAAGAGTGCCTAAATTTTGGCTATACTTTTGTCCTCCAGAGTACTAACGAGGCCGAAACTAAATCTGAGCAGCAGCACCTCATCTTTCGTCTGGACAGCTGCAGCCTTCTGGACTCAAGTATTGAATTTAACAATTTCAAGTAACTCTCTTTCTCTGTTTGTAACAGACCTGGCCAATTCTGCTGTAGGTTATCCACCTGTAATATTAACTGCATTTGTCTCTCTCTCATTCTCTCTCTCTCTTTCTCTCTCTCTCTCGCTCTCTCCCTCTCTTTCTCTCTCTCTCCCTTTCTCTCTCTTCTCTCTCTTTCTCTCTCTCCCTCTTCTCTCTCTCTCTCTCTCTCTCTCTCTCTCCACAGACACTGTCTGATTTGCTGACCATTTACCACATTCTATTTGGTATCAGTTATCTGTAGTAGCTCTGACCTGCATTTCACACCGTACCCTTTCTTTGTGTTTTCTCCCTCTAACTTCCCTCGGTAATCTATCAGCCAGATGGTTCCATCAATAGTTTATCATCACAGCAACCCTGGTCTCACCCTATCACAGATATTCCCTTTGTCCTATTCATCCTGCACCCATCCTCTTTGCAACTTAAAACTAACGTGTCTTCTCTCTTTCCCAGTTCTCACTGAAACATTAGTTCGGTTTCTCTCTCCACAGATGCTGCCTGACCTGCTGAGTGTTTCCAGCATGTTCTGTTTTTTGTCAGTTATATTTCATTAATGGGGAGGGCTCTGAGACATGCTAAAGTCAGAAAGGTGCTATAACAATGCAAACATCTTTTATCTCGCTACTTTGTAAAATGTCTGATTATATTAATTTTGCTACTTTGAATAACGTTTAAAAGATTTGTACTTTAGCTTCACTTGCCATTCCATACACATCTCCAAAGTCAAGTCAAGTCAAGATTATTGTCATGTGCACAAGTACAGT
Source organism: Pristis pectinata (assembly GCF_009764475.1). Taxonomy (NCBI): domain Eukaryota; kingdom Metazoa; phylum Chordata; class Chondrichthyes; order Rhinopristiformes; family Pristidae; genus Pristis; species Pristis pectinata. The sequence continues at coordinate 14,874,981 of NC_067435.1, read as the reverse complement.
GAGGTACCTGTGGAATGAAAACTTGTTTGCAGCAGCTCACAGACATGTAGGTACAGACAACACACACAGAACATAAATTATACAAGACAGTGAAAAATCAGACTGTGCTAAACAAGGCATTAGTGCAAAACAAAACACAGTCAGAGACAAGTCCTTGGCAGTGCAGGAGATGGTCCGTAGATTTCCATCGCTGAGGTAGGGTTAGAGTTGTGCAGGTCCGTTGATGGTTGTGGGAAAGTAGCTGTTCCTGAACCTGGTGGTGTGGGACTTCAGGCTTCTGTACCTCCTGCCCAACAGTAGCAGTGAGAAGATGGCATGACTTGGATGGTGAGGATCCTTGATGATAGATGCTGCCTGTTTTAGAGCTAATAAACAGACCAGTTACTGTTGTAATGTAGGAAATGCAGCAATTGATTTGTGCTAAAGACCAGACGATCTGTATTGGTGGTTGGGGCGTGGGCTGAGTATTGGCCAAAGCAATCATGTGTCTTCTCTGCTCACCTACAAACAGCAGTGAATGACCTTTTCTTCCCACTGCAGAGAGAAGGCAGGAGCACACTTAGACATCTGTTGTCTGAGAGACCACACCCCCAGCAGTACAGTACCTCCTCAATGCTGTAACATATATTTCCTTATGACATAAGAAAGCCACTTGTCCCATGCCAACTGTCAGAGAAATCCCATCAACCCTGTTCCCCCAGTTATTTCCCCGAATCCTACTGTCCCCCACGTTCCCATCAACTCCCGCTCTGGATTCTACCACTTACCTACACACTAGGGGGCAATTCACAGCAGCCAATTCATCTACCATCCTGTACATCGTTGGGATGTGGGAGGAAACTGGAGCACTCGGGGGAAACCCAAGCGGTCACAGGGAGAACATGCAAACTCCACACAGACAGCACTGGAGGTCAGGATTGAACCCGGGTGCCAGAGCTGTGAGGCAGGAGTACTACCCACTGCACCACTGTGTGGCAGACTGGAGATGTTCATCTTAGACATTATAATGGAATCCCTGCAGTGGGGCTTTCAATAAAGTTAGACTCAAAGGTGGCTGATAACCTCTGGGATAAGGTACACACGGCTAACACGAAGATGCTGTTTCTATGCCAAATAACAAAGTATTCTGAACCACCCTTTCCACAATCTATCACCAATCCAACTTTTATTCAGGCCAACTTTATTTGCTATTAATTTTAAATAACTTTACTAATGACATTGTTGAGTAAGTGCAGCTATTATTTTTAATGACTCCCTCTCCTGGGAATTATCTGTGCTCATTAATATGCCAAGGAATAAACGGGGAAATAAGTGAGGGGATGAGATTGATGGGATTGCTCAAAGGGCCAGCGTAGACTGGATGGATGAAATGGCCTCCTTCCATTCAGGCCCAAGTCACTCCCTATTCAGGTAAGTCATGGGTCAAAGAACAAGACAATTCCTCCCATTCGCTGGTTACATCAGTGGTTCGGCCAGTCACATTCCCAGTTTTAGTGCAATGGTGCCCGATTGGAGCTCAAGTCACAAACTCTCTCAGACATGGACAGGGTGGTGTCAGGGCTGTTGGTGTCAGACTAATGGCAAGGTTTTGGAGGAATCATCCATGTAGGCAGCTTGTGAAGCTGAATCAATACATTTGGTAGTTTATACCCCGACAGCAGGAAGTTTCTAAGTGTTCACCACTAAAGTGGCATCCCTGTTGGGACACACAACTGCCAATTTATACACAGCAAGTTCCCACAAACAGCAGTGATAAAAGTGTTCAGGTCATTCATGTCCCTGAGTTCACCAGGGACAACTCCGCCCTGTTCTTCTTTGAGGACATTCCAAGATATACTCTATGTCAAAGTGACTGACCCTCAAGCAAATCACACCTCCAACAAGATGGTGCCCTTTGGTACTGACAGAGGTGCCATCTTCCATCTACTGATGTTCAATGAGGGATTAATTTCAGCCAGAAGATCGAGGAGGAAACCCCCAACTTTTTATCCAGGTCGATCCTTGACATCAAACGAAGAGGATGGTTACAACCGGGCCTAACACAAGCCTGAGGAACAGCAGCTCAGCTTCCATCCGGGAGCACTGCAGCTTTCCAGCCCAGTCCTGAATTCTCCAACTTTAGGTAACTATCTTTCTCTGTCTGTATCAGAACGGGTCATCTCTTCATCCAGCTGTGACGTTGGCTCAGTCTTTCTCCATTCATGCAGTCTGATCTGCTGGGCATGCCCCACATAACACAGACAAAGAAGGTGGTTAACTGTCTAACAACCACATTAGTCCTGGTCTCACCCTGTCAGAGATGTTCCCTCAGTCCTATCCCTCCCTCCCACCACCTTCTCTGCAATTTAAGATTACCCTTTCACCTTATCCCAGTTCTGATGAAGGGTGTCCATCGGAAACACTAACTCTTTTTCCTTTCCACTGATGCTGCGTGAGATGCTGAGTGTCCTGGAGTCATTCAGCACAGAAACAAGCCCTTTTCTGCTCATCGAACACACACTTACGCCAATCGTACACTAATCCCATTTTATTCTCTCCACATTCTCATCTAGTCCCTCCAGATTCTACCACTCACGTGCACAAGGGGACAATTTACAGCAGCCAGTTAACCCAGCAACATGCTTTTGGGACGTGGGAGGAAACCGGAGCACTCGGGGGAAACCCACACGGTCACAGGGAGAACGTGCAAACTCCACACAGACAGCGCCGGAGGTCAGGATCGAACCCGGGACTCCAGGGGCGTGAGGCAGTGGTTCTACCAACTGTGCCACCTCGAGTGTTTCCAGCATCTTCTGTTGTTATTACCTTGCTTCACCTTGTACGTCAAGGAACATCACCATCAATAGCGCAGCACCCCTACACTGGAGGGACTGATTGGAGTGCCTGCTTGGTTTTTGGAATGGGGTTTGAAGTTACGACTGTTAGGCTCAGTGGCGGAAAGTGTCACCGCTTGGCTGAACCTGGCAATTATAAATAAATCGAGTTCGTTCCCTCTCCCCTACCACTGTGCCTCTTGTCTGTGCTGCATCAATGTGACATGTTTCTATTTGCTATATTAGTCGTCCTGAGGTTTTAGCGCCAATTAGTGTCAATTCAGATGTAGGTCGTGCTGTGTCCTCACAAGGAAGTGCGTTCAGACAGCCCAAATTCATTTCATGCAGGACTCTCACAGCCTGCAGTTAGTGTGGCTGTTAAATAGCAGGTGAGTCAGGGGCCACTATCATTGAGAATGTGGGGTTGAACTCATTACTGGAGCGGATGTTGGCAAGGTCCAATTATTAAGAAATTCTATAATAGGGTCACTTATCAATTAGAAAGTAGGATAATGGTAATTGTCGATGAGAATCTGGGACCGGAGTCACTATCAATGAAAATGTGGAACAGAGCTAGTTATTGATAGGAGTATAAGATTGCGTCATTATCAATGTAATGGAGGATGGGTAATTATTGATATAATGTACGATGGGTAATTATCAATGATCGTCTATTGCTTGGTCATGTGGAAAAACATTTCTCTTGATTGTGAGAGTAATGTGTTAATTTGGGAAGTCTGCCTTCCTGTTGAACGTCAATCTGCAACACCATGTTTGCAGCTGATGCGCAGTGCAACAGTGCCCCAGACAGGCCAAGGCTGGAACAATGCATTCACTGTTGCTGGAACAGGCTGCCTGCTTTCTGCAGAAGAGTGCAACAGCCTAAACAGACCTGTGTCCATGATTTAGGGCAAGGGAGGGGATCAAGGTACCGGGATTAGGTGGTGAGCAAGGACTCAGCAATCTGTTCTCATTCCTGGACCTTCTTGCACCTCAAAAAGGGGAAAACCAGATTTGGTTTACACCACTTTCAGAGCTTGTAATAGTGTCAGTCAACGCAAGTGAAGTGAATGAATAGGTCAACCTTTTGGACGAAGCCTATCAGAACTGGCCCTTCCCAGAACATTGAGAGGAACATGATGGTACGTAATAATCCACTGGCTGCACATAGAATGTGATGTTGTCCAACATTAGCCAAGGTTAATTCAATGACATTTTCTGAATCATAGAACATAGAGCATAGAATCAGATCGTGAATTGCACAGATTTTTGCAGGGAGCAGTGAGTGAGAGGTGCATGTTGTTCACTGCACTGACACCAGACCTCTCGCTTCATGTGAGCTTCTTCACTGGAATTTGAATTTATCAGGGACAGAGATAAAAAAGGAATTTCGTCTAAAGGGAAGGAACATCACCATTCACGTTGAAGAGTCATAACTTAAGACCCTGGCGGGGTAGAAATTCATCTTTGGTCTCTTGTGATAAGTTTACAACATAGACTCGGCTAAATGAGGTCATCCCCTTCCTAAGTTTGTTTCTGTGGGTTTCTCGGGCATCCCTGCAAGTTCTGCACGGGGTAGAACTAACAAGCAAACATCCTTTATAGGAGGCAGCCATTTTCAAACCACAGTGTCCGGTACAACAGTTCTTAACGTACATCCACACTCATATATACCATGTTGCTTTCCCTTAAAAATTGTAAACAACCCATGCAGACTATCAACAGCCTAGATACATGAAATGATCTATTTGCATACATGAGTTGTAAAATTATCTGATTATTTACACAGCACTGTTATAAATGTAACCAAGCATAAATATACTCAAACTCTTAATCTTCTTGTCTACAAAACTCTTCACTACAGGCTGGATTTATCTCTGAAGTGTCTACTTCAGGCACTAGTGATTCTGTAAACCATCTCTTCATGTACATTTGATCTGGCATCCTTCTTCATAATTATTGTATTAGCATAATTATCTCCATAACTTTGAACACACTGTGCACACTACACAGATTACATAAACGTTAACACAAACATCCAATACCTCTTATTAATAACTACAAGAACTACAATTATGCAGTGCATTTGGCACACTACTAAGTATTAGCAACTCAACGGTAATAGTTTCTGCTCTGACTGCCTTTAGCCCTCTCCCCCCTCTTTGCTTTTGTTTCATCCTGACTCCTCCTCCTCATCCAGATCGGAAATCAGGCTCCTCCTCTTTCCTTCCATATCCTTTCGGCCTCTGGTATGAATCCATCCACTGGTTCCCTCTCAGGGAAGGTATCCTGGGCTCTGCCTCCGCCAGAACACCCCACCTTCAGCCCTGCTGTGTGGGGGCTGCGGCACAACGCTAAACCATGTGGTCCTCTGCTTGCCTGGGGCCTGCTCTTCCGTTGCCCAGAGGATGACTCACACCACCAGGCTTCATCACTTCTTTTGTCAGACAAATATTCTCAATCTGAAGTCCTCCCAGCAACACCGATCAGACATGTGTGGGTGGCCTGGAAGATAGGAGTCATGATCCATGCTTCCTTTAAGCTTCCTTCCAGTTCTCACCATTGGTCTTTAGTATGCACTGCCTTTTGTCATCAGCCTCTTCAGCGCCCTGTTCTCAGGGTGCAGAGCTGTTCCTGGTCCTGAGTTCACAGTACAGTTTCCTCTACTGTCTCCATTCAGGAGTCCATGTTACTTTTAGATCAGTCTTGTGGTTTCCATCAACTTAGAAGTCATGGGTCAGAGAGAGAGATAGTACAGAAACAGGCCCTTCAGCCCACTGAGTCCCTGCCAACCATCAGGCACTCATTTTTGCACAGTCCTACACTTATCCATGTTATTCTCCCGACATTCCCATCAATTCCCCCACATTCCCACACTAGGGCCAATTAACCACATCCTTGGGATGTGGGAGGGAACCGGAGCACCCAGAGGAAACCCACGTGGTCACAGGGAGAATAAACTCCACACAGACAGCAGCAGAGGTCAGGATCGAACCCAGGACTCCGAAGCCGTGAGGCAGCGGCTCGACCAGATGAACAATCGTGCTGCCCCTTTGTTCACTTTTTCCCACCAGTGCTGATCATCTCCTCATCCATCCTTCCCTCAGCTGGGGAACTACACATTGCATCCTCATCCTTGGATGCCCATTGGGAATCCGTGGCTTTCCTGACTTGCTCCTACTCATGTGCTGTGCCTTGGTGTCTTAACTCATGGCCACAGCCTGAGTACTCAGTTTTGGGTGTCAGTGTGCTCACTGTCTTGTGTCAGCTCCAATGGGCCTTAATCAATGACCGTCCATCTTAACCACACTCAGGGGTTGTATTGATCTCAAAGCTTGCCATCTCATCCACAATAAGTACCTTCAAATCTTGCACACACTGCCCACGGCAATGTTAACTGTGGAATGACTGCTGGGCTATGTTCCAACACTGACTCTGCAGCCACTTCACTCCCAATTCTCCCTGGATTCTAGGACAACTCAAGGGTCAGGAATACCTCTGGCATACCTGGAGAAAATCCTAAGGGATAAGATTTATGTTCATTTGCAAAAGCAGGGGCTGATCAGGAATAATAGGCATGGCTTTGTGAGGGGGAAATCCTGTCTTATTAATTTGATTGATTTTCAACTAAGAAGATTGATGAAGGCAGGCTGGTGGACTTTAGTGAGATATTTGACAAGGTCAGTCTTGGTAGGCTGGTCCAGAAGGTTAAGCCACATGGGATCTGAGGCAGTCTGGCTAATTGGATCCAAAATTAACTTGGTGATGGGAGGCAGAGGGTGGTGTTGGGCAGGTGCTTCTCTCATTGAAAGTCTGTGACACTCCCAGTGATGTACCATAGGGATTGGTGCTCTAACCCTTGTTGTTTGTGGTATATATTGAAGACCTAGATGTGAATGCAGGAGGTATGTTGAGTAAGTTTATGGATCGGATGAAAGTTGGTGGTGCTGTGGGTAGTGAGGAAGGTTGTCTAAGGCTACAGCAGGACATAGATCAGATGGAAAGTTGGGAGGAGCATTGGCAGATGGAATTTAATCCCAACAAATGCAACGATGCAATTTGGGAAGTCAGGTAGGGGTAGGGCATATACAGTAAATGGTAGGGTGGTAAGGAATGTGGACAAACAGAGAGTCCAAGGGGGTCCAAGTCCATAGTTCCCTGAAAGTGGCGACACAGATAGATAGGGTGGTGTAGAAGGCTTGGAGCCTTCGGAGGTTGGGGCATGAAATTTAAAAGTTGGGACATTACGTTACAATTTTACAAAATACGTGAGTATTGTGCACAGTTCTGGTCACCACATGAGACGAAGAACATGGTTGTGCTGGAGAAAGTGCAGAGGAGATTCACAGGTCGTTTACCCGGATTAGAGGAATTTAATTATGTGGAAGATTGAAAGGGCTGGGCTTGTTTTCCCTGGATCGAAGGAGGCTGAGAGGTGACCTGATAGATGTATATAAGGTCATGAGAGGCACAGATAGGATACATAGTCAGGATCTTTTTCACATGGTGTGGTATCAAAAGCAAGAGGGCATAAGTTTAAGGTAAGAGCAAGGAGTTTTAAAGGGGATCTGAGGGAGAAGTTTTTACACAGAGAGCGTTTGATATCTGGAACGCACTGCCAGAGGAGGTGGTGGAGTCAGATACAGTCACTAAATTCAGAGACATTTAGACAGGTACTTGAATAGGCAAGGCATGGAAGCTGTAATGTGGGCAGATAGGATAGGTGTAGATGGGCAAAAAGGTTAGCACGAACGTTGTGGGCCAAAGAACCCATTTCCATGCTGTACGTTCCTTTTGTACAGCAGAGAAATGAGCCATTCAGCACACAATGTTCATGTTGACCTTTTATGACTCTATGACTTCCTGAGGGCCCACAGTATCACCTTGTGTAGAAGATCCATAGCCATCAAACACCGGGAGCCACTCCCTATGTTCCCTCCGCTCGTCTTTTCACTGGTTAGTCGCTTCACTCGCAGCTTCCTGAGCAATTTCCTCTCCCCCACAGTCCCCTCCTGACCCTGGACAGTCCACTTAAACTCTTGAAGCTTTGTCCTCCTCTTGCACCACCCAGCACTGTTGGAAGCTCTGACCTGAACCGGCACGGTGGCACATCCAGTCAAGCCGCTGCCTCCCTGTTCCAGAGGTCCCGGTTCGATCCTGACATCGGATGCCGTCTTCGTGGAGTTTGCTCACCTGGTGCTCTGGTTTCCTTCCACCTCCTGCTGGTTGAAGTTTCAATCCAAGATGGTGCCGGAGTTTGGTGACCCTTTGCAAGCTCCTTTCAGCAGATCAGTTCATTACCTTTGCTCTTTTGAATCTCAACTCTAAGACTGTAAGAATTATTCATTCTGCTTTTTCTTTCCTTTTTGTACCACCTTGAAGTAATTATGTACGGAATGATCTGTCTGGATGGCACGCAAACAAAAACTTTTCACTGTATCTCGGTACGTGTGAGAATAATAAACTTGTTACTAATTAATTGGCTGCCGAAAATTGCCCCTCGTATGTGGTTGGATAGTGGAACCTGGGGGGAGTTGATGGGATTGGGGAGAGAGTAAGGTGCATTAGGATGGGATTAGTGTACATGGGCGATTGATGGCTGACACAGTCTTGGTGGGCCGAAGGGCCTGTTTCCATGCTGTTTCTCTCTATGACTCTAACCCTGGGCCTCTGGCATCTCCTGAAGACCAGCCACCTGCCAGGGTGAACCTTACCTTAGTTGCTCAAGTTTATCACTGAGTGAAGGCTTTTCTTCGAAAGACATTAAGTTGTTGGCCGTGCTTCCTGTGCCTTCCTCACCTTCAGATGGTACGGTGCAAATTCTGAATCTCTCTTCCCTCCATGGAACACTTTCCTTGCAGCATCGACACACGTTCCCTACAGTTAGTCCATTCAAGCTGCAGTCTGTAACCTTGGTCTTCACGTGTCCATTACCCTTGGTGACTCCCAAACCTACTTGACCAGTGGTCCACTTAACTGAGGCCAGTACACCCCAGAGAGGACATGGCTACTGGATCCCTTGGCTGTCCAAGGCTGTGATCCTTTCAAAAGCACTGTCTCTTTATCCGAGTGTTACAATCCTGTCCACTTCCACGGTCACCAGTGCACACTGGTTGTTCACAACTACAGACCCAACCATCCCATCCGATCCTCCACAGTCCATCTCATCCATCAGCTTGATAGTGTCTCCCAAACACACCATTGTCTTGGTTCACCTCAGCAGAAGGTGATCAAGATATTCCAATGACATGTCTTGCTGCATCACAGATGACGAGATTTGGGATCTATGCACATATTTATGATCAATCCTGGGTCTATGTGACAACCTTACTTAAAATCACATTTTTGTTATTACTTCAAATGTCCAATAAATACCACCAAATGTGCCTCCTCCTGCCTCATCATCTCTCACACCGCCGTGCACCCAGCTCCGCAGCGGCTCTGTTCCATGGAATGGTCCCCCAAGGTCCAGGGGATCTACCTTCATTATCAACTCAAGCTTCCCAGAGAACCAGCTTCCAAGGTGCAAAACTCCCCAAGAATCTAAACCAGCAGGCATAAGCTAGATAACTATTTCCATGACAAACCCAGTGCAGGATACTCACTAAAGGCAGGAGCAGGGAGAAACAGAGAAATAAGAGGGATAGAAAACTAAACAAAAAGTATATTTTGATTCAGTGTCTGAGTGGTTCTTTGGTATGAATAGGACATCATCCCTTCAAATTTCACTTCTCTTTGAATGGATCTAACTTTTACAGAGGGGTTTAGACTGTGCCTTCCTTGTGACTGCTGTAAATTCAGCCCCATTCCATCCAGGACGTTTGGCAAGACTCTATGTGAAGGGACACATTAGGGGCGGCATGGTAGTGTAGCAGTTTTCATAACGCTATTACAATGCCAGCGACCCAAGTTCAATTCCAGCCGCTGTCTGTAAGGAGTTTGTATGTTCTCCCCATGTCTGTGTGGGTTTTCTCCGGGTGCTCTGGTTTCCTCCCACATTCCAAAGACGTACGGGTTAGGAAGTTGTGGGCATGCTATGTTGGCGCCGGAAGCGTGGCGACACTTGTGGGCTGTCCCTAGAACACTCTACGCAAAAGATGCATTTCACTATGTGTTTTGATGGACATGTGACTAATAAAGATATCTTATCTTACATTAGGTGCACATTATACACACACTCACAGACACACATACACATCACACACACAGACACACACACACAAATCACATACACACACACACACACACATCACATACACACACACAAACACACACATACACACACCCACAAACACACACACACATACAAACACACACACACATCACATACACACACACACAAACACACACACACAGAAACACACACATACACACACATAGACACACATACACACACACACAGAAACACACACACACGGAAATAAACACACACACACACACACACACACACACACACACACACACACACACACACACACACAGATAAAGCATTTGTTCTTAAGATAATTTTTGGAAAGCCAGTACCTTTGCTGCTACTTCCCTCTGTGTGCCCTGGTTCCATCTGTTTGAATGTGAAATCTCTCAGTAAAACACCGGCAGTGAAGCACTGTTGGCAGAGCAGGGCTCATTAGACAGAAACTTCCTAACATCCATGGTTTGCAAGAATTTGTCATTTCACCTATCCCCTAATGACAGTGAGCACAGACAGTCTGACTAATCTAATCACAGAACCCAGGCCACTGTTCTTCTCACATATGTCTGGAGCACATTTAAAAGTTGAGTCAGATTTTTGATGCCTTTGTATGAGCTTACTTCAACAATATCTCTGTTGAGTTTGTATTGAGGGAAAAGTACGATGATGAGGGGCCACCACATCCGCAGGCAGAGGGTTTGATTCGCCACATTGACTAGTTGGTCACGTCGCTCGTGTCCCAGTTTAGAACACTGTTGTCTTTCGAGACTGATGAATCAGGGAGCCTCATTGCTGGGTCTTCCTTGTTTGGGTCTGTGCCTTCCGTCCAGATTATATTCCATTCGCTGTCACTGTTAAAACTGCCGAGATGAGGACATTTAAGGATGTGATGGCACTGGAGAGGGTGCAGAGGAGATTCGTCTGCCTGTTGCCTGGGATGGAGTGTCTCAGTTATAAGGAGAGATTGGATAAGCTGGGTTTGTTTTCCTTTGAGCAGAGAAGACCATGGACGGAGGGGTGACCGTAACACCATAAGACATAGGAGCAGAAATAGGCCATCCGGCCCATCAGGTCTGCTCTGCCATCCGATCATGGCTGATTTATTTTTCCCTCTCAACCCCATTCTCCTGCTTTTTCCCCGTAACCTTTGATGTCCTTACTAATCAAGAACCTATCAACCTCTGATTTAAATACACCCAATGACTTGGCCTCCACAGCAGTCTGTGGTAATGAATTCCACAGATTCACCCCCTCTGGCTGAAGAAATTCCTTCTCATCTCAGTTCTAAAGAGATGTCCTTTTATTCTGACGTTGTGCCCTCGAGTCCTAGATCCTCCCACTGGTGGGGGTGTGTACCAAATAATACAAGGCGCATGGTAAACGTTTCTCCATTGCAGAGTAGCTGAACCAGAGGGCAATAGGTGAGGAGTAGGTGGTTTAAGGGCAATATAAAGAAGACTTTTTTTTCACCCAGAGGGTGGTTGGAATGTGGAACGAACTGTCTGAGGGGGTGGAGGCAGAGACTCTCACTACATTTAAGAAGTATCTAGACGAGCACTTGAATCACCAAGACAGAGATGGGTACGGACCAAGTGCGGGGAGATGGGATTACTATAGATGGGCGCTTGGACAGTGTGGGCCCAAGGGCCTGTTTCTGTCCTGTATGACCCCGTGAGCCTCTGAGGTTGGTGGGAGGGGAAAGGATTCCTCATAACCATGGGGTGGAGAGAAAGGTTTGGGTGGCTGGTATGGGTTAGGGTCCGTCCATTACATCTCTCTGAGCACGACAGCAACTTCAGTGATACAAAGAGGAGCAATACTCCACAACGCCAAGATGAAGACACAAGGGGCTGCGGATGCAGGAACCTGGAGCAACAAACAAACTGCTGGAAGGAACTCAGCGGGTCGGGCAGCATCTGTGGAGGGAAATGGACAGTTGACGTTTGGGGTCGAGACCCCTTCATCTGGACTGCCGTTGAATTGATTGTTTCTCTGTGGATTTCCAGCCAGAGCTCTTCACCACCCGATGTGCGATGTCTTATTCAGCTGCGGTGTTTCAAGCAACGTGTCCCTTTAATGTCACAGTGTTCAATTCCTCTAAATAGATGCATGTCGGAGCTAATTAGAAGCTTGATGCAGTCGCTAAGGGATATATGCAAATTACAAAGAGATTCCCACTTCCAGTTACAGTAAACCTTCTGAAACTATTGGGCCTTTCTATTCCACACTGTTGAAATTCTGAAATATGATGAACTTTCATCTCCCTGAGACCAATCAGAAGGACATTCAGACAGTGGTTGATAAGCAGGATAGATGTGTCAACAGGCGGAGATTGCGTCGTTTTTACTTTACTCTCCGCCAGTCACAAGGCACAGGGACACAAAGGAGAGCAAGCAGACTGTTTCCCAAGTGTTTGGCACTTTCCTTTCCCCGTCAGTCCATTAGCGCGACTTAGCTGTTATCTGCTTCCCTCCCAGCTGGCTGAGTTGTGCACCATCACACCCTGAAATCCGTAGTGGTTTGTGTCCACTCCTTGGCATCACCCAGCAATAGATGAATATTTTAGGTAAGCAATTTAATGTGTAGATTCAGGATTCCAAATACTTGGGTTTTACGCGAGTCCATTGCCTGTCAGAATCTAAAATCTATGTAGTGTGCTTGGGGACTTACTTTGAATACATTTAATTTAATATCTATGTTATATATCATTAATTCAAGTTTGGTCACATCCAATAGCATGTCTCAACAAGCCCTGACAGGTACCTGATTAACATTCTCTCTCCCGAATGGAAATTCCCCAGTGGAAGCAATATCAAATCTCAGCTATTTCTGAAACTCTTTGACAGTAACTGCGGCATCCAAAACATTGCTAATGTAGGGCAGCCCAAAAAAATACAGGCAGCTCCACACTACTTGCAATTCTGCCTCTCAGCATTAATTACCTCTAATAGGCCTGTGTAGTTTATTAACCCCTTCTCTTTAGGGTCATCCAACAGTTGATTATTGAATGAAGCCTCCCAGCCCATATAAAGCATACCCAGTCCCAAGGGCGGTATTAACCACTGATGGCTTACTTCTTGTGATATTTTCTTTTTCTCGCTGACTTTTCATTGACAGTCATGAGAAATGTTAGTGTTGGGAACTGGGACACTTCCTACTTCAGTTAGAGGAAGATTTGCATTAATATTGTAACTTTCACAAACACAATGTCTTTGTTCATAGACAATACCTCACAATCTATCTCGTTGTGACCTTGCACCTTATTGTCTGCCTGCACTGCACTTTCCCTGTAACTGTAACACTGTATTCTGCTTTCTGTTATTGCTTTTCCCTTGTACTACCTTGATGTACTGATGTTTTGAAATGATCTGTATGGATGGCTTGTAAAACACATTTTTTTTCACTGTACCTCGGTACATGTGACAATAATAAACCAATTACCAATTTCCAATGAGGTATCTGAAAGAGTGGTTTGGTTGCGATGTGGGAGTTAGTCTCCAACGTTCCAAGGATGGGTGGTGGAAAGCTCCAGCTACACCTTTTCAACAATGTGCCGGAGCCCAAATATTCCGACGTGGACGCTTCGATTTCCCGCACCGGACATCCTGCAGTGACTCCAGGGGGATATTGTTAGTGGGGGTTGAATTACAGGTGTTCATTGCTCTTGGGTTGATCCTCTTCAATGAGGCTAGTTAAAAGTTCCCAGTAATGTTGGTTGAGGGTTTGGTATTGGCCATAACAGCAAAGAGAACTGCCTTGCTTGTCAAAAGCCATGGGTTGCTTCCTGACCAATCAGAAGGTAGGCAGGGACTTGGTTAACTGTCACCTCCACCCAAAAGCTCTGCATTCCTTCAGTAATGCATAGGAACATTGGCCTAGACTTTGTGCTCTCACCTCTGAAGAAGGATTTGATGTACCTACCTCTGGCTCAGAGGTAAGAGAGCTGCCAAAGAAAGCAACCATTCCCCCTTTAACACTCTGCAGGATCTGGGACAGCCACAGCAAAGGCCTTTGGTGGATAACTTTCTTTCCACCTCCCAGCCCCTCCCCTTCCCTACCCTTCTCTCTCTCTCTCACTCACTCTCCTCTCTCTCTCCCCCTGTCTTCCCATGAATCCGAACTCTACCATATCCTTCTATCCCTTCCTTGGGGCATGTAACTATGAGCTTATCTTGCTGGCAATGGCCTGCTGTGTGTTGAAAATGAGAAATCCACCTTGCACTCAGTCAGATCGTGAACAAATTAATTAATCTCGCACTGCTGCTGTGTTGATGTCACATCAGCCCCTGGGGCTGGTGAGTCCCACAGCAAAAACTACTATTTTTGTAAGGATATTTTGTATTTCCAAAAGCAGAAAGAAGACAAAGAAAAGTGTATGATTAGCATTACTGTGCTGAAGAAGGTTTTCCTTTTAGTTACAGGTAATGTAAATTTCGTGGTGATGTCTAGATTAGAAAATGCAACATTCTAAATATTTTAGTCACTTAGATAGAGGGTAAAGATACTGTTCTATCTAGTACTACCTAGATTAGATACGTATACTATGACATTAGATACAAATTTCCGTCAACCCCATCAAACATTCCTGGGACAGGAAAGAGTTTGATACAGACTAAAGCTCTTTCTACCTGTCCCAACGAACTCTCTCAGGAACAATATAGCACTAGTTAGATACCAAGCAAAACTCCCTCTACACTGTCCCATTAAACTTCCAGGGCAGACACAGCATGGTTGAGATAGAGACTAAAGCTCCCCTACTGTGCACCAATAAGCATTCAGAGGGATGCTTCAGTTCCAGAGGGATTGTCTCTCTACACTATCCCATCAAGCACTTACACGGCAACTACAAAGATAAGCAAATGAAGAATATCTTGCATTGTTTATATATTTGGGGATTTTCAAGTTATTCGCAGCTAATTGTGAAACGTTGTCCTTCTTGTTAAGGGTGACAGGTGCAAGTTCCCTCCAATATGCACACAATTCCTACTTAACCTTACATATCTCTTCCTCTATCAACCCTGACACTGCACCCTAACTATACCATGAGAGCACCTCCTTCACTCTGATTTCAACCATTAACTCAAATAAGAAGTTTTCCGCTGCAACATTCCACGAACTGTAGAGAGGTAAGTAACTGCATCGTCTAGTCTTGGTGAGATAACTCCAAAACGGTACTGGTTATGGGTTGTCATTACTTCTGCAGACTGCAAAATTTGGAATAGTAGCTTTTTGCTGCCAAGAAGGTGGGTCATGCATTGTTTCAACACCTCATCCAAATGAATGTACCTCTAACAATGCAGAATTGTTTGAAATTGCACTGAAGTGTCAAACTCGATTGCACGTTCATCTCCAGAGGGCCTTGAAAACAAAATCTTCTGATTCAGAAGAGGGGTATCACTGCAAAGCACCTTCTACGCTGCAGCTTAGGAATTCCCAGAATGGGTTAAGCATAAGTTGGACACAGAATAAATCCACCTCTCTACTATTTCATTAAACTTTCCGAGGTTTGGCACAGTAGTGTAGCAGTTAGCGTAACGCTATTACAGTGCCAGCGACCTGGGTTCAATTCCGGCCGCTGTCTGTAAGGAGTTTGTATGTTCTCCCCGTGTCTGCGTGGGTTTCCTCCAGGTGCTCCGGTTTACTCCCACATTCCAAAGACATCAGGTTAGGAAGTTGTGGGCGTGCTATGTTGGCACCGGAAGTGTGGCGACACTTGTGGGCTGCCCCCAGAACACTCTATGCAAAAGATGCATTTCACTGTGTATTTCGATGTACATGTGCCTAAAAAAGAGATCTTATCTTAAATTTAAAAATAAAGCTGCCGGTCATCCAGTTATCACAATCCCAATCAACAGCACGTGTTGCACAAAGAGGGAAATGACATCATGTACTCCCAGATGTAACCTCCACAATGTGCCATTAAAGGTTCACTGGGCAGGAGCAAAATGGATTAAGACAGAACATTGTCCCAACCCTGGTTGGCCTGAAACTGGATTGTTTGCCAGGCCATTTCAGAGGATCACAGTGATAACGCCGGAATCACTAAGGCCAGATATTCGTGGACCAGATGGGTCTTTACGACAGTCCAGTGGTTTCACGTCCACCATTCTGAACACTTTTGAATACTTGAGTTTAAGTTCTTCACCTGCCATTTTGGACACCACCTTGATGGGACTTAAGCTCAGGTCAATCTGCCAAATATCTGGATGCTTGTTCTGAAACCTAATCACTCTGCCCAAGGGCCTGATGCCTGAAGTTGTTGTATCTCACACCTGCACTCCTGCCAGATGTTTGCACTAGAAGGGACTAAACAGTGTCCAATCCACTGCACCACTCTGTACCCAGGAGATCTTTGCTGATGTGTATGAGGCAAGAATCCTTGGATCCAATTGGAGTTTGGAAAATTAATCCTTCTGACAATATTCTTTGTAGATCAGCTGGGGGGGGGATTGTAAACCCTGGCTTTTTTTGTTATTGGTTGAATAAAGGTGTTCTAAAATAGCCGCTAGTTGAGATCAGTTTTGGGTACGTAATGGGGAATTCACCATGACAGGCAAATTATGATAGTTTGTTGAATATTTTGGTTTGAAATTCAAAGATCAATGTTAGGGATTCAGAAGTTCCATCAGCATTCCAAGTAACTATCACCACCATGGCAACCATTCGATGTTTATTTTAAGATGGACCTCATTGGTAAATACAGCAGGGCTGATCAGTCATTAGGCTAAAATAAATTCCAGAGGTTGCTGGAAATGCTCAGCAGGTCAGGCAGCATCTGTGGAGAGAGAAACAGAGTTAACTTTCAGATCTGAGACCATTTGTTGGAAAAATTGATGAAGAACTTCTGAAGTACAGTCATGTAACACTAATTTGCAAGCATCATTGAAACAGTTAATCTGCTTTGGTGATATTGGTTATTGTTGGAGCAAGTGGACCTTTTACATCCACTTGGGGAATCGGCTTCACTGAAGAGTGGCACGTCTGTTAGCACGGAACTCCCAGCACTGCATCAGATCATCAGAGCAAGTCCCTGGAGTGGGACAACCCATAACATGCTGAGTCAAAAATAGTGGACTGAGACAACCTGGGCAGGGAGGGGGCTGCAGGAAAGTCATCAACCCGGTGAAAGGCACACATTGGTCTGCCAAAACCTGTTTGTCTTCCAGTGTATGGAGATGTCCACAAGTCAATGCTGATGACTGGCACATTCCAGGGTGCAGGGGACACACTCTCGCACCCTGCAGCCACCACAGACTCTGTGGGGAAGGACCACAGTCTAGTGTCCTGCCACCACTGTAAGCTGAGGGGCTGGGCCCTGTGTAACGACCTCTCAGACACTTCATAGGTGCATGTTTTGAGAAGCAAGCCTGAGTGGAATTGAAATATTGAAAGAAAATGCGTTGATTTGGTGGTACAAAAAATGTAGAGGAACATATGTACTGATTCCATTTCCTGGATATATTTTTATAAATAAAATATATTTTTGAACTAAAGGAAGGATTCAGTGTCAAGGTCACTGAACACTAACAAACTTCTCGGTAGTGCAGAGGGACAGGCACAGTAGTGTAGCGGTTAGCATAACGCTATTACAGCGCCAGCGACCCAGGTTCAATTCCGGCCACTGTCTGTAAGGAGTTTGTACATTCTCCCCGTGTCTGCATGGGTTTCCTCTGGGTGCTCCGGTTTCCTCCCACATTCCAAAGACGTACGGGTTAGGAAGTTGTGGGCGTGCTATGTTGGCACCAGAAGTGTGGCGACACTTGCGGGCTGCCCCCAGAACACTCTACACAAAAGATGCATTTCACTGTGTGTTTCGATGTACATATGACTAATAAAGATATCTTATCTTGTCTTAGATGTACTGTTGAAAGTATTCTGACTGGTTGCATCATGGTCTGGTACGGCAATTCCAATGTGCAGGAACGTAAGAAGCTGCAGAGAGTAGTGGACTCTGCCCAGTACATCACGGGCACATCCCTCCCCACCATCAGTGGTATCTACAGGAGGCGCTGCCTCAGGAAGGCGGAATCTATCATCAAAGATCCCCACCATCCGGGCCATGCCATCTTCTCGCTGCTACCATCGGGCAGGAGGTACAGAAGCCTGAAGTGCCACACCACCAGGTTCAAGAACAGCTACTTCTCTTCAACCACTCGGTTCTTGAACCAACCTGCACAACCCTAATCACTACAGTTTAGCCACACTATGACAACTTCGATCACTTTGCACTAAAACAGTCTTTGATTTTTTTTTTGTTCTAATTGTATTCTTGTAAAAATTGTGTATAATTTATGTTTAATTTATGTTTTTCTTGTGAATGCTGCTTATCTGATGCTACGTGCCTGTGATGCTGCTGCTAGTAAGTTTTTCACTGCACCTATTCATGCATGGACTTGTGCAGATGACAGTAAACTCGACTCTGACTTTGACTTTGACTCCATAAGTTTGTCAAAAAACAAACTGCTGGAGGAACTCAGCAGGTCAGGCAGCATCTGAAGAGGGAAATGGGCAGTCAATGTTTCACGTTGAGTTCAGATGAAGGGTCTCAACTCAAAGCGTCGACTGTCCCTTCCGCTCTGCAGATGCTGCCTGACCCACTGAGTCCTCCAGCAGTGTGTATTTTGCTCCAGATCCCAGCACCTGCAGTTTCTTGTGTCCCCATAACATTGTCGTCTGTGGACTGTGTGCCTTCAATCCCAGAAAATGGAAAGGACATATTTGTGGGGATACAGGGAAGGATCAGGGAAAGAAACTGGTTGGACATCTCTTTTAAAAAGCTGACTTGGGCCAAAATCCTCCTTTAAAGGAGCAAAACATCATGAATTAAACAGTCCTTCTGTAGGAGGTGATAATACTAATGAAGATGATATGTGTTGATTGCTGGCAGAACAATTAATTATTTACTGCCTCAAACATCTTTTCCATTTTTAATGTTGTTCTTGTTTTATAATTAAAGCACAATGACATTTTGGTTCAACAAACAGACCAGGCCCAATCTGTAAGTTTCTAATGCAGGTAAGTCCATAATCACTCAATCACTCTGTCCAATGACAGTCCAAACATTTTTATTCCAGGCTCATTGACAGCAGAGGACCTTCAGGCAGTGAATAGAGCAGATAAATCCAACTTCCTCGGGACCTGCACCTCCACCAAATTGTTGATGCTGAACTGGTGGTCATGAGCACAGAGTGGGCTGTGTGCATCCGAGATGGAATGCAAAGTGTTAGACAGATGGCCCATCTGGCGGAAAGTACAGGTGAATGGGACCAGGTAAATCCTGTCAAACCTGGAGCCCATGACGGTACAACAGAATCACGGAACAGGTTCTACGAGAGAGACTGAGGGCATAACTAGCAGAAACTAACAGAATTGGAGTACTGTGCTCAGTTCTGGTCACCTCACTACAGGAAGGATGTGGAAGCCCATAGAGAGGGTGCAGAGGAGATTTACAAGGATGCTGCCTGGAATGCGGAGCATGCCTTATGAAAGTAGGTTGAGGGAATTCAGCCTTTTCTCCTTGGAGCGATGGAGGATGAGGGGGGACCTGACAGAGGTGTATAAGATGATGAGAGGTATTGATCGGGTAGATAGTCAGAGGCTTTTCCCAGGGCTGAAATGGTGGCCACAAGAGGACATAGGTTTAAGGTGCTGGGGAGTAGGTATAGAGGAGATGTCAGGGGTAAGTTTTTCACTCAGAGAGTGGTGAGTGCATGGAATGGGCTGCCAGCAACTGTGGTGGAGGCGGATACGATAGGGTCTTTTAAGAGACTGTTGAATAGGTACATGGAGCTGAGAAAAATAGAGGGCTATGGGTAAGCCTAGTAATTTCTAGGGTAGGGACATGTTCAGCACAGCTTTGTGGGCCGAAGGGCCTGAAATGTGCTGTAGTTTTTCTATGTCTATGTTTCTATGAATTAGAATCAAATTTATTATCACTGCCATATTAAAAAATTTTTAAAAAATTAACATTTTATTTACAGCGTGGTAACAGGCCCTTCCAGCCCAACGAGTCCATGCCGCCCATTTTTTAAATCCAAATTAACCTACCCGTACGTCTTTGGAATGTGGGAGGAAGCCGGAGCTCCCGGAGGAAACCCACACAGACACAGGAGAACGTACATACTCCTTACAGACAGCGACGGGAATTGAACCCCGATCGCTGGTGCTGTAATAGCGTCGTGCTAACCACAATGCTACCGTACCGTGAAATTTGTTGTTCTGCGGCAGCAGTACAGTGCAAAGGCATAAAAATCTATAAATCACAAAAATAAATAAATAGTGCAAAAAAGACGGAATAATGAGGTCGTGTTTGTGGGTTCATGGACCGTTCAGAAATCTGATGGCAGAGGGGAAGAAGCTGTTCCTGAATCGTTGGGTTTGGATCTTCAGGCTCCCGTACAAGCAGACAGCTTGTGAGAGGGATTATGGAGAGAGAAAGTACTGAAAGCAAGTGGTGATCTAGTGAAAGGAAGGAATGAGGAGAGAGAGATGCATTGCCAAGATTTCCACCTTTATATTATGCGGAGAAGGGTGGGATGGAATATCACAGTCCCCAGCTGGAGCACAGTGGCCAGTTTTGGACACCTTACCTCAGGAAGGCATCCAATGGGAGAGTGCGGAGGAGATTTAGTTGAAATATATCAAGGTGTGAGGCACCTGTTTCATTGAACGACTAAAAACCGAGGATGTTCTCATCAGGTGGAGAGAAAGTTAAATGGAGATTTGCCAGATATTATGAAGACTTTGGACAGAGTAAATCCACACTTGGACCTAAATAATAACAGAAAATGCTGGAAATCTTCCAAACTTCTTGTTGCAGCTGATGGTGATCCCAAACACTATATCCCACACTCCATTCAATGGCAAACCTCAACACCCCCATTCCAGCTAATTGCATATCTGGGTGCCCCTGAATGACTGATGCATCTACCACCCTGTCACACCCACCGGGATGGGCCCCCAACAGCCCAAAAACTGAACCAGCAACCCTCCTGCTCCCTCCGCTCACTCCAAATGGCCACCAAGGACACTCATTTTACAAGGCCTCTTCCAAAGCACACACGCCTGGGTCCTGTGCACAATGGAGTTCTGCAGTGATGGGCTCTCACAACAGGGGTGGCACAGTGGCGCAGCTGGTTGATCCACTGCCTCAGAGGGCCTGAGACCCCCGTTCGATCCTGACCTCGGGTCTAGAGTTTGCACATTCTCCCTGTGACCACATGGGTTTCCCCCGGGTGCTCTGGTTCCCTCCCACATCCCAAAGATGTGTTGGTTGGTAGGTTAATCGGCCACTGTAAATTGCCCCAGTATGTGGGTCAGTGGTAGAATCCGGAGGGGGGGTGTTATTGATGAGACAGTGGGGAGGATGACCTGAAACATTAGCTCTGTTTCTCTCTCCACAGATGCTGCCTGACCTTCTGAGTGTTACCAGCATTTTCTGTTTAAGGATGTAGAGTCATACAGCAGGGAAACAGGCCCTTCTGCCCACCAAGTCCATGCTGATCAGTAACCACCCATTTACACCCATCCTACACTAATCCCACTTTATTCTCGCCATACACTCAACTCCCCCAGATTCTACCACTTATCTACACCAAGGGTAATTTACAGCAATCAATTAACCTTTCAGCCTGCACAACTTTGGGATGCGGGAGGAAAACCGGAGCACCCAGAGGAAATCCGCACAGTCATGGGGAGAACGCACAAATTCGACACAGACAGCACCTGAAGTTAGGATCGAACTTGGCTCACTGAGCTGTGACGTAGCGGCTCTACCAGCTGCACCACTGTTCTATCCAGTCCAAGGTGGTTTGATGGAGTTCAGATCAGATCAAACATGATCTAATTGAATGGTAGAATATACACAAAGGGCTGAATGGCCTCCTCCAGTTCCTGCAAACCTGTGACACAGAATTCCCTGCCCTTCCTCTACACAATAGTCCAGGGATCTCAAGCACCCACCCGGCAGGGAAACAAGAGCCTTGGTTTCCTACCTCAAGACACATCCAACAGTGAAACGCTCCCTGAAGCTCACCCCATGCCCTGGCCCGTAACACCCAGAGAGACACAAGTGGCATTAAATAAATTCCAGAGCTAAGGTGAGGAAAGTATAGCCCAAACTTTCAGGAAAAATAAATAACTTCCCAAATTCAGAAGCCAATACTGCAAAAGTCTTCCTCCTTTTAAACATAAACTTGTCTTTACTCAAATAGTTTTCCCCTATTTACAGTATATCCCTCTTTAAAAGTCAAATCCCTTTTTAAATGTAAATTATTTGGCTGTTGACGTACAGGATACCATAATTCTCCTGCCTTTCTTTGTTCTATTCAGCAAATATCTTGCTTTCTGTTGACTGGAGAATGGCAGGAGAGACTCCTGACTGGAGAATGGCGGACGGGGTTAATCCTGTCTGACTGCTGAGACTCTCCAGAGCTCAGTGAGTGTATCAGCACCTGTCTCAGCCTTTGTGTGAGGATACCAGGACAGGTCAGTGCGGTACAATGGAGATCAGCCTCCCGATCAGCACAACTTTGTTAATCCACCTACGGCTGCAAACTATCCCGCCACCGCTTCTTAGCTTGGCGGCGTCTAGTTTATCTAATTAGATCACAAGCGATTAATTATAACTTCAGAATGTTGGTTGGGAGGAATAGAGTCCATGCATAAATCAGGCGGATGTTATCTCTGGAAAATGGCATTGCCTGAAGAGGCACAGGTCCATGGTAAGTTGCCCACACATTCTATTCTAAACCCAGGAACATGTAAACAAAATACTGTGTTTTCCATCAGAATTTAATAGGCAAGGTACGAGCTACTGACAGGCAAATGGGATTAGTGTAGGTAGGTACAATGGTCAGCATGGATGTTCTGTGCACTTCTGCCACCACTGAAAACCCCCCGAAGCATCACTGCCAGGACGCACACTGAGACAAACATCAACTGCTGCTGGAAGGTCATCGACTCGGTGAAAGACGCGCTGAGGTCCGCCTGAAACCCGCTGGTCTTCCAGTGTAAGGAGGTAAATGAATACTGCCCACCGGCATGTTCTGGAGTGCGAGAGTACGTGCTGAGGGACACACTGAAGCTCGGTGCAGCCACCACAAAGGCTCTGTGGGGAAGGACCACAGTCTGGGGTCCTGCTGTCACTTGACACAGCCTCTCAAACACTTCACTGCGGCAATGTTTAAGGATGAAGCATTAGTGACATTGATGTATTGAACTGCTTGGTGAAGAAGAAAATTACATCTCCCAATTGTATTTGCTGTACATATTATGAATAAAGCATATTTTTGGAATAAACATCACTGCCAGGAAGGAGCCTATATAAGTTCAGCCAGTTTTTAAGCTTCCATGGGCTACTAAGGAGTCTCTGGGTTGTCTGATTACTGTACAGCTGCTACTTAAAGAGAACTGTTGAGTTTGAAACTACATTCAAAAACTCCTTGAGAAAAGTTACTAATTGATTGTCATACTTGAGCTGTTTTAGAGTCACAGAGTAGCACAGCACAGAAACAGGCCCTTCAGCCCAGCTTGTCCATGCTGACCAAGATGCTCATCTAAGCTAGTTCAGTTTGCCCACGTTTCTCTGCATTCTCTACATACATAAAATCATGAGGGGCACAGATAAGATGGATTGTCACAGGGTCTTTTTCCTAGGGTAAGGGGGTCTAAAACGAGAGGGTAGAGGTTTAAGGTGAGAGGGGAAAGATTTAAATGGGACCTGAGGGAAAAATGGGTGTATGGAACCCAGAGGAAGTGGAAGAGACAGGTACAATTACAGTGTTTAAAAGATATTCAGACAGATACATGGATAGGAAAGGTTTAGAGGGATACGGGCCAAATGCAGGCAAGTGGGACTAGCTCAGGAAGACACCTTGGTCAGCATGGATGAGTTGGGCCGAAGGGCCTGTTTCCGTGCTGTATGACTCTTTAACTCTATGACTGCTTCAAATTCTGACCGAGCTTTCTGCAAGAGCTGATGCTTCAGGTCTCTCAAACAACATCCATGCTTTCCCTTTGCATTTTTGTATTTGATGTCAGTCTGGAAGGAAGACATCACAGTTTGACAGGTCTCTCCACACTTCTTCACCATCTTTGGGCAGCTTTTTCCCAAAACAGGTGTAAAGACTTCCTCAGGCCTTTGTAGCCAGGTTTTTTTTTCACCAAGCTTTTTAAGGTGCAAAGGGGCATAGAATATAATAGCAAGGAGGTTATGCTACAACCTTATAAAACGTTGGTTAGGCAACATCTGGAGTACTGTGTGCAGTTCTGGTCGCCACACTATAGGAAGGATGTGATTGCATTGAAGAGGGTGCAGAGGAGATTCACCAGGATGTTGCCTGGACTGGAACATTTCAGTAATGAGAAGAGAATGGATAGGCTGGGTTTGATTTCCTGAGAGCGGAGGAGGCGGAAGGGGAGAGGAAGCAGAGGGGGGCCTAATAGGTACAAAATTATGAGGGGTACAGACGGAATAGGAAACCTTTTCCCATAGCAATAGTGTCTAAAAATAGTCACAATAGGTCCAGGGTAAGGGGTAAGAGGTTTAGAGGGGACCTGTAAAAGAACTTTTTCATCCAGTAGGGGTTGGGAATTTGGAATGCACTGCCTGAGGAAGTAGGGGAGACAGGTACTCCCGTAACATTTAAGAGGTATCTAGACAAGTACTTGAATCACCAAGGCTTAGAAGACTATGACCAGGTGCTGGTAAATAGGACCAGTATAATGGTCAGCATGCACTAAATGGGCTGAAGGGCCTGTTTCTGTGCTGTATGACTCTATGACTCAGCGTCAACAGACTCCAATGCTAGGCAATCCTCTGTCTCCAGCAACCTGACTTCCATTAGAAAAGGTCAAGTTTGCCTGAATAAATGCAAGCCACACTTCAGCAATCAGGTCTTCAAATATCATCACGTTGCAAAGCTGGTGACATGAGTAGCTCGGTGGCATGACTACATTCTGGTATATATTTTTCCCCACTTTATTCACCAAAGCTTTTCAAGCTTTCAAAATTAACAGTGTATCTATGAAAATATCGAATGATCTTGATTGGAAATTATCTCAACGACTGCTGGAATTGCAGTTCAGGTATATTTGCCTACGGCAGGTGTTTAAGACCAATGACTTCTCTTCTTTAAAATTCTTTTACTTTTGTGCACTGACTTTCTCTTGCCTATTGAGACCTCCAACAATCGTGTCTTATTGAAAAGTGTAAATCAAAAAAAACTGCAGATACTAGAAATCTGAAATAAAAACGGAAAATGCTGGAAACATTAAGGAGGTCAGGCAGCATCTGTGGTGAGAGAAATTAAGTTAATGTGTCAGGTTGAAGACATTTCTCTATAGGAAAAGGAGCAGAGTTAAATTTTCACATCAAAGGCCCTTCCTGACCTGAAACTTTAACTCTGTTTCTCTCTCCACAGATGCTGCCTGACCTGCTGAGTGTTTCCGGCATTTATATGCACCCGTATTACCTGCTAGGAATGCCACAAATCTTTTCAAGTTTATACTTTTGATGATATTTATCATTTCCAGTGGAATAGTTTCTGCTGCCTCTCGTTAAAATCCAGGAACTGTGTTTGTGTGCACAAACTTCCATCATAAGCCTTGAAACAGCACATCAAGACAGCAGGCAATTTTACACGTCCGTGATTTGATTCGTCATCTGACGGTGATACATATTCAACATCATTCAGGTCATTAATTAGTTCTTCGTTTGGCCATGGAACCAAAATATTTATAACTATATTGCTTCACACAGGAAATCTTGGGTTTGCTGAGTTTTTATATTTAAACTTGCAACACAGTCCATTGACCTGAAACTGTGATTGTGTCTAACAGTATGATAAGCAGAACATCTTTCCTGTGTGGCAAGGTCATACTTACTCTGCAAAGGCACAACTTTTTGAAAGAAATTACACACAAAACTGGAACGTGCTAAGACTGTCTGGGCAATGTTATGTTTATTGGCATTTTCCTGCTCTCTTATTGATATCCTTCTTGCAATTGAAGGTGAAGAACAGGAAGGTATATTGATTGGAAGACAGATAAAGAAAATCAAGTAAATAAAGTGACATGACCTCACCTGTTCTATGACACTTCACCAATTCCTCTCCCATGGGTCGTGTAATGATATGATGATGTTATTGTTATTGATTGGTGCTTTTACTTACAATCTAATTTTCACTGATGACTCACTGTATCTCAGAGACAACACTGATTGGAGGGAAGCTCAGGCAAACACTGGTACCCATGGTGACAGGATGGTGGGTGGGATTGCACGTGGTTGATTGGTGGGTCGGCAGTGGGATTTAGGATTAATGGGCAGGTGGGTAGTGGGGATGCATTTGATTGGTTGGCAGGCAGACTGTGAGGTTTGATCGGTGGACAGAGAGTGGGGATGTTGTTGGTTGGGCTGGCAGGGGTGGGCTGTGATTGGTGGGTGGGCAGGCAGTGAGGATGTGGAGGTTGTTGGGCAAGTAGCAGGGATTTGAGTGGTCAGTTGGTGGGTGAGCAGTGGGCATGTGATTGGTTATTCAGTGGGTAATGAGAGCTTGGTTGATGAGTGAGCATCAGGACCAATGACACAGCGGTCCGACGGTGGGAGCAATTCATTGCGAGATTGTTATTGAAGGCCAACATGTGTGCACACTCAAAGCAGAGCCAGTCTGGAGACTTGGAACACCACTGACAGCATTAACAGGAGGCGCTGCCTCAAGAAGGCGGAATCTGTCGTCAAAGATCCCCACCATCCAGGTCTTGCTGCTACCATCAGGCAGGAGGTACAGAAGCCTGAAGTCCCACACCACGAGGTTCAGGAACAGCTACTTCCCTACAACCCTAACCCTCCCTCAGCAACGGAACACCACGGACCACCCCTTGCACTGCCCATGGACTTGTCTCTCATTGTGTTTTTTTTTCACTAATGTCCTGTTTTTCACAGTCTTTTTCTTCACCGTCGTGTATAATTTACGTATAACTTATCTATAACTTATGCTCTGTGTGTTGTCTGTACCTACGTGCTTGTGATGTTGCTGCAAGCAAGTTTTCCATTGCACCTGTACTTCACCGAACTTGTGCACATGACAATAAACTCATCTCGACTTGACTTTGGTGTCATGATTCAGGTTCAGGCCCAAGAGTTGATTCATACCCTTGTAATCGAGAAAGCTGAGCGGGACATCAGATGGAGATGTGTAAAATTATGAAAGTGTTGGATGGGGTAGACACTGCAGAGATGTTCCTGCTACTGAAAAAGTCCAGGACTAAGCAACCGAAAGCAGAAGATAATCACGAATAAACTCAGTAGGGAATTCTGGTGAATGTTTCACACAAAGTATGAGAGAAAGTGAAGGTCACTATGGCAGCAAATGGTCGAGGGCGAAGGCAAAAACAAAGGGAGCTAAGTGAACTCATGAGGGGAAAGTAATGGAAGGAGCTGCTGGTGGGGTCAGTGCAAGGTGAGGAGGTTCATGCTGTGGACAAACTATCGACATCACTATCGACCTATTGGTCTGAATTATCTGTTTCCATACTGTAACTTTAACAACAGGGAGCAGGAAATTAGCCGTCCAACAGTGACAAATACATGCATTTATATAATGAGAAGAGGTCATCGATCCGACATGTTAACTCTGCTTCTCTTGCAGCAGTTCTGTTTTTATTTCAAATTCTCAGCATCTGCAGAACTTTTGCTTTCGCATCTGTCTCCTGTGTTGGAATCGTGGCCGCAGCTGTACCGACTCTGAGAGGGTCTGGAGAGGAGAGGAGACAGAGTGAGAGAAAGGGGATGTTTTGAGACTGTATCTAAGGGTCGCAGTGGGGGACTGAGTACAGAGGGTTTTTGCTGGGGGAGGGTGGGGAGGGTGAGTTGGACAATGTAAGGAATGGAGTGAAGACGGGTGAAGGTTCCAGGGCCAAAGCAGGGCTGATGGTGTGATGGACAGCTGTCACTCAGCCCCAGGTCTTGCTTCTCAAGGAGGCTATATCTGAAATATCCACCTGAAACATTCAACCACATTTGAACTTTCAGCCTTTATTTATATTAAATCAAGCAGCGGAAACTGGGATCCTCGGGGATACCTTCATGATGGACACTCCATTACCCACCCTAAATATTCACTCCCCCCATCTCCGACTCACAGTGACTGCACTGTCTACAGACAGGCTACACTGACCAGCTCCTCCCAAACCCACAGTATGATGCGCCGTTCACTCTCTGAAGATTTAGGTACTTCAGTTGCCTTTCCCTCCGGCCCCACCTGAGCAAGCAACTTGACCTAGTGATGCCCTTGGAACTGTCCTCTCAGCCAACTTCACAGACAGTTTCGTGTCCTGCTGACAGAACAAATCCAGAGGAGGCAGTTCTACAGCAGCATGTGGTTGGGATGGAGAACCACATGTGGTGCTCAACATTGACCCGAGACCCCATGAAGTCCTAACGTCGTGGATTCACACAGCAGAGAAACAGGCCCTTCAGCCCACTGACCATGCTGACCATTAAGCACCAATTTGCACCAACTCCATTTTATTCTTCCAACATTCCATCAGCTCCCCCCAGATTCTACAGCCCACCTACACCAAGGGCAATTTACAGTGGGCAATTAACCTACCAACTCGCATGTCTTCAGGATGTGGGAGGAATCTGGACACCCAAGGGAGACCCAGGTGGTCACGGGGAGAACATGCAAACTCCACACAGACAGCACCTGAGATCAGGATCGAACCAGGTTCACTGGAGCCACTGCAAGCTGCACCACTGTGCCGCCTTATAAAAATAGTACACTGGTTATTCCAGGTGGATCTGCAGCTCTTGTAATCAGCAGAATTTAACTCCCTTCAGGGAAAGCCCAATAGATTTCTAGTCTATCGCCTTAACCATGGCTACCACATAGAAATCTCACAGAATGAGGCCAAACATGGGCAAGGAAGCCGCCAGCTGATCTTCCAGCCTCCATGCTCCCCCATCTGTTGGGACTCATCATATTGAATTTCAAGGAAGAGCAGTGAGGACACTGATTGTACTCAGGGTAGGGATTCCAATGCCCATCACCAAGAGTAGTTTGGTGGCACCAACAGAGGCTTCATTTTCTGAAAGTTTGCAAATCATATTGAATGTTGTACAATCTTGAGAGATCACCTCTATTCTGACTTTCTGACGGAGCCTTACCTCACACAAGGGAAGATGATTGTGGTCGTTAGGGGTCTCAGAATAACAGTGCAGGAGTTCCTCAGGGTCCGAAGCCCAACCGTCTTCAAACACTTCTTTGTTGATCTTCCTTCCATCAGAAAATCAGAACAGAGGAGTTCACCAAAGATTATACCAGGTTCACTGCCATTCACAAACTCTGCTTACTTGCTTACATGAACTATTGCTTTTGCGTTTGTCTCCTGTGTTGGAATCGTAGCCCCAGCTGTACTAACTCTGAGAGGGTCTGGAGAGGAGAGGGAAAGAGTGAGAGAAAGGTGATGTTTAGAGACAGTATTTAAGGGTTGCAGTGGGGCTTACATATAGCAACCTCTGGACAATATTCGGGCATTGGTAGATAGGTAGTAAGTAATATTCAAGTCACAGAGGCGACTGTGTCCAACAACAGAGTTCAAGTATCTCTCCTTGACACATCATTTGGCGTTACCATCACTGAGCCTCACACCATCAACATCCTGGGAGTTCACCATTGACCAGAAACACAATGGTCCAGCTACGTAAATACTAGGGCTACAGGGGCAGGTCAGGGGCTGGGTATTCTGCAATAAGTGACTCACTACCTGACAACCTGAAGCCTTTCCATTCTCCACAAGACGTGCCCGGAATGTGATGGAATACTCTCCATTTATCGAGATGAGTGCAAATCCAACAAAGCTCAAGAAATAAATTACCGTCCAGGGCAAAGCAATCCATTTGATTGGCATCCCATCAATCACCCTAAATGTTCAGTCCTGACGTACCATGTCTCCAGTGTATACCATGAACAAAGTGCAGTGAAGTTTCATGCCCAGGCTATCTGACAGCACCTCGCACACCCGTGACCTCGACCTCTAAGAAGGACAGACTGTAGCACAGGGGAATACCACCAACTGCAGGTTCCACTCCAAGTTGCAGGCCATCCTATCTTAGAAATATCTCACTGTTCTTTCATCATCACAGAGTCTAAATGCCAAAAATCTCCCTGAACAACACTGTGTGAGTACTTTCAGCACACAGAGCTCACCACCACAGGGCAGTTAGAAAGGAACAGTGGGTACTGGCCTTGAAAGTGACACACCGATGCTGCAAGGAAGTAAATCCAGATTAGTTAAAAGTTTAACACCTGAGATAAAGTCGTTGGAAATGTGTGACAATAGGAGAAGTCTGAATAGGAAGAGGATGGGCAAATCCTCTTGAGAAGTTTCTGCTCTGTAAGAATGTCGGGATAAACAAGGTTCCCCCGGAATTACTGGGACGTTGGAGGTACCTTAGACCAATAAAGAATGATGAGGTTGGCTCTCAAAGAGATTATTGTAGCAATGGGCCTCAACATTAAGGGTTTATTTCATTCCGCATTCCACCTCCCGTCTCACCACATTCACCTCTCTTCCACCCTCCAGCTCCTCATCTCCCCCCCCCACCCCCTTTCTTACCTTCTCCCTTTTTTCCTCTCCTTCCTGACTCTTTTCCTTCCATTCCTCTTCCTGGTCCCTCTAACTCTGCCATTTGAAGCTTGCTCCATGATAAGTTTCTCATCCAGCAGCCCATAAGTTGCAGCTCCTTCATTTTCATGAATTTGCTGAAGTCTCTTACTATTTACTGGAAAAGTGTGTTTAATAGGATCAGCTATAAAATACTCTGGAGTACATTAAGTTATAATAAAATGCTGTTTAATAGTTGCAGCACAATATGTAAGCTTCATAAAGGTTACTGAGCCTGAGCCATTGCATCTTGTAGACCCGGGAAGATCAATAAACCATTAATAGATTACCATTTAGATTCTACAAGGAGCTCTCTGATGGCTCAGTTAGTTAAAAAACTGATTAGCTCAGCTGTACAGGCCAAAGGTGTTTCACGTTCAGATTCTTCCTGAGTTAAGTCATCTCACCTGGTTGTGTGTGTGTGTGTGTGTGTATGTTAATGTGTGTGTGTGAGTGTGTATGTTAGTGTGTGTATGTGTGTATGTATATGTGCATGTGTATGTTTGCATACATATGTGTGTATGTTATGTGTGTGTATGTATATGTTTGTATACATGTGTGTGTGTGTGTGTATATCTGTGTGTTATGTGTGTAAATGTGTGTACATTTGTGTAAGTTATATGTGGATGCACGTGTGTGTGTTCTGTGAGATTGTGCATGTGTGCGTGTGTGTGTGTATCTGTGAGAGTGTGTGTGTGTGCGTGTGTGTGTGCGTGCGTGTGTGTATCTGTGAGAGTGTGTGTGTGTGAGAGTGTGTGTGTGTGTGTGTGTGTGTGTGTGTGTGTGTGTGTGTGTGTGTGTGTGTGTGTGTGTGTGTGTGTGTGTGTGAACCTTTGGTTCTCATTGACCCTGGGGCGCTACAGACACAATCTGGAACTACAACAACTTCCATTTTCACCGGTACCTCACTTCACACTCAGGACGTATCCCCAGAAAGGAGAGCACCAACAGGATCAGCACTAAAGGGGTTATCATAGCACCACACATACAGAACAAGTCATCACTGGCAGTGCCACTGCTGTGCCAGGACCTGGTAGAAGCCCTGCCCTCCCCATTGCCCCATGGTGCAGTGCCAGGATGAACCCCTGCCCTCCCCCCAGCTCTTGGGGGGAGACTCCTGACCATCGGCTGTGTTGGACAGGCTGGGGGTAAGCCATGTGGCTACTCAGTGCTGAGTTGTGGGTCTCAGGGCTGCACCCTGTCTGGCACAGTGAGTGCAGGCATTGTTGGGGACTGGTAGACCCGCTCCAAGTGTGGATGGACCACCCAGGTCCCTCAGCTTCTCCCATCACCTCCCATTGCATGTGAACTGCTCTCTCCCTGCGCCCCCCCCCCAGCCCCTGTCTCTGTTTGCCCTTACTCAGAACAAACCCACTATTCCTGGCAACATTCATTGCACTCCCTCTGTCACAAGTATATCCTTCCTTCGGAACGGAGGTCAGGCCTGTATACATTCAATCTTCAAGGTGCCGTCTCACCAGGGCCCAAGATATTTCCAGTTAAACATTATTAATCTTGTACTCAAACCCTCTCGCAATGAAGGCCAGCATCCCAATTGCTTCCTGTGCCTGCATGTTAACTTTCAGTGATTTATATACAAGGACATCAAGGTCCCTCTGAACTTCGACATTTTTCAATCTCTCACTTTTTCAAAAATACTCTGCCCTTCTGTTTTGTTGGCTTCATGTTCTTACATATTGTGCTCTTCCTGTAATAGCCTTGCCCATTCACTTAACCTGGCCCTATCCCCCTTCCCATCCTCTTCGCAGCTGCCCACTACCACCTAACGATGTCTTATCAGCAAACTTGGATCTGTTACACTTGGAGCCACAGGGCTTGTCCCCAAAGAGCATTCACAGTGGATCCCCTCAGACCGAAGGAGTCATGCGAAGAGTCCGCCTCGGTCTTCTGATGGTGGTCCACGCAAACTGCAGATTAAGAAGCGTCGGCCTTTTCCGTCCATGAACAGAGCAAAGGTACGTTGATGGGGACGGTCACACCTTGAGCCCTGGGTACACCTCTGAGTGTGCACGCAGCCTGGTGCTCTCCCCTCAGGGAGGAGAGGAACTCCCCACTCTCTCAGTAGCGATGTCCTTCGTGAAGTCCTAAGGTCTGGCTGTGAGTTGGAAGCTCTTGGACCTGGAAATATCAGCCACTGCCACCTGAAACATAGAAAAATAGGAGCAACATTAAGCTGTTTGTCCTTTTGTCTGGTCTGCCGTTCAACACAATGATGGTTGATCCTCCATCTCAATATCATATTCCTGCTAGAGAAACAAAGGACTGCTGATGCTGAATCTAGATGAAAAAACACGATGATGCTGGAGGAACTCAGCAGGCCAGGCAGCATCCGTGGAGAAAAGCAGGTGGTCAACATTTTGGGTCAGGACCTTTCTTCAGGTCCTGACCCGAAATGTTGACCGCCTGGTTTTCTCCACGGATGCTGCCTGGCCTGCTGAGTTCCACCAGCATCATGGTGTTTTGCATCCTACTCCTGCTCTCTTCCCACACGTCTTCATAATGTTTGTGCCTAGAAATCTATCCATTTCCTGCAATATATTCAGCAACTTGGCCTCCATGGTCCCCAGGGGTAGAGAATTCGGAGGATTCACCACCCTTTGAGTGAAGACATTTCTCCTCGTCTCTGTCCTATATGTCTTACCCTGTATGCTGGGATGTGACTCCCGACTCCCCAGCCAAGGGAAGCATCTTACTTGCATGCAGCACATCGATCCATGTCAGAATTTGAGCATTTCACTGAGATCTCCTCTCATTCTTCTAAACTTTAATGAATACAGGCCTGGTCAATCCAATCTCTCCTCTTATAGCAGATGCAGCATCCCAAGAATCAGTCTGGTGAACCATTGCACTCCCTCAATAGCACATGTAACTTTCCTTCGGTAAGGAGGCTAAAACCATATGCAATACTCCAGGCACAGTCTCACCGAGGCCCTCTCTGATCGCAGCAAGACATCCTTTCTCCTGTACTCAAAGTTTCTTACAATGAAGGCCAACATACCAGCTGCCTTCTTAACTCTTTGTTGTAACCACACGTACAAAGACTTCCAGGTCCCCTTGCAGATCAACATTCTCCAGTCAATCTCCATTTAAGTAATAACCCGCCTCTTTGTATTTCTTAGCAAAGTGGACAAATTCATACTTATCCACGCTATGCTCTCACGTGTTTGCCTGCTCACATAACTTATTTAAATCCCTTAAAGCCTTTTTGCACCCTCTTCACAATTCACGATCCACCCAGTTTAGTGTTGTCAGGAAACTTCAACATATTAGATTAAGTTCCCTCATCCAAATCATTGATAGATATCGTGATCAGCTGGGGTCCAATGTCTGATTCCCCACACCACCTCATTACTCACCACCTGCCGTCCCAACAAAGGCCTATTTATTCCTACAATCCATAGGCTGAAAATTTCAGTGTCACTTGGGTCAGAACAACCCAGGCTGGGTCAATGGTTAAAGCTCTGCTTTCCACTCTCTGTCATCAGCCTCTGCACCTATTGCTCCCTCCAGCAGATGGGCATAGACTTTGTTCAGGAACTCCTCCTTCTCAGGCAGTCACTTGGGATCGAGGATAACTGACTTCCATTCCCATTCTGTGGGTCTCAAGTGATTGATGAGGTCAATGAAGAAATCACAGAGTCATCCACAGATGGTGGATGCCGGAGTGAGTGGGTAGTGGTGAGGTGGTGCGTTCCTTCCACCAATTACACGGGGTTTCTGTGTGCTCCCAGTGCATGGACCCAAGGTTGTCAATCCCATTCGAAATGTTCTTTCTCCTCTCTGAATGGTCAAGGGCCAGAGATTCCCAGGAGATGGTGGGATAGTTGCAATTTTTTTCAAAGATGTTTTGAGAATATGCATAACCCCTTTCCTCTGTCCACCTGGTAATCTCTTCCTAATCCAATCTTTCAGAAAAGATTGTCCGTTTTGGGAGTTTGCTGTTATAGGAATATCAGAACATAAAATAGGGTCAGGATTGGACCAAATGGCCTCTGAACCCTTCTTCACTACTCAGCAAGATTGTGGCTGATGTTTACACTATTTTCCTGCTCTATGTCCATATCCCTTAACTTCTCCAATGTCCAAAAAAACCTGTCTCTGTTCTGAAAGAAATCAGTGACTGAGCCTCCACAGCTCTCTGGGACAGGGAATTGCAAAGATTCAACGCCCTCTGCATGAAGACATTTCTCCTCAGTTCAGTCCTAAGTAGTCTCCCCCTTATTTTGAGACTATGACCCCTGGCTCTGGACTCTTCATCCAGATGAAACGTCCCTCCTATATCTATCCTGTTAAGTCCCCTCAGAATTTTGTACCATTCAATGATATCATCTCTCGACCTTCGGAACTCCAGGTAACAGAGGTCTAGCCTACTCAATCACTCCTCGTATGCAGACCCACCATCCCAGCAGCCAGTCTGGGGAACCTTCACTGCACCCTCTGTGTAGCAAGTTGGGTGGGAAACCAAAGTTGTACACAGTATCAGAGACACAAGATATTCTGCACATGTTGGAATCTGGAACAACACACAAAATGCTGGAGGAACTCAGCAGGTCAGGCAGCATCTATGGAGGGAAATAAACAGTCGACGTTTCAGGTCGAGACCCTTCATCTCGACCTGAAATATCCATGTTTATTTTTGAATACTGTTTATCACAGTATTCCAGGTGCAGTCTCACAAGGCTCTATATAACAGTGGACACATTTACACTTGTTCTCAAATCCTTTCGCAATGCAGGTCAACATTGCCACTTACCTTCCTAATTGACTGCCGAACCTATGTGTTAGCTTTCAGTGACTTGTGTATACGGACCTGTAGCTTCTTTTGAACATTAATGTTTCCCAATTTCTCACCATCTACCGCATGGTATTCCCATCTGGCATGTTGTTGCCTGCTCACTCAGCTTCAACCCTCTCTGCATCCACATCACCACTCACAACCTCCCCTTCCCCTCCCCCCTTAGTTTTGCAGCATCAGCAAACTTGGACATGTTACATTTAACCCCCCTCAGCCAAATCATTGGTATATATTGCAAATAGTTGGAGCAGAGACTTCAATCACCATGGCACCCCACGAGGCACAGCCTGCCAATCCAAGGACCCTTTTATTCCCACTCAGTTTCCCATCAGTTAACCACCTCTCAATCCACACTGGTATATTACCTCTAGTCCATGTGCTCTTTGCTCAGCAACCTCCTGTGTGAAATTTTACCAAACGTCTTCTGAAAGTCCATATGCACCACCTCATATACTCTGCCAAATACATCCTCCAATAGGTCAGTCAAAAGTGAATTTCTTCTCAAAATCCACTGTGACTGGGCTATTTTATCTAAGTGCCTTGACATCACATTATAGATTCCAGCAATTTTCCCCAATGTCAAGCTAACAGGTTGATATCTCCCTGCTTCCTCTGTTCTCTTCTTCCTTAAATAGTGGGGGTCACATTTGTGCAGCTGTAGAGCTTTGGAAAGTGATACCCAGAGCATCCACGATCACCACAGCCACCTCTCTCAAGACTCGGGGATCTGGATTGTCAGACCCTTGGGCTTTATCAGTGTTCAAGCCCATTAACTTCTCTCAGTTCTCCTCTACAAACACTAATTTATTTTCCTTCCATGTTTTACCTTTGTTCAGTACCTTCAACAGGTGTGTTGTATCTTCCTCTGGAACACAGACACAAAACATTACTTATTTCCTTATTTCCCATTCTAAATTCTCCCACCTCTGCCATCAGAGACCCAAATTGACCCTCACCAGGCTTTACCTTCATTAGCTCTTATGTTCTCATGTTTCTTGCTCATTTACTCTTGTCTTCTATTTTCCTTTCTTTATCGATTCCTTGGTCACCCTTTGAGTTCTAAAACTCTCCCAATCTTTAGACTTACTGCTTTTTCAAGCAACTTTATATGCCCCTTCCTTAGATTCAGTACCATCCTGAATGTCCCGTGTAATCCCATGTCTTCCTGTTGTGGATTTGTGCCTTAATTAAGTGCATATTATTTGTTTAAATGCCTGTTCAATGTCCTACCCTTTAATATGATTTCCTAATCTACCCCAACTAATCCATCCCTCGTACCTTCATAGTCTCCTGTTTGTAGATTGAAAACTCTGGTTTCAGATTGAACTGCATCCCTTTTA